>NC_083317.1:48125059-48446635 GCF_963455315.2 Globicephala melas | reverse complement strand
AGTGGGTCTCTTATATACAGCATATATATGGATCTTATTTTTGTATCCATTCAGCTAGCCTGTGTCTTTTGGTTGGAGCATTTAATCCATTCACGTTTAAGGTAATTATTGATATGTAATGTCCTAGTACGATTTTCTTAATGGTTTTGCGTTGTTATTGTAGGTCCTTTTCTTCTCTTGTGTTTCGCATTTCGAGAATTTCCTTTAGCATTTGTTGTAGCATTTGTTTGCTGGTTTGGTGGTGCTGAATTCTCTTAGCTTTTGCTCGTCTGTAATGCTTTTGATTTCTCCATCGAATCTGAATGAGATCCTTGCTGGGTAGAGTAATCTTGGCCATAGTTTCTTCCCTTTCATCACTTTAAACATGTCCTGCCGCTCCCTTCTGGCTTGTAGGGTTTCTCCTGAGACATCAGCTGTTAACCTTATGTGAGTTACCTTGCATGTTATTTGTCTTTTTTCCCTTGCTGCTTTCAATAATTTTTCTTTGTCTTTAATTTTTGCCAATTTGATTACTATGTGTCTTGGCATTTTTCTCCTTGGGTTTATCCTGTATGAGACTCTCTGCGCTTCCTGGACTTGGGTGGGTATTTCCTTTCCCATGTTAAGGAAGCTTTCAACTATAATCTCTTCAAATATTTTCTCGGGTCCTGTCTCTCTCTCTTCTCCTTCTGGGACCCCTATAATGCAAATGTTGTTACATTTAATATTCTCCCAGAGGTCTCTTAGGCTGTCTTCATTTCTTTTCATTCTTTTTTCTTTATTCTGTTCTGCAGCAGTGAGTTCCACCATTCTGTCTTCCAGGTCACTTATCCATTCTTCTGCCTCAGTTATTCTGCTATTGATTCCTCCTAGTGTAGTTTTCATTTCCATTATTGTATTGTTCATCTCTGTTTGTTTGTTCTTTAATTCTTCTAGATCTTTGTTAAACATTTCTTGCATCTTCTCGATCTTCACCTCCATTCTTTTTCCGAGGTCTTGGATCATCTTCACTATCGTTATTCTGAATTCTTTTTCTGGAAGGTTGCCTGTCTCCAGTTCATTTAGTTGTTTTTCTGGGGTTTTATCCTGCTCCTTCATCTGGTTCATAGCCCTCTGCATTTTCATCTTGTCTATCTTCTGTGAATGTGGTTTTTGTTCCACATGCTAAAGGATTGTAGTTCTTCTTGCTTCTGATGTCTGTCCTCTGGTGGATGAAACTATCTAAGAGGCTTGAGCAAGTTTCCTGATGGGAGGCACTGGTGGTGGGTAGAGCTGGCTGTTGCTCTGGTTGGCAGAGCTCCCTTTTCTTTTTTTTTAGTAGAAAAACTGCTAAATGTCTTGGGCCTGTCTTTCTGGTACTTTACATGAGTAACTAGTTTTATAAAATAGAGTTGATGGAATCAGAAATAAAAATTCAGTTCCCTCCCTTGAGAAACTAGGATCTTGAGTTGAAGTAAAAGTTTCTAGAGACATTGGTGATTTTAAGAGACTCTAAAGTGGTTTGTCAGCTATTCAAAATGCTATTCAAAGTGTGGTCCAAGGGCCATCAGCATTACCATCACTAGGATCTTGTTCAAAAGAAAAACAAACAAACAAACTTAGGTCACTTCCCAGACCTGCAGGAAAAAGAATCTGCATTTGAACAAGATCCCTAAGTGATGTGTAAACACAATAAAATTTGAAAAGTGCTTGTTTAAAAGCGTACAGCTGACCCTTAAACAACGTGGGGAAATAGGGGTGTTGAACCTCCACATGGTTGAAAATCCCCCATATACGCGGTTCCACCGTATCCATAGTTCCGTATTCACTATTCAACCAACGTATCCATAGTTCCGTATTCGCTATTCAACCAATGGCAGATCGTGTGGTTTTGCAGTCTTTCTATTAAAAAACATCCAAGTATAAGTGGACCTGCTCAGTTCAAACCCTGTTGTTCAATGTCAGGAAACTGTAACTTTATTGAAATTTAGAGGAAGATTTCCTTTAAATCAAGCCACAGACTCTTTTAGATGCGCAAGATGCTCCTTCTCCTCTTATCATGTAATTGAGTAAAAGAATACACTAAGAGGAATTTTAAAATACTCTGTCTCCATTAAGTGGCTATTAATTAAATTTTGGCAGTATCTTTTTTTTAAAACATCTTTATTGGAGTATAATTGCTTTACAATGGTGTGTTAGTTTCTGCTTTATAACAAAGTGAATCAGCTATACATATACATATATCCCCACATCTCCTCCCTCTTGGGTCTCCCTCACTCCCACCCTCCCTATCCCACCCCTCTAGGTGGTCACAAACCACCGAGCTGATCTCCCTGTGCTATGTGGCTGCTTCTCACTAGCTATCTATTTTATATATATTTGGCGGTATCTTAATTGAAATACTATTTCCAAGGCCTTCAAATTTTCTCTATAATATACTCTACGTCAGTTGTAACAGTAAAGTGAGTTTTCAGGGATATGCTCCATTTCATGTAGGTTGGGGTGGATTATAAATTGATACACCTTTCTGGAGTATAGCCTAATTTCAGCTCCTTCACAGCCTCTGGAGAGAGACTGAGGAAGGTTATGAGACACATTAACAGGTTACTGTAACGTCTTCATTCTTAACTAGTTTAACAAATATAAAGATTTAATTTCTTTTATTTAAAAATTTTAGGTTTATTATTTTTTAAGTTTCATTTTTAGATTTTGTTTATTCATTCATTTATTCACAAAATATTTATTAAGGGCTGGAGGATTTTTTTCCCTATTCTAGAAGTATTTTAGAATTCAATGCAAATACAATTTGAGTGAAATAAAAACTTAGCAAATTCATTGAGTATGGAAAAAATATATTTTACTTCTTGTCCTATTACTACTCAATACTGTGTTTTCTGTAGAATTGTTGTATAAAACAATCATACATTAAAACATACATATCAAACAAGGTAGTATTTAATACACATCTTTTAAATTTGGAATGGGAATTTGCATTTCACAGTATTTAGAATTTTCACCATTAGGTACATGTACATGATTCGTTGCATTTAATATGAAAAGTGTTTCATTTTTATTCCACAGCTTCAATAAATAGCTCTGACATTAGAACAAATGTTTATGTCCACGTGTAAAGTCTGGCAATATTGTGGCTTGACTTTTCCAACTATTTTTCCCACTAAAAGTGTCTAAGGATGTTGAGTTAGTGAAATATCTTTGCTACTTCGATTTGGTAAGGGTTTCATAGTATGCTTTGCAGAGCAATTTCCACGTCTTAGGAGGAGTTTATTAGCTCATGAGGGAAAGTAAAGTTCTAACATGTACAGAGATGCTTTGATGTTTAACTAGAAGATCAAAAGTAAAATTGAACACCATGTTCCCTTCCTCATCTTTTTTTTTGTAATTATCATCACGTTTTAGCAAAATTAAGAAATCTCAGGTTGTTTCATGTGCTGACAGTACTGTATTGTGGCCCTAAACATGTACACACACATATGTCCTGTTCTTAGAAATGGAGAAGAGGATATGAGGTCATTTGTGATGAACATTCTGGTCCCAAATTATGCTAGAGTGTTTGCTGACAAAATTCACACTAGAAAAATCATCTGGCCACCGTTACAGGTGTGTGTGAGCTGCTTGTTTTTAAGAAAATATTCGCAGACATTAAGTTGATACAAATTTCAAGATATTTTCATTGTTTTGTGCAATGGACAATTAGAGTCTGATGTGACTAGAATTTTTGTGTTTAGAGAAGGGATAATTCATAAACATTCCCAAGTAGAGTATCATGGTTTTATTAGCTCTCACAACCTTTCCTAATATCTCTTTCCTGGAAAAAGTAAAGCAGCCAGACAAGCATAAGTTAATTGCTCAATTTCATATTGTTAGACATTACAAGTTAGAAAACAAATGAAGGAGTTTTCAGTTCTCACTATTTGTAAACTACTTAATGTTTACCATGTTGAAAAACCCTGGAATCTAGCTTTTTCTAACATAGTGGGGCTCAGTGTTGAGAGTATGAGGAAGTCCCAAATATGAGGAGGTATGGAGAAAACCTGTGTCCTAGTGCACACCTCGACACTTAATGTATCATCTCACCTGATGAGGATGAAATATAATTCATAACCTCTTGAGTAATAATGAAGTTACTGAGCACAGGTTCCTTGACTCTTCATATTCCTGTGACTTGCTGGGGTGGAGGTTGTAAAGGTGTGACAGTGCATCAGACATGAGCTACAAGCTTTCAAGTGTTCACCTCTAACTCAAGGTTGTTCAGCTCTACCCCTCTGCACATAAATATTGCCAGCATGCCAAATTTTTGTATAAACCCAAACAAGACAAAGGCACAGTCAGTGTGAGACACCTAGAGAATCAACAGGCATTTTTTTGGTTGCTCTTAAAAAATGGTTTTCTTAAGAAGATCCACATTGCTGATATGAATTCCAGAAGTGGAAAAACAATAGTTCTGGAAATCAACCACGTAAAGACAGTCAATAAGATGTATTACTATATCTTGTCCCTTTAGGAACACTGCCACTTTCCCCTCAGGTCCAACTCTTTAAAGTTAATATAGTTTAAAAATTGAATTTTGGGAAGGACTAGTTGACATTTGATAATTAAATATATATATATAATGAAGCAGGAAAAAAACCCAAGAAGGACAATCACATTGCTTTATTTCATGGAATAACAGCTGGGATGTTCATTTACTGTCTTTTCTAGGCTAATAAAATTTATTCTAAAACAGCCTTCCAAATACCACTATGAAAGCCAAGAATATATATATATTTTTTGCTAGAAATCAAATGACTTCTTGCAATACTATTTTATGGAATCTGCTGATTATTTTACCATTTGGGCATAGAGATATAGTCTCAAGAGCTGTAGAAATTTAACTACACCAAATTCAAATCACCACTTCTTATGCTGTGTAGTTGAAAACATACAATTTTAAATACATCTTCATATTCTTGTTCACTAAAATCAACCCACAGTTATTTAGAAAGTGATCAGGTGACAATTATCTGGTGTTTTGCCTGGTTTTGGGTGTTCATCGTTTGCCCATACTTACCACTGTTTGTTTCTGAGACCCAATATTCCCCTCTCACCTCTTCATTTTTCCCTAAAAGACTGTTGGTATAATGAGAATATGCCAGGCCAGCCACTGATATTATATTAATTAGCCTGTCCAGAATATGATGGAAGATGAAAATACTAGATAAATTAAAAGTTAAACAGCTCTCCTTGAGGGTGACATGAAAAGTCATACATTAACTTTTATGAATAAAGATATTTGGAACTTTTGCCAGATGAATCTGGTAAGTACAGATCTGGATTTTATTACTTTTACTTGAGTTTTCATGATTATATGTGCAGATAGTCCCAATTAGAGTATCTGTCTGTCTTCTTGGTATTGTTGATTTCAGCATATGTCTCTTCATTAATTAAAACAGTAATAATGATAACAGTGAAAACTAACATTTATTTAGTGTGCTTACTACCATGGTGGCCAGTAACTATCATATTTTATGTAAATAGAGTAATATCCTTAAGATATTTACAATAGTGGGGAAAATCAAGGTGCGTACTATTATTATCCCCTGAGAAGAGGTGAGGAAACTGATGCACAGATAAGTTTAGTCATTTTCCCAAGGTTATACAGCTAGTAAGAGGTATAGTCAGGATTTAAATCCAGAGCATGTTCCCTTCACCGTTAGGCTGTATAGCCATTCACTTGTGGGCAAAGCACATGGTGTTTTTTACCCCTGGCTGGTATGGGTATTGTCTGCTGGCATACTGTGGAGATTCATCGTGGACATTGTCAAGAGGATGATAATAAATAGAATAAATTTCCTGCGTGATATTCTTGGAATGGAAGTCGTAGGATATCATCAACACAGTCACATGGTGACCTCAGCTCCTCTTGTCCCTCACTCAGACTGTCAGCTCATGGCAGGTGAGTCACAAGTAGGTTCTCTGTGTCTAACGGCATGTGCGTGGATATTTCTGGTTCATACTGCCTTGGACAGGTACTAAAGATCAAGCATGTGGACACCGTGACACGGTTTCAGCCAGTCTTCCAGCTTTTGCTTGGCAAAATCTCAGGAGGTTAGACCAAAGATTTTGAAATAAAAATTATGAAAAGAATAGAATTGGTTTTGTCATTAACCTTTTCGGCTTAGAGATTCACTTTTCTTTTGCCTACTTAGTAGCTATTGGGTAGACTGTGGTGTAAATGACTGTAGAATTTGTCAAATTAAGAATGTTAACCTTCTATTTTAATACAATATCACTCCCCTGCCCCAAACCTTTTTTTTCTCTAGCTTGGCCTTTTTGGATTCAATTCAGCAAAAGTTATTCACCAAGATTCAATATAAGTAAAGCTCTGTGAAAAATGTCATGGTATTTTGATAGGGATTGCATTAAATCTTTAGATTGCTTTGGGTAGTATGGCCATTTAAGACACTTTTTTAAAAAAAATTAATTATTTAATTTATTTATTTATTTTTGGCTGTGTTGGGTCTTCGTTTCTGTGCGAGGGCTTTCTCTAGTTGTGGCAAGCGGGGGCCACTCTTCATCGTGGTGCACGGGCCTCTCACTATCGTGGCCTCTCTTGTTGCAGAGCACAGGCTTCAGACACGCAGGCTCAGTAGTTGTGGCTCACGGGCCTAGTTGCTCTGCGGCATGTGGGATCTTCCCAGACCAGGGCTCGAACCCACGTCCCCTGCATTGGCAGGCAGATTCTTAACCACTGTGCCACCAGGGAAGCCCCAGTATGGCCATTTAAAAAATATTAATTCTTTCAATCCAAGAGCACAGGATATCTTTCTATTCTAGCTCCCGCTTAAGGAATATTCATTTTATATCTACCAAGTCATGTGTATACATTTCTTTCTTGCCCAAGGAACTTATTAGTTAAGGCAAAATTGACTGTTTCTAGACTTAAATGATTTCATTGTTGAAGGCAATAGACTGATTGTTTAAATAAATCAATAAAACCTCTTTTGTACAACACAAGAAATACAGAATGTTGAGGGTCTGAGATTTTTCACTTTTCAATTAGTGTTGATATCATCAATTCATTTTTTAAACTGTAAATGGTGTATTCTGATCACAGAGTGCATGTTAGAAAATGGGCTACTATCAGCAATTTCTGGATTTAGGTATTTTTCATCTAAGAGGGTGAGTCGTCTTCTAGTTCTAATTCTACATTCCTAAGAAAGGACTCATAGATCAGGTGAGGGAGCTGGTGTCCAAAGATGATCTCCCAATGAGCTATATTTCCTGGTATTCACACTGTATTAGTTTCTTTTTTAAAAAAATAAATTTATTTATTTTATTTAGTTTACTTTTGGCTGCGTTGGGTCTCTGTTGCTGTGCGCGGGTTTTCTCTAGTCGCGGCGTGTGGGGGCTACTCTTCATTGTGGTGCGCGGGCTTCTCATCGTGGTGGCTTCTCTTGTTGTGGAGCACAGGCTCTAGGTGCGTGGGCTTCAGTAGTTGTGGCATGCGGACTTCAGTAGTTGTGGCTCGCGGGCTGTGGAGCGCAGGCTTCGTAGTTGTGGCACACAGGCTTAGTTGCTCTGCGGCATGTGGGATCTTCCCGGACCAGGGATCGAACCCTGCATTGGCAGGCAGAGTCTTAACCACTGTACCACCAGGGAAGTCCCACGCTGTATTAGTTTCTTATTATTATACTTAATAACAAATTGCCACAGATTTTGTGGCTTAAACAACATAAATTTATTATCTTACAGTTCTGTAGGTGATAAGTCCAACATGGGTCTCACTAGGCTAAAATCAATATGTCAGCAGGGCTGAGCTCCTTTCTGGAGGCTCTAAGGGAGAATACGTTTTCTTGCCTTTTCCAGGTTCTAGAGGTCACCTGCATGCCTTGGCTCATGGCTCCCTTTCTCCATCTTCAGGTGAGCAATGACAGGCCAAGTCCTTCTCATACTGCCGTCTCTGTGGTTCTTTGGAGCTGAGAGTTTCTCCAGTTTGAAGCACTCATATTTTAGATTAGGCACACCTGGATAATACAGGATAATCTCCTTACGTCAAGGTCCATATCCTTTTTACAAAAAAATATTTATTTATTTATTTATTTGGCTGCGCCGTGTCTTAGTTGTAGCATGAGGGATCTTTTTCTTTCTTCTTTTCTTTTTTTTTTTAGTTGCGGCATGCATGCGAGATCTAGTTCCCTGACCAGGGATCGAACATGGGCCCCCTACATTGGGAGCATGGAGTCTTAACCACTGGACCACCAGGGAGGTCCCTCAATGTCCATATCCTTAATCATATCTGCAAAGTCTATTTTGCCATGTAAGGTAACCTATTTACAGGTTCCAGGGATTAGAATACAGACATCACTGGAGGGCCATTTTGCTGCATATCCTAATGCCCTTATATAAGCCCCTTCTCTGAATCTGAGCTGTCCTTGTGACTCTATCTTAAATAGGAATGATGGTATGTGGCTTTTGAAGCCTTGATAATTCTACCTGGGCCTCTTGCAATTCTAGTTTTTGGATACTCCCTGTTGGAACTCAGCCCCTATGCTGTGAGAAGTTCAAACCGCATGGAGATGCTAGGTACAGAGGCTCTGGTAGACAGCCTGAGCTGAGCTCCCCTTGATAGCCAGTTACAACTACCAGGTATATAAGTGAGACTTCTTAGACGTCTAGCTCAGTCAAACCTTCATAAGACTGCAGGCCTGGCTGATATGTGACTGCAAGTGCATGAGAGATGCCAAGTGACACTTCCTGCTGAGTCCAGCAACCACCTGAACATTGAGAGGAAATAAATTGTTGTTTAAGGCCACTATGTTTTGTTTTCAAAACTGCATAACCAGAAAGTCAAGCTGGGATGAGATTTCTATCCTTTGACAATCAACTTTGGTCAGGGGTTAAGATTGTATCTGTCAGGTATCTTAACTTCGAAGAGTAGACATTAAATCTGGTTAAGTTAAGCAGAGGAAACATTTCTCTGCTGCCTGATTGGAAACTTCTGCAATTTGGTTTGGTTTCTCACTACGGAATGTTATGACACTTGTTTTCTGGTGCTTTTCAGTCTCTATTGCCAACGTAATGGTCCAATTTACAAATGAGATTAGGTGTCTTCTAGAATTATAATGAGGATTGGAGAACCAGGCTTGGAGATGTCAACCTAAATAAAGAGGGAAACTGGGGCAAGCTCAAAATTGTCAAAAAGATGAGTTTATTCAGGAATAGCAGAGAGAAATTACAAATCAGGACAGGCAAACCATAGCAAGCTACAGGCAACTTTTCCTTGGCCTCAAAAATGCCACACCAAGGTGCCCACACCAAGTCCCTTGCCCTCATCACTCCGGTGAGTTACCATCTACTTTCGGTTTGGAAAGTCTGTTCTCAGATTCTGAGCTTCCTCCCTTTGGCTGAGTTTTCTGACTTTATTTGGGATCTGTTTGAAGGCTTTATCCTCTGATGAATACTCGTTTGTTTTCTTATTGGAAGTACGCTAGAATTTCGGTTTAATTCCTTTGGAATTCTTGAGAGCAACAATTAAAAATAATATAAGTGGATGTGAGTGGAGCAAATAAATACTATTAGAACACTTCCACCTCCTTATGAGAGACTTTGGTCTCTGAGACAGAAGACTCCCATGAGAGGATAAGGCTGATTGACATTAAGTCACCCGCCAACTGCAAGACAGTTTTCATGCAACAAGGGGCACCTGGTCATGGGTCAGATAACCAGGACAAAGGCCATCCCCTGGAAGAAAAATCTAAAGATCTTGTGAAAGGCACACTCTAGAACAAAACACAACTCTCAACCCTGAAAGCATACCCATCAAGCTGTTTAGGAATTTTTCTTTTGCTCTCAAAAAAACCTATGACGTATGGGATTCCAGTCATTTAAATGCTCTAAGGGTGGCCCTCCTTCAGGGACCTCAGCCAGTTTGACGTTACAGAATTATGGTCTCTCCTCACGTGCATTTTTTTTTTTTTTTTGCGGTACACGGGCCTCTCACTGTTGTGGCTTCTCCCTTTGCGGAGCACAGGCTCCGGACGCGCAGGCTCAGCGGCCATGGCGCACGGGCCCAGCCGCTCTGCGGCATGTAGGATCTTCCCGGACCAGGGCACGAACCCGTGTCCCCTGCATCGGCAGGTGGACTCTCAACCACTGCGCCACCAGGGAAGCCCCTCACGTGCATTTTTGACTAAATGGACCAACCTTAGTAGAGATAATTTAGAAATTCAATGGCCATTATGGGGAATTTTTGATCTCCCCAAACTTGTTTCTCTCCAGAGTAAATTAGAAGACTGTGGCAATAGAACTAGACAAACTTAATGAGATAGCTATTTTAATTGGTACATAGAGGCTTCTAAATGTGTTCAGGGTTCAAAAAATTGCCTCTTTACAAAATACTATTTCTAAGTTAGCTGAAGCAAATAAACAACTGAAAGGAGAAAAAAATCATTTGAGATCTCTTCCTGCGCAGCACGAGCCGAGGTTTCTCTCAACCTACTGCTCCACCTCCTCCGTGTACACCTTTGCCCTCTTCTAACCCCCTTCCTTTATCTGAACTTTCCTTCCTCTCTAATGCTGAAACTTACCAACTCTCCCTTTAAAAATTAGGTTTTCTGAGGATTCTGCTAAACCATTAATTTCTTACATTCCATGGACCAAAGCTGAATCTTGAGCTATAATAAAAGATTTTCCTAACGTAACTGAAGAGCCTCATAGATTTGCAGAAGAATTCAATGTTGTAATTCAGACTTATCAACCTGGCTTCTCCAGTGTTTATCAATTCATGCACTTGCTTTCTGGAAAAGGTTAAGCCCAGCATTGGATGAAAACTGTTAATTGGGAAAGCCCCAAACAATCCTTAGAATTCCAAGTAAGTCAACCACTGGCTCTTTTATATGACCAAGCTCATGCCATACCCAAAAGGTAGCATCTTGCCATCCCAAGAGCTTTCCCTAAACCAGTAGACTGGAACAAAATTCAGACATGTATCCAAAAGCCTGCCAAATCTGTTTATGATTATTACAGCAGACTCCAAATTGTCTTTAAAGAAAATTCTGGACTTGCTATAGATGTTGAATCTACCAGGGTAGCCTTTAAATCAATGTTTAGAAATGGTTTAAACAGATCTATCCCTCTTAGTCAAGAGAACTCGCATAGAATGGGAAACAATGCCCCCCTCTGATCTTGTCAATCTAGCTAATCAGTTAGCCTGCACCCTAGAAGATGATTCCAAAAGAAGGGCAACTAAAATTTTAAATCTTCAACTTCAACAAATGGAATCTCCCAAACTTTCCCTCCTGGGCTCTGTCATTATTGTAAAAAAAAAACTGGCCATTGGAAAAAGGACTGCTACAGATCAAAAAGGTCTAGCTGGTTGCAGCTTTCTAAGAGCCGAGGGTCAGACTCATCCCAATCATGGGACTCCGAGGAAACACAGGGACTGTTTCCCATCCTACCATTACATAGGCCGTGGGAAACTACTCTCTAGATTGGGGATGAATCCCTTACAATAATCATCTAAACAGGTAGCTGCTCTCTCTGTGCTCCAAGCCTACTACAATTAAACAGTCTCTTCTCAGAGTAGTACATTTATTCAAATAGTGGTGGCCTCAAATAAACGAAAACATGTCCCTATTTCTAAACCTATACCCTTTTGCTTGGGATCTTTGCAAGATAAACATTCATTTCTCCTCAGTGAATCATCTCCTGTCCACTTACTAAGATGAGATTTCCTAGAAAAATATCATGCTGCTATTTCTTTCTCTTGAAAGGAGATATAACACGAGGTCAAAGCCCTTGAATCTCAGAATCTCATCCTCAAGAAAATCCAAACCCTTTTTCTTTCATATTACTTTACAAACCAGAGGATCCCAAACTTCAGACTTATCCCCATTATTAGATTTAGTGTCCCCTATTTTGTGGGCAAAATCTTCCACAGACATGGGCAGAATTTATAGAGTCTCTCCGTTAAAAGCCAAATGCATTCCTTAAATCCTCTCCCCAGAATTGATACCCTATAAACAAAGAAGCTTTCCAGGGCACAAGACCTATCATAGAAGACTCATAAAGCACAGAGACTTACTATCCCTTGCATCAGTCCTTGTAAAACTCCTATTTTACCTGTAAGAAAACCTAATGGTCAAGGATGGAGATCTGTCTAAGATCTCCGAGCAATAAATAATATTGTTATTTTTCACCATCCTGTTGTCCCTAATCCCCATGTGGTGTTTTTAGCGTCCATCCCTACTGAAAGCAAATTTTTTACTTTGATTTATGCAGTGCATTCTTTAGTATTCCAATTGATAAGGCTAGCCAATATCCTTTCGCCTTTACTGGGGAAGAACAACAATATACCTGGATAGTAATGCTCCCTAGTTTTACTGAAAACCCCTCTTACTCTTCACAAATTTTAAGAGCTGACCTGGATGATATAAAATTCTCTAGAGGCTCCATCTTACTACAATATGTAGATGATTTATTTTTCTGCTCATTCTCTCAAGCCTCCTCACAAGAAGACAGTATTCACTTTTTAAAACTCTTAACCACTAAGGGACACAAGGTCTCAAGTGAAAAATTGCAATTTGTTCAAACTCAAGTTGGGCATTTAGGAAATTCAATCTCAGGAGAAGGGTTATACCTAGATCCTGATAAGCTTCATAGCATCTTGAGCTTCCCAAAACCTAAAACCAGAAGTCAGCTACAGGGTTTTCTTGGGCTAGCTGGTTATTGTCACAATTGGTTCCAAACCTCTCCTTAATCACCCAGCCCCTGTATGTCTTATCATAAACCACTAAACCTGATCCCATTATCTGGGAAGACCAAGATGACTTAGCCTTTAAAACCTTGAAGGAAAGCTTAATAAATCCACCTGCTCTTGGCTATCCAAACTATCCTGTTCTTTCTGTATATGAAAAAGAGGGAGATGCCCTTGGAGTACTTACTGTAAAACATGGGGGCTACCACTGACCTCTAGGTCACAAATCTTAGATCCTGTAGCCCGAGGTTACCCTCCATACCACAGGGTTGTCCCTGCTACTACCCTTCTGTTAAAGGCCACTGAAGAAATAGTCAAGGGATCGTCCCTCTTTGACCGTCTTTCTACCTCGTGCTGTCGAAGCTCTCTTGGACTCACACCACACCCAACACCTTTCAGCAAGCCATCTTACTTATGAAATTCTCTTGCTAAATGTCCCCCATATCACCCTTATTCATTGTAACAATCTTGACCCTGCTACCCTTCCTCCTTCTTCCATGGACAAAACCCCTCGTGACTGTTTGACTTTGATGGATCACCTAGTAACCCCTAGTTACAAGAAACCTCCTTTAACATATGTTAATTTCCCATGGAATACTGATAGCCCTTACTTGAAAGATGAAAATGGTAAATATCATGCTGGATATGCAACATCAACTCCTTTTGAAATCCCTAAGGCAAAGACCCTTAGCTTTGACCACTTTAGCCCCAAAAGCCAAATTATACGCTCTCACTTGAGCATGTATTCTAGCTAGGTAAAACCGCAAACATCTATACTGATAGTTGATATGCCTTTGGAGTAGCCCATGATTTTGGAATATTACGGAAACAAGACTTTCTTACTTCCAGTGGAGACAAAATTAAAAATGGCCCTTATGTCGCAAACTTAGTGAACGCTGTACTCCTGCCAGCAGCACTGGCTGTTACTCAACGTTCTCGGGTATTCCAAGTCTGACTCTCTGGAAACCAAAGGAAACCGCCTCGCTGATGTCTATGCAGAAAATGCTGCTTGTATAGGATCCATGGACCAAACCTTTGTTATGGTCCAGAAAACTATTTCCTCTGGCAACAACAGAAGAGAATTAACCAGGGAAATCCAACAAATGGACCCTGAAAAGGAAAAAGCAAAATTGGAGATCTAAAATTTGGAGATCGGACCCAATAATGAACTGGTGCTGTCAGAAAATCTAAAATTTTTATTATTGATTACCATACATGAGTTAAATCATTGGTCAACTGATAAAGTGATAATGTTCATGAATCAATGTTGGTGGGGAAACCAACACTGCAGGGCTGCAAAAAGTGCTTATCTTGCTTGTTCTATCTGTCCTGAATTTAACCCAGGGGAACCTATTTGTACTGCCCCTGGATATTTTAATTTACCATTTAATAGACCTTTTGAGGTTTGGCAAACGGATTTCATACAGTTGCCCCCATCTCATGAATACAAGTATGTTTTAGTAATGGTTTGCATGTTTTCACACTGAACTGAAGGCTTCCCACGTAAACAGGTGAGTACATCTTCTGTAGCTAAAATCCTATTTAAAAAATTATTCTCACTTGGGGAACACCCCCTTGAACTTCATAGTGATTGAGGAACCCACTTTGTTGATCAAAACTTGGCAATTCTGTGCTGTCTGGCAAGTTCTGCAGCACTTTCATTGTGTTTATCCTCCTCAGTCCTTAGGAGTGATCGAATGTTATAAATGGAATTATTAAGACTCAGCTAAATTAGTTGAAACCCTCCAATTACCCTGGCCAAAAGCATTACCACTGTTTCTTCTAAATCTTAGATGTATTCCCTCAAGATACATAAACTTTCGCCTTCTGAAATAATTACAGGAGGGCCGATACACTTAGTCCCTGCTTCTTTTCACCCACAGCTAATAAAGGGGGATATACTTCAATTTTGCAAAGACCTGATCAAGTCCATAGAAAATAATTATGCTTTGGTAGAACAAGCTTTCCACAGTGTGCTCCCAGGAGATGAAGACATCAAACATTACACTTCACAGCCGGACATTTCATCTATTGGAAAACACATCTCCAAAAAGACTGTCTTCAACCGCGCTGGAAAGGCCCCTACCAGGTGCTATTAACTAACCCCTGTGCACAGTCTTCAAGGAATAGACTCCTGGATTCATGTATCATATCTAAAGCAAGTCCTAAGAACTGATAGGTCCTGTGTACCAACTGGTGACTTGAAACTGAAAATTTCTAGGGACTGATGTAGATAGCATCTATAGTAGACAGCTTACCCAAGATATCCAGGGCCTGTGTAAATTTCATTATTTTTAAAATCTTTTTTTCTTTTTACTCTATGTTTAATTAAATCATGTCATTCAGGCCTTCAACTGTCCTTTCCCTAGTTTTCCTACCATCTTTTACTTTACCTTTAACATATTGCAATTCCTCTGCTATTCCCAAATAAACTTATCTTTTTGATAATTTTGAGCTTGCCTCAGTTTACCTCTTTATTTAGGTCATCAGAGGCTAAGCAGTCAAGGACAATGCCCCTGAATTATGTCTGAGAAAGAGGCCCAGTGAGAATATTGCTCCGTCATCATGAGGTCCAAGCTTTAAGCACTGAATCTCTATTAGCAGCACCAAAGGTGCTGACTCTGGATATTAAAACCTGTACCACTACTTCTCCTACCCCAGAAAGTCCATCTTTCTTCAACTGCCACTCCATGAGGGAGAGTTGCCTATGGATCTTATTCCCTTGTGTCACCATCTCTCAATTTAAAGTCCAGAGTGGGCATATCTGATTTGTAGAATGCAGCAAACTTCTAGCTTTAAGAAGCTCCCTGCCACTGCCACCCCTCACTAAAGGTTTTGTTGAAATCATCTGGAATTTCAGTTTGGGTTTTAAAAAAATATTGTGCCTTGTATTTTGGGGGAATCTTTTTTATAAAATTTATTTTATTGAAGTATAGTTGATTTATAATGTGTTAATTTCTGCTATACAGCAAAGTGATTCAGTTATACACATATATACACATTCTTCTCATATTCTTTTCCATTATGGTTTATCACAGGATATTGAACATAGTTCCTTTGCTATACAGAAGGACCTTGTTGTTTATCCATTCTATATATAATAGTTTGCATCTGCTAATCCCAAACTCCCAATCCATCCCTCCTCCCCACCAGCAACGACAAGTCTGTTCTCTATGTCTGCAAGTCTGTTTCTGTTTCTTAGATAAGTTCATTTGTGTCATATTTTAGATTGGGGAATCCTTTCTTCTTTGTATTAAAATTATAGCCATATTATTCAATAATTATTTGGAATTAAGTATTTTTCCCCCACTGGTCTCATTGTTCTCTGCTGTTTACTATATACCATTTTGCCCTTTAAAAACTTTTTGATAATTTTAAATCATTTTTTTTTCTGAGAGACACTGTTAAGTAACATTTTTCAGAAGGAATGAGTGAATAGTAAATTTTTTGAGTCCTTACACATTCAAAAGTGTTTCTCCTTTGTCCTCACATTTAAATGACAATTTGGTTCTATATTGAATTCTAAGGTCACAATTCTTTGATAAATTCTTTAGAGATTATACCATTTCTGCCTAGTAGTAAGTTTTACATAGCTGCTCTTGGTTTATTTTTTCCTGTCAGTAATATGTTTATTTTGTCTTTTCATTTGTTAGGTTTTTCTCTTTATTTTTGAAATTCAGAAATCACACTAGAACATATTCTAGATATATTTTCTTTCACTATGTCTTCTGATTATCAAGGTGCTTTTTTGCTCTGAACACTAAAGTTTTTCTTCAGCTCAGAAAAATATTTTTTTTCCCTGTGATTTCCTTTACAAGCATTTCTCTTCCTTTACTCAGTCCTCCCCAGAACCCCTAAGATGTGGTGCTCAAAGTGTGGTCCCTCCAAGCATCATGTAGGAATTTCTTAGAAATGGGAGTTCTTGATCCAAGAATTCCCCAAGACCAACTGAACCAGAATTTTTAAGGATGGGGCTCAGAAATTTGTGTTTTAAGAAGCTCTCTAGGTGATTCTGATACATGCTAAACTTTGGCTCCAGCAAGCCACTGAACGTTGAGAGATAATAATAGATCATTGCTGTGAAGTTAAATAGCCAGACTGAGCTGTTAGCAAACAATCTCCATTAGCCCTGCCTATTCTTGTATAAGTGTGATTGCAGAGTTCATCTTCTGTTCTAACTCTGATGTTTCAAGCTTAGCGCTCTTTATCCTCATGACATCCCGTGTTAGATCCCCTTCTTCTGTGGCTTTGAAAGCATTCTATGCATGTCCCTATCACATTCTTTTTTTTTTTTTTTTTTCGGTACGTGGGCCTCTCACTGTTGTGGCCTCTCACTGTTGTGGCCTCTCCCGTTGCGGAGCACAGGCTCCGGACGCGCAGGCTCAGCGCCGTGGCTCACGGGCCCAGCCGCTCCGTGGCATGTGGGATCTTCCCGGACCGGGACACGAACCCGTGTCCCCTGCATCGGCAGGCGGACTCTCAACCACTGCACCACCAGGGAAGCCCCCTATCACATTCTTGACACACTGAATTTTAATTTGATTTGCCTGTCTTTCCCACTACATGATAAAGTCCTTAAGGCGGGGATTTCTTAGTGTCTAGTAACGCTTAATACACATTCAGTCAACATTGGTTCAATGACTGACTCATTGACCATGTCCAAGATCAGAGAATTTAAATCAGACAGGGTGGACCAATAAAGCAGGGGTCTAAATGATGACAGCTGGTGAAGGATCCAATAGATAAGCTGCCCTCAGAAAAGTGATGCTTGGCAGAAGGTGTAAGAGGCCCAGAGGAGACATATGTCAGTCAAGATCCTAACAGGAAAGAGATGGAACACTCAAATTAGGACATTTCCACAAAGATTTATTTATAAAGGGACTATCTGTAAAGATGAATGTTCTGGAGTGTAGGGCACCACAGGAGATGGTGCAGTAACCTGGGATTAGTGGCAATTGGGCTATTACCACTGTCGGCCCAAATAGATAAGGGTGGGAACTGTTCCCAGAATTCAGAAAGAGTTATATAGTGGAGGCCTTCCTTAGAGAAGTGACCCTTGGTCAAGGGACACAGTGAGGCAGGGATTCAGGGGAACAAATGCCCTGTCCTCACTCTCCTCCTTCCCAGCAATCTCTTTTTGTGGCTCTCCACTGGCTGATCACACCTGGAAGTCTGAGAGAAGGAAGGCTGTTGATAACAGTTCATCCAGGTCAGTGTCCCAGGGTAGAAGGCAGGATGCAGAAGGACGGAGAGTGGATTTGGAGGAGAAATAAAAGATGGCCAGCACAAGACATCAGGTATGGGACTGAGTCTAAAAAGTGAGGATGAAGGTGGCTGTTTGCCAGATTAGAGGGATATGGAGAAGGGAGTTATTAACTCACCATATTATTGCTGCATCACAAACAACCACAAAAGCTAAGTGGCTTACAGCAGCAAGCATTTACTTAGCTTATGCGTCTGTGTGTCTTCTAGGTTGGGCCTAGTTGGGGTGGTCTGACTGGAGCAGCTTGTTCCATGTGTCTCTACTTCCTGGGACCATCAAGCTCCCCCATGGATGCTCTTCCCACAGAGATGGCAGAAATGCAAGGGACCAAGGCCAATTGTGCAAGTGCTTTGCAAGCTTTTAGTCATGTCATGCCTCACAATGTTCTATTGGTCTAAACAAGTCACATGGCCAATCTGGGCTAGAAGAAGCATGTGATTATCCTCTTGTTAACCTTTTGAATATGGGTTAAGGGAAATGTTCACAAATGATAGAAAATTCTCTGATGGATTTCGTGGAATTTTCTCTAGCACTGCCTCTCCTCAAAGCTATACAGTTATCTGCCTAAAAAAATTAAATATATTAGCGGTAGATTCTGCTGCTAATTCCTGCACATTCAGTATCTCCACAGAACCTAAATTAAAATATAATTCAACACTCAGGAGAAGAGCAATTTTTTTTCTGCATTCTTCTTGGAAATGTCCACAACACATGGATACATATAATATTCTCTAGCTGGCAAATAAATCCACTAACACTGCCGTTAAAAAATAAAAAGGACCTTTTAGGAAGGTACATGTAATTTTGGGATGCATATATGCCTGGATTTCAAATATAACTTGGCAAATACACTGGATTTTAAAAATGTGAAAATGAGTAACTTTGAGATCCTGGTTGAGGATGTAACCCAGAGGTGAAAATATTTGTTTTGCTGCTTTTAAAGGCCAGAATGTAATGATACAGTAAATTGGCATGGTAAGATGAATTATTCCAGTTGTTTATTTACTTATTTTTATCATTCATTTAATTGACTTTTATTGAGTTCCTGCTAACATCAGAACACTAATACTAGGTCAATCAATGGTGGTTAAAGAGATTAATGAGACATGATTTCTACCATTAAAAAATTTATGATTTTGCTGGGAAGATAAAATGTTAACAAATGTAAATAAAAATATAGGCAAGAATAACATAGAGACTAGAGTATATATTTTTATAGCTCACTGTAAGCTTTCTGGGAACAGGATCTGTGGCTTGATACCCAATGCCTAGTATTAGGTATTTAGTAACAGTTGAGTGTGAACAAGAAATGATTCATTCTAATGGAAAGACATATGGTAAGTTTTATGGAAGAGATGGTATTTGGGCTGAATTGCAAAAGATGGGTAAAATTTCAACAAGTGAAAAAGATGGGGAAGATAATAAGGGCTTTCTAGTTGAGGGAACAGCTTAAAGTATGGACATGTAAAATTTCCTAACACGTTTGGGTAATTGTGACTAGCTGGATGTGGCACAGCATAGGTACCTAAAGAGACATGGTGAGTGATAGGGCTAAGGGGGAGTTTTAGAAAAGTGGCATGGGAAGCTGAAGTTGAGGCTGAGGAGTTTTCACTTTGGTCTGTGAATACTCGGGGGCCACTGAAGGCATTTAAAGAGGGAATATAAGCATGTAACCCAGGTGGCTATTTTAAGGTTGGAGTGGAAAGCAAGAGTCTAAGCTGGGACCAGTTAGGAAGCTTTAGCAACACACCAAGCAAAAGATTAATTTTAAGAGCCAGATTAGGGCAGTGGCGGAGGCAGGGGATAGGAGGAGATGGGGCTGGGAGCAAATATCACTGAAGCATAGTTGAAGGGCTTTGGTAACCAAATTGGTGTGGGTTGAGAATTCCTTTGACTCCCAATAGTTCACACCTGGGTGACTCTGAGGATGCTGGTGCCATTACTGAGAAAGGGGACTCAAAGGAAAAGCATGTTTGGTCTGTCTTCAATTTTGCAAATTGAGCTTGAAGTTCAGAGGGCACAACTAAGAGTGAATAGCCCTCGGGCAGTTGGAAATTTGAATCTGGCCCTCTGCAATGTGATATTATGGGTTGCAGCCTGAAAATCTCATCTGGTCTAAATTTGGAGTGACCAGATTATTTTTGAGTGGCAAAATTGAGAACATTACAAAGACTTTCTAAACAAGTAGTAAAATTTTTATGGGACATTATAACCCTCAATAGTTTTCTTTGATTCTTTTTGCCACGCCATCTGAATCCTTTCCTTCTCCTCTTGCTGCTTCCTGAAGGCCATTAACCAGGGAAGGAATGCTTTCCTTTCTGAGGCTTTTGCCCAATTTGGTGAGGTCCAAAGGGACAATATGTTAGGTACAATTTGAAAAGTTTTGCCCCGTTCTTAAGCTGGATCTAAAGGTGCAGGACCCTGTATCTCTGCGGTATATTCCTCTGCTGTCTACTTCCATCTGGGAGGTGTTTACTACTGTCTGATAGGCTCACCATGACTGGTGCCTCTAAACCAGGACAACCAGATGGAATTGCATAGTCAACTTCTAACAAAAGCAAATTTTGAATATAAAACTCTGATTTCAGAAACAGTCCTGGACACTGTCCCTTCCCTGCAGCCCCTTGCTCTGAGCCAATGTCTGTCCTAATCCTGTCCGTTTTGGGGCTTTGCTGTCCATTTTTGTCTTTACTAAACATTTTTGATCTATCAGTAGACTTAGCTTTCCTGTTTTGTTTCATTTTTCAATTGTAGTAAAACATATATAATGTAAAATTTACCATCTTAACTATTTTTAGGAGTACCATCCATCGATGATAAGTACGTTCACATTGTTGTGCAACCAATCTCCAGAACTCCTTTCATCTTGCAGAACAGAAACTCTTCCCATTAAACAATAACTCCCCACTCCACGACCCCCGCTCAGCCCCTGGCAATCACCTCTCTACTTTCTGTCTTTGTGAATTTGATACCTCCATGTACCTCATATAAATGGAATCATATAGTATTTGTCTTTTTGTGATGTTTTCCTGGTTTTGATCCATCTCCTGGGATTTGAACTCACCTTAGGCTTTGTCACTTATTGACACGATAAAGGCCTGGACCCCAGAATCCCACTACCATTATGCTGGGCCTGTGCTACTCTCCCTGAGGGAAAATTATATATCATGAGACAATGTTTCAGCTACATGTAATTCCCCGTATCCAGTCTGTTCCAATCATGCAACTGGAAGGAATGCAGCATTCATACCCCTGCCTTATGGCAAAATGTGCCCCCCGGCCCCAGCTCTGCAGACAGATTACATACCAATGGCAAGAATGCAGGATCCTGCAAATCAAAAGAGTCTAAGAATGGCAACTCAAAGAGTTAGAATATAGACAATGAGAAAAAAAACCACACCAGGAGTTTGGTATTTATATTTATACTTTTCTTCTGAAGACAGTAACACACTTACCAGATATTATCTTAACAGTGAGGCAAATCCTTCAGAAAATTGCAGTCTGACAAATTAAACTCCCCTAAAAATGTCCCACTGGATGGCCTTATCTGATTTGAAACTGAAGCTGTCACCCTTGAAAACTTGGAAAGGGACCTTGGTCATTGATGGCAATCTATGGTGCCAGAGGAGTTTCTTTAAGCCAGCGCTGTGGTGGATCTGGGCCTGGGGTGTGTGGGTACTTCAACGTCATGGCTCCAGCAAGAATCTGAAGGGTTAGTGTGTTTACCCAGCTGAAATCCATGCTGGGCATGGGAGAGTGTATCTTGTTTTCTGAGCTCTCTGGATAAAGCCTTTACTACCTGGGCAACTCCTCATGCCTGACTGGCTCCCTGTTGTAGCCCCAGCTCTTATCACAATGCCTTACACACAGCAGGAATTAGGTAAACATTTGCCAAATGATAAAAAAGAATACACATGAGGTCATTCTTCCTTATTTTTATTTATTTATTTTAATAAAAACATTTTTTAACATCTTTATTACAGTATAATTACTTTATATTGTTGTGTTAGTTTCTGCTGTATAACAAAGTGAATCAGCTATACATATACTTATATCCCCATATGCCCTCCCTCTTGCGTCTCCCTCCCACCCTCCCTATCCCACCTCTCTAGGTGGACACAAAGCACCGAGCTGATCTCCCTGTTCTATGCAGCTGCTTCCCACTAGCTATCTATTTTACATTTGGTAGTGTATATATGTCCATGCCACTCTCTCACTTCATCCCATCTTACCCTTACCCCTCCCCGTGTCCTCAAGTCCATTCTCTACGTCTGTGTCTTTATTCCTGTCCTGCCCCTAGGTTCATCAGAACGATTTTTTTTTTGATTCCATATATATGTGTCAACATATGGTATTTGTTTTACTCTTTCTGACTTATTTCACTCCGTATGACAGATTCTAGGTCCACCCACTTCACTACAAATAGTTCAATTTCATTTCTCTTTATGGCTGGGTAATATTCCATTGTATATATGTGCCACATCTTCTTTATCCATTCATCTGTCATTGGACGCTTAGGATGCTTCTGTGTCCTGGGTATTGTAAACAGTGCTGCAATGAATATTGTGGTACATGTCTCTCTCCTTTTTTTAATTTAATTTAATTTATTTTTTATACAGCAGGTTCTTATTAGTTATCCATTTTATACATATTAGTGTATATATGTCAATCCCAATCTCCCAATTCATCACACCGCCCCCCCCCCCACAGCCACTTTCCCCCCTTGGAGTCCATGCATTTGTTCTGTACATCTGTGTCTCAATTTCTGCCCTGCAAACCGGTTCATCTGTACCATTTTTCTAGGTTCCACATATATGCGTGAATATACAATATTTGTTTTTCTCTTTCTGACTTACTTCACTCTGTATGACAGTCTCTAGATCCATCCACATCTCTAAAAATGACCCAATTTCGTTCCATTTTATGGCTGAGTAATATTACATTGTATATATGTACCACATCTTCTTTATCCATCTGTCTGTTGATGGATATTTAGGTTGCTTCCATGACCTGGCTATTGTAAATAGAGCTGCAATGAACATTGGGGTGCATGTGTCTTTTTGAATTATGGTTTTCTCTGGGTATATGCCCAGTAGTGGAATTGCTGGGTCATATGGTAATTCTATTTTTAGTTTTTTAAGGAACCTCCATAATGTTCTCCATAGTGGCTGTATCAATTTACATTCCCACCAACAGTGCAAGAGGGTACCTTTTCTCCACACCCTCTCCAGCATTTGTCGATTGTACATTTTCTGATGATGCCCATTCTAACTGGTGTGAGGTGATACCTCATTATAGTTTTGATTTGCATTTCTCTTATAATTAGTGATGTTGAGCAGCTTTTCATGTGCTTCTTGGCCATTTGTATGTCTTCTTTGGAGAAATGTCTATTTAGGTCTTCTGCCCATTTTTGGATTGGGTTGTTTGTTTTTTAATATTGAGCTGCATGAGCTGTTTGTATATTTTGGAGATTAATCCTTTGTTCATTAATTCGTTTGCAAATATTTTCTCCCATTCTGAGGGTAGTCTTTTCATCTTGTTTGTAGTTTCCTTTGCTGTGCAAAAGCTTTTAAGTTTCATTAGGTCCCATTTGTTTATTTTTGTTTTTATTTCCATTACTCTAGGAGGTGGATCAAAAAAGATCTTGCTGTGATTTATGTCAAAGAGTATTCTTCCGATGTTTTCCTCTAAGAGTTTTATAGTGTCCAGTCCTACATTTAGGTCTCTAATCTATTTTGAGTTTATTTTGTGTATGGTGTTAGTGTTCTAATTTCATTCTTTTACATGTAGCTGTCTGGTTTTCCCATCCCCACTTATTGAAGAGACTGTCTTTTCTCCATTGTATATCCTCGCCTCCTTTGTATATCCTCGCCTCCTTTGTCATAGATTAGTTGACCACAGGTGTGTGGGTTTATCTCTGGGCTTTCTATCTTGCTCCATAGATCTATATTTCTGTTTTTGTGCCAGTACCACATTGTCTTGATTACTGTAGCTTTCTAGTATAGCCTGAAGTCAGGGAGTCTGATTCTTCCAGCTCCATTTGTTTCCCTCAAGACTGCTTTGGCTATTCGGGGTCTTTTGTGTCTCCATACAAATTTTAAGATGATTTGTTCTAGTTCTGTAAAAAATGCCATTGGTAATTTGATAGGGATTGCATGAATCTGTAGAATGCTTTGAGTAGTAGAGTCATTTTCACAATGTTGATTCTTCCAATCCAAAAACATGGTATATCTCTCCATCTGTTGGTATCATCTTTAATTTCTTTCATCAGTGTCTTAGAGTTTTCTGCATACAGGTCTTTTGTTTCCCTAGGTAGGTTTATTCTCAGGTATTTTAATTCTTTTTGTTGCAATGGTGAATGGAAGTGTTTCCTTAATTTCTCTTTCAGATTTTTCATCATTAGTGTATAGGAATGCAAGAGATTTCTGTGCATTAATTTTGTATCCTGCAACTTTACCAAATAAATTGATTAGCTCTAGTAGTTTTCTGGTAGCATCTTTAGGATTCTCTATGTATAGTATCATGTCATCTGCAAACAGTGACAGTTTTACTTCTTCTTTTCCAATTTATATTCCTTTTATTTCTTTTTCTTCTCTCATTGCCATGGCTAGGACTTCCAAAACTACATTGAATCATAGTGGTGAGAGGGGATATCTTTCTTTTGTTCCTGATCTTAGAGGAAATGCTTTCAATTTTTCACCTTTGAGAATGATGTTTGCTGTGGGTTTGTCATATATGGCCTTTATTATGTTGAGATAGGTTCCCTCTATGCCCACTTTCTGGAGAGTTTTTATCATAAATCGGTGTTGAATTTTGTCAAAAGCTTTTTCCGCATCTATTGACATGATCATATGATTTTTATTCTTCAATTTGTTAATATGCTGTATCACATTGATGATTTCAGTATATTGAAGAACTCTTGCATCCCTGGGATAAAAATCCCACTTGATCATGGTGTATGATTCTTTGAATGTGTTGTTGGATTCTGTTTGCTAGTATTCGTTGAGGATTTTTGCATGTATATTCATGAGTGATATTGGTCTGTAATTTTCTTTTTTTGTAGTATCTTTGTCTGATTTTGGTATCAGGGTGATGGTGGCCTCATAGAATGAATTTTGGAGTGTTCTTTCCTCTACAGTTTTTTGGAAGAGTTTCAGAAGGATGAGTGTTAGCTCTTTTCTAAATGTTTGATAGAATTCACCTTTGAAGCCGTCTCTGGTCCTGGACTTTTGTTTGTTGGAAGATTTTTAATCACAGTTTCAATTTCATTACTTGTGATTGGACTATTCATATTTTCTATTTTTTCCTGGTTCAGTCTTGGATGGTTATACCTTTTGAAGAATTTGTCCATTTCTTCCAGTTTGTCCATTGTATTGGCATAGAGTTGCTTGTAGTAGTCTCTTAAGATGCTTTGTATTTCTGCGGTGTCTGTTGTAACTTCTCCTTTTTCATTTCTAATTTTATTGATTTGAATCCTCTCCTTTTTCTTGATGAGTCTGGCTAATGGTTTATCAATTTTGTTTATCTTCTCAGAGAAACAGCTTTCAGTTTTATTGATCTTTGATATTGTTTTCTTTGTTTCTATTTCATTTATTTCCACTCTGATCTTTATGATTTCTTTCCTTATGCTAACTTTGGGTTTTGTTTTTTCTTCTTCTGTAGTTTCTTTAGGTGTAAAGTTAGATTGTTTATTTGAGATTTTTCTTGTTTCTTGAGGTACGCGTGTATAGTCATAAACTTCCCTCTTAGAACTGTTTTTGCTGCATCCCATAGGTTTTGGATCATTGTGTTTTCATTGTCATTTGTCTCTAGGTATTTTTTGATTTCCTCTTTGATTTCTTCAGTGATCTCTTGGTTATTTAGTAACGTATTGTTTATCCTCCATGTGTTTGTGTTTCTTCCTTTTTCTTTCCTGTATTTGATTTCTAATCTCATAGTGTTGTGCTCAGAAAAGATGCTTGATATGATTTCAATTTTCTTAAATTTACTGAGGCTTGATTTGTGACCCAAGATATGATCCAACCTGGAGAATATTCCGTGCGCACTTGAGAAGAAAGTGTAATCTGCTGTTTTTGGATGGAATGTCCTATAAATATCAATTAAATGTATCTGGGCTATTGTGTCATTTAAAGCTTGTGTTTCCTTATTAATTTTCTGTTTGGATGATCTGTCCATTGGTGTAAGTGAGGTGTTAAAGTCCCCCACTATTATTGTGCTACTGTCGATTTCCTCTTTTGTAGCTTTTAGCAGTTGCCTTATGTATTGAGGTGCTCCTATTTTATGTGCATATATATTTATAATTGCTATATCTTCTTCTTGGATTGATCCCTTGATCATTATGTAGGGTCCTTCCTTGTCTCCTGTAACATTCTTTGTTTTAAATTCTATTTTATCTGATATGAGTATTGCTACTCCAGCTTTCTTTTGATTTCCATTTGCATGGAATATCTTTTTCCATCCATACTCACTTTCAGTCTGTATGTGTCCCTAGGTCTGAAGTGGGTCTCTTATATATAGCATATATATGGGTCTTGTTTTTGTATCCATTCAGCCAGCCTGTGTCTTTTGGTTGGAGCATTTAATCCATTCACGTTTAAGGTAATTATTGATATGTAATGTCCTAGTACCATTTTCTTAATGGTTTTGAGCTTGTTATTGTAGATCCTTTTATTCTCTTGTGTTTCGCACTTAGAGAAGTACCTTTATCGTTTGTTGTAGCATTTGTTTGCTGGTTTGGTGGTGCTGAATTCTCTTAGCTTTTGCTCGTCTGTAAAGCTTTTGATTTCTCCATCATATCTGAATGAGATCCTTGCTGGGTAGAGTAATCTTGGCCGTAGTTTCTTCCCTTTCATCACTTTAAATATGTCCTCTGCAGGGAAATCAGCTGTAAACCTTATGGAAGTTCCCTTGAATGTTATTTGTCATTTTTCCCTTGCTGCCTTCAATAATTTTACTTTGTCTTTAATTTTTGCCAGTTTGATTACTATGTGTCTCGGCGTGTTTCTCCTTGTGTTTATCTTGTATGGGACTCTCTGTGCCTCCTGGATTTGAGTGGCTATTTCCTTTCCCATGTTAGGGAAGTTTTCAACTATAATCTCTTCAAATATTTTCTCGGGTCCTTTCTCTCTCTCTTCTCCTTCTGGGACCGCTTTAATGTGAATGTTGTTGTGTTTAATGTTGTCCCAGAGCTCTCTTAGGCTGTCTTCATTTCTTTTCATTCTTTTTTCTGTTCTGCAGCAGTGAGTTCCACCATTCTGTCTTCCAGGTCACTTATCCATTCTTCTGCCTCAGTTATTCTGCTACTGATTCCTTCTAGTGTAGTTTTCATTTCTGTTATTGTATTGTTCATCTCTGTTTGTTTGTTCTTTAATTCTTCTAGGTCTTTTTAAAACATTTCTTGCATCTTCTCGATCTTCACCTCCATTCTTTTTCCTAGGTACTGGATCTTCTTCACTATCATTATTCTGAATTCTTTTTCTGGAAGGTTGCCTATCTCCACCTCATTTAGTTGTTTTTCTGGGGTTTTATCTTGTTCCTTCATCTGGTACATAGCCCTCTGCCTTTTCACCCTGTCTATCTTTCTGTAAATGTGGTTTTTATTCCACAGGCTACAGGATTGTAGGTCTTCTTGCTTCTGCTGTCTGCCCTCTGGTGGATGAGCCTATCTAAGAGGCTTGATCAAGTTTCCTGATGGGAGGGACTGGTGGTGGGTAGAGCTGGGTGTTGTTCTGGTGGGCAGAGCTCAGTAGAACTTTAATCTGCTTGTCTGCTGATAGGTGGGCTGGGTTCCATCCCTGTTGGTTGTTTGGCCTGAGGCTACCCAGCTCTGAAGCCTACCATGGCTTTTTGTGGGGCTAGTGGTGGACTCTGGGAGGGCTCATGCCAAGGAGTACTTCCCAGAACTTCTGCTGCCAGTGTCCTTGTCCACTCAGTGAGCCACAGCCACCCCCCGCCTCTGCAGGAGACCCTGAAACACTAGCAGGTAGGTCTGGTTCAATCTCCTATGGGGTCACTGCTCCTTCCCCTGGTTCCCGATGCACAGACTACTTTGTGTGTGCCTTCCAAGAGTGCAGTCTCTTTTTCCCCTGGCGTGTCAAAGTCCTGCAACTGAATCCTGCTACCCTTCAAAGTCTGATTCTTAGGAATTCCTCATCCCATGGCCAGACCCCCAGGTTGGGAAGCATGATGTGGGGCTCAGAACCTTCACTCCACTGGGTGGACTTCTGTGGTATAAGTGTTCTCCAGTTTGTGAGTCACTGACCCAGCAGTTATGGGATTTGATTTTGCTGTGATTGCGCCCCTCCTACCATCTCATTGTGGCTTCTCCTTTGTCTTTGGATGTGGGGTATCTTTTTTGGTGAGTTCCAGTTTCTTCCTGTCGATGATTGTCCGGCAGTTAGTTGTGATTCTGGTGCTCTTGCAAGAGGGAGCGAGAGCACGTCCTTCTACTCCAGCATCTTGAACCAATCCACATGTCTCTTTTTGAATTATGATTTTCTCAGGGTATATGCCCCGTAGTGGGATTGCTGGGTCATATGGTAGTTCTTTTTTTATTAATTAATTAATTTATTTTTGGCTGCATTGGGTCTTTGTTGCTGCGCGCAGGCTTTTCTCTAGTTGTGATGAGCAGGGGCTTCTCTTGTTGTGGAGCACGGGCTCTAGGTGCGTGGGTTTCAGTAGTTGTGGCTTGCATGCTCTAGAGTGCAGACTCAGTGGTTGTGGTGCATGGGCTTAGTTGCTCCACAGCATGTGGGATCTTCCCGGACCAGGGCTTGAACCTGTGTCCCCTGCTTTGGCAGGTGGATCCTCAACCACTGTGCCACCAGGGAAGCCTGATAGTTCTATGTTTAGTTTTTTAAGGAACCTCCATTCTTTTCTCCATAGTGGCTGTATCTAATTACATTCCCACCAACAGTGTAGGAGGGTTCCCTTTTCTCCACACCCTCCCCAGAATTTATTGTTTGTAGATTTTTTTGATGTTGACCATTCTGACTGGTGTGAGGTGATGCCTCATTGTAGTTTTGATTTGCATTTCTCTAATGATTAGTGACGTTGAGTGTCCTTTCATGTGTTTGTTGGCAGTCTGTATATCTTCTTTGGAGAAATGTCTGTTTAGGTCTTCTGCCCTTTTTTTTTTTTTTTCAGTACGTGGGCCTCTCACTGTTGTGGCCTCTCCCATTGTGGAGCATAGGCTCCGGACACGCAGGCTCAGTGGCCATGGCTCACAGGCCCATCCACTCCGCGGCATGTGGAATCTTCCTGGACCGGGGCACGAACCTGCGTCCCCTGCATCAGCAGGAGAATTCTCAACCACTCTGCCACCAGGGAAGCCCTGCCCATTTTTTGATTGGCTTGTTTTTTTTTTGATATTGAGCTGCATGAGATGCTTGTATATTTTGGAGATTAATCCTTTGTCAGTTGCTTCATTTGCAAATATTTTCTCCCATTCTGAGGGTTGTCTTTTTGTCTTGTTTATTGTTTCCTTTGCTGTGCAAAAGCTTTTAAGTTTCACTAGGTCCCATTTGTTTATTTTTGTTTTTCCTTCCATTTTTCTAGGAGGTGGGTCAAAAAGGATCTTGCTGTGATTTATCTCATAGTGTGTTCTGCCTCTGTTTTCCTCTAAGAGTTTTATAGTGTCTGGCCTTCCATTGAGGTCTTTAATCTATTTTGAGTTTATTTTTGTGTATGGTGTTAGGGAGTGTTGTAATTTCATTCTTTTACATGCTGCTGTACAGTTGTCCCAGCACCACTTATTGAAGAGGCTGTTTTTTCTCCATTGTATATCCTTGCCAATTATGTCAAATATGAGGTGACTCTATGTGCATGGATTTATTTCTGGGCTGTCTATCCTGTTCCATTGATCCATATTTATGTTTTTATGCCAGTACCATACTGTGTTGATCACTGTAGCTTTGTAGTATAGTCTGAAGTCCAGGATCTTGATTCCTCCAGCTACGTTTTTCTTTTGCAAGATTGCTTTGGCCTTTTGGCGTCTTTTGTGTTTCCATAAAACTTGTGAAATTGTTTGTTGTAGTTCTGTGAAAAGTGCCATTGTAGTTTGATAGGGATTACATTGAATCTGTAGATTGCTTTGGGTAGTATAGTCATTTTCACAATGTTGATTCTTCCTATCCAAGAACATGGTATATCTCTCCAGCTGTTTGTATCATCTGTTTTTTTTTTTTTGCAGTACGCAGGCCTCTCACTGTTGTGGCCTCTCCCATTGTGGAGCACAGGCTCTGGACGGGCATGCTCAGCGGCCATGGTTCACGGGCCCAGCCACTCCGTGGCATGTGGGATCTTCCCAGACCAGGGCACGAATGCGTGTCCCCTGCATCGGCAGGCAGACTCTCAACCAATGCGCCACCAGGGAAGCCCTGTATCACCTTTAATTTAATTCTTTCATCAGTGTCTTATAGTTTTCCACATACAGGTCTTTTGTCTCCTTAGATAGGTTTATTCCTAGGTAGTTTATTCTTTTTGTTGCAATGGTAAATGGGAGTGTTTCCTTAATTTCTTTTAGCTTTTTTCATCATTAGTGTATAGGAATGCAAGAGATTTCTGAGCATTAATTTTGTATCCTGCTACTTTACCAAATTCATTGATTAGCTCTAGTAGTCTTCTGGTAGCATCTTTAGGATTCTCTATGTATAGTATCATGTCATCTGCAAGCAGTGACATTTTTAATTCTTATTTGCTGATTTGGATTCCTTTTATTTCTTTTTCTTCTCTCATTGCTGGGGCTAAAACTTCCAAAACTATGTTGAATAATAGTGGTGAGGGTGGGCAACCTTGTCTTGATCCTGATCTTAGTGGAAATGGTTGCAGTTTTTCACCATTGAGAACGATGTTGGCTGTGGGTTTCTCATATATGACCTTTATTATGTTGAGGTAAGTTCCCTCTATGCCTACTTTCTGGAGAGTTTTTATCATAAATGGGTGTTGAAATTTGTCAAACCTTTTTTTGCATCTATTGAGATGATCATATGGTTTTTATCCTTCAGTCTGTTAATATGGTGTATCATGTTGATTGATTTGCGTATACTGAAGAATCCTTGCATTCCTGGGATAAACTCCTCTTGATCATGGTGTATTATACTTTTAATGCGCTGTTGGATTCTGTTTGCTAGTACTTTGTTGGAGATTTTTATATCTATGTTCATCAGTGATATTGGTCTGTAGTTTTCGTTACTGTTACACCTTTGTCTGGTTTTGGTATCAGGGTGATGGTGGCCTCATAGAATGAGTTTGGGAGTGTTCCTCCCTCTGCTGTATTTGGAAGAGTTTGAGAAGGATAGGTGTTAGTTCTTCTGTAAATGTTTGATAGAATTCACCTGTGAAGCCATCTGGTCCTGGTCTTTTGTTTGTTGGAAGATTTTTAATCACAGTTCCAGTGTCAGTGCTTCTGATTGGTCCGTTTATATTTTCTATTTCTTCCTGGTTCAGTCTCAGAAGGTTGTGCTTTTCTAAGAATTTGTCCATTTGTTCCAGATTGTCCATTTTATTGGCATAGAGCTGCTTGTATTGTTCTCTCATGATTCTTTGTATTTCTGCAGTGTCAGTTGTTACTTCTCCTTTTTCATTTCTAATTCTGTTGATTCAAGTCTCCTCCCTTTTTTTCTTGATGAGCCTGGCTAATGGTTTATCAATTTTGTTTTTCTTCTCAAAGAACTAGCTTTGAGTTTTATTGATTTTTGCTATCGTTTTCTTTGTTTCTTTTTCATTTATTTCTGATCTGGTCTTTATGATTTCTTTGCTTCTGCTAACTTCGGGGGTTTTTTGTTCTTCTTTCTCTAATTGCTTTAGGTGTACGTTTAGGTTTATTGTTTATTTGAGATGTTTGTTGTTTCTTGAGGTAGGTTTGTATTGCTATAAACTTCCCTCTCAGAACTGCTTTTGCTGCATCCCATAGGTTTTGGGTCATCTTGCTTTCATTGTCATTTGTTTCTAGGTATGTTTTGATTTCCTCTTTGATTTCCTCAGTGATCTCTTGGTTATTTAGTAGCATATTGTTTAGCCTCCATGTGTTTGTATTTTTTTCAGTTTTTTTCCTGTAATTGATATCTAGTCTCATAGTGTTGTGGTCAGAAAAGATACTTGATACAATTTCAATTTTCTTAAATTTACCAAGGCTTGATTTGTTACCCAAGATATGATCTATCCTGGAGAATATTCTATGAGCACTTGAGAAGAAAATGTATTCTGTTGTTTTTGGATAGAATGTCCTAAAAATATCATTTAAATCCATCTTGTTTAATGTGTCATTTTAAGCTTGTGTTTATTATAGCTTATTTATTTTCATTTTTGATGATCTGTCCTTTGGTGAAAGTGGGGTGTTTAAGTTCCCTACTATGTTTTTGTTACTGTCGATTTCCCCTTTTATGGCTGTTAGCATTTGCCTTACATATTGAGATGCTCCTATGTTGGGTGCATAAATATTAACAATTGTTATATCTTCTTCTTGTATTGATCCCTTGATCATTATGTAGTATCCTTCTTTGTCTCTTGTAATAGTCTTTATTTTAAAGTCTATTTTGTCTGATATGAGAATTGCTACTCCAGCTTTCTTTTGATTTCCATTGGCACGGAATATCTATTTCCATCCCCTCAGTTTCAGTCTGTATATGTCCCTAGGTCTGAAGTGGGTCTCTTGTAAATAGCATATATACGGGTATTGTTTCTGTATCCATTCAGCCACTCTATGTCTTTTGGTTGGAACATTTAATCCATTTACATTTAAGGTAATTATTTATATGTATGTTCCTATTACCATTTTCTTAATTGTTTTGGGTTTGTTATTGTAGGTCTATTCCTTCTCTTATGTTTCCTGCATAGAGAAGTTTCTTTATCATATGTTGTAAAGCTGGTTTGGTGGTGCTGAATTCTCTTAGCTTTTGCTTGTCTGTAAAGGTTTTAATTTCTCCGTTGAATCTGAATGAGATCCTTGCTGGGTAGAGTAATCTTGGTTGTAGGTTTTTCCCTTTCATCACTTTAAATATGTCCTGCCACTCCCTTCTGGCCTGCAGAGTTTCTCCTGAACGACCTGTTAACCTTATAGGAGTTCCCTTGTATGTCATTTGTTGCTTTTCCCTTGTTGCTTTCAATATTTTTTCTTTGTCTTTAATTTTCGCCAGTTTGATTACTATGTGTCTTGGCATGTTTCTCCTTGGGTTTATCCTGTACGGTATTCTCTTCACTTCCTGGACTTGATTGACTATTTCCCTTCCCATATTAGGGATGTTTTCAACTATAATCTCTTCAAGTATTTTCTCAGTCCCTTTTTCTCTTCTTTTTCTGGGACCCCTATAATTCGAATGTTGGTGCTTTTAATGTGTCCCAGAGGTCTCTGAGACTCTCCTCAGTTCTTTTCATTCTTTTTTCTTTATTCTGCTCTGTGGTCGTTATTTCCACTATTTTATCTTCCTGGTCACTTATGCCTTCTTCTGCCTCAGTTATTCTGCTATTGATCCCTTCTAGAGAGTTTTTAATTTCATTTATTGTGTTGTTCATCACTGTTTGTTTGCTCTTTAGTTCTTCTAGGTCCTTGTTAAACGTATCTTGTATTTCCTCCGTTCTATTTCCAAGATTTGGGATCATCTTTACTATCATTATTCTGAATTCTTTTTCAGGTAAACTGCCTATTCACTCTTCATTTCTTTGGTCTGGTGGGTTTTTGCCTTGCTCCTTCATCTGCTGTGTATTTTTCTGTCTTCTCATTTTGCTTAACTTACTGTGTTTAGTGTCTCCTTTTCACAGGCTGCAGGTTCATAGTTCCCATTGTTTTTGGTTTCCCCCCACAGTGGGTAAGGTTCGTTCAGTGGGTTTGTAGGTTTCCTGGTGGAGGTGACTGGTGCCTGTGTTCTGGTGGATGAGCCTGTATCTTGTCTTTCTGGTGGGCAGGACTGCATCTGGTGGTGTGTTTTGTGGTATCTGTGACGTTATTATGATTTTAGGCAGCCTCTCTGCTAATGGGTGGGGTTGTGTTCCTGTCTTGCTGTTTGGTATGGGGTGTCCAGCACTGTAACTTTCTGGTCGTTGAGTGGAGCTGGGTCTTAGCGTTGAGACAGAGATCTCTGGGAGAGCTCTCACCAATTGATATTATGTGACGCCGGGAGGTCTCTGGTGGTCCAATATCCTGAACTCTGCTCTTCCACCTCAGAGGCTCAGGCCTGACAGCCAGTTGGAGCACCAAGACCCTGTCAGCCACATGGCTCAGAAGAAAAGGGAGAAAAAAAAGGAAAGAAAGGAAAAATAATATAAAGTTATTAAAATAAAAAAGTAATAAAGAAAAAGAAGAGAGCAAACAAACCAATAAACAAATCCACCAATGATAACAAGTGCTAAAAACTAAACTAAGATAAAGATAAAAATCAGAAACTGGTCAGTTGCATGCAGGAAACCCCAAGTCTACAGTTGCTCCCAATTCTGCTGTCTCAATTTTGGGATGATTCTTTTTCTATTCAGGTATTCAGATGCAGGGTACATCGAGTTGATTGTGGAGATTTAATCCGCTGCTCCTGAGGCTGCATGGAGGAATTTCCCTTTCTCTTCATTGTTTGCGCAGCTCCCGGGGTTCAGCTTTGGATTTGGCCCTGCCTGTGCGTGTAGGTCGCCTGAGGGTGTCTGTTCCCCACCCAGACAGGAGGGAGTTAAAGGAGCGGCTGACTGGGGGGCTGTGGCTCACTAAGGCCAGGGGGAAGGAGGGTTATGGAATGTGTGGCCAGTCTGCGGTGGCAGAGGCCAGCATGACATTGCAACAGCCTGAGGCACGCAGTGTGTTGTCCTGGGGAAGTTGTCCCTGGATCACAGAACCCTGGCAGTGGCGGGCTGCACAGGCTCCCCAGAGGGGAGGTGTGGATAGTGACGTGTGCTTGCACACAGGCTTCTTGGTGGCTGCAGCAGCATCCTTAGCATTTCATGTCTGTCTTGGGTGTCCAAGCCGATAGCCATGGCTTGCGCATGTCTCTGGAGCTTGTTTAGGCAGTGCTCTGAATCCCCTCTCCTCATGCACCACTAAACAATGGTCTCTTGCCTCTTAGGCAGTTCCACACTTTTTCTCGGACTCCCTCCTGGCTAGCTGTGGCACAGTAGTCCCCTTCAGGCTTTGTTCACGCAGCCAACCCCAGTCCTCTCCCTAGGATCTGACCTCCGAAGCCTGAGCCTCAGCTCCCAACCTCCACCTGCCCTGTCAGGTGAGCAGACAAACCTCTCAGGTTGATGAGTGCTGGTCAGCACCATTCCTCTGTGCAGGAATCTCTCTGCTTTGCCCTCTGCACCCCTGTTGCTGCGCTCTCCTCAGTGGCTCCGAAGCTTCCCCTGCCCACCCCTCGTCTCCACCAATGAAGGGGCTTCCTAGTGTGTGGAAACTTTTCCTCCTTCACAGCTCCCTCCCAGAGGTGCAGGTCCTGTTCCTATTCTTTTGTCTCTGTGTTTTCTTTTTTCTTTTGCCCTACCGAGGTATGTGGGGATTTTCTTGCCTTTTGGGAGGTCTGAGGTCTTCTGCCAGCATTCAGTAGGTGTTCTGTAGGAGTTGTTCCACACGTAGATGTATTTTTGATGTATTTGTGGGGAGGAAGATGATCTCCACGTCTTACTCCTCCACCATCTTGAAGTTCTTCCCTCTTCTTTATTTTTAAATCTCCAAATCTTTCATTAGTCAATCTGCAATTTGATCCCCTATCATCATTAACACTTAGGAAAATAGGTTAATATGCTTAAATAGTATTTTCAAGTTCCAAAGAGATTCAAAAGGTACTGCCATCCAAGTAACTTAGGCTACTAGGTCCCCGGGATTTCTTGTGATCTACCACTGGTTTAACAGTTTGTTCCCATTGCTCAATAAAATGTACTATTGGAAAAGTTGGTGTAAGTATTTTAGTTGTAGGAGAAAGAGCCAGAGAGAGAGAGAGAGATCTGGCATCAATTGTCTGTTTTTTCTATTTAACGGAAATACCAGGAACAGGAAGTACACTGGGGTTGGGTACACACTAGATTCAAGGAACTGGTTAAGATAGATAACAATGTCTTTGCAGAGAGTTAGGACCCAGTTTCACTTCCAACTATGATATTCGCAATACAGTCCAACCCCCCAAATGTGGGCAAAGCAATTCTCAAGGAGGACTCGGAAGGTGGTTGGAAACTCTGAAGAGGGAGACAGAAATGTGACCTGGAGATTGTGACATATTGTAAAAATGCAATGAGGCTTTCACGCTTGGAGCAGAGGCCGATGCTGGGAAATAACCTTGGACATTGAAAGAAGGGTCAATTCATAAAATGTCTGGAAGTCAGGCCTAGAAGAGTAGAGTCAGTGTAAAGATAGTGGGGGCTACAGTAAGTTCGGATACAGTGTTGTCTAGCTCACTTTTGGTTGACGTAATTTCTGTTTCATCACTCCTGGAAGTATCTGAAATATGGGATAGACACTCATCATAGATTTATACTGATCAAGCTAAGTATGATAAAACTAAATTAATTAGTGTTTCAACTAATTAGACACTGAAACACACAAGGCCACTGCCTTCCTTGGACTCGTCTTGTATGGGTGATAGGCCTAGTTGATGATATATAAATTCATAAGTTAGCTTTCAGTGGGGGTTTCTTAATACCAAAACATGTTTTCACTCTCACCATTTGAGCTTTCTTGTTCTTCAGATGCAAGGATCCAGGAGCTTTACTGGGTAATTACACGGTAGTTTTGTCAAGGCCCTCTTTGCTTACACTGACTCCTGTGGATCACATGCTCCTAAAAATGTTTTCTGACCCTTCCACTGATCATATGTTCCCTCTGTTCTTCCGAGATGTCTCCCAACCTGATGGCTTGACTCTAATAGACAAGGACATCTCACATGTTGAGGTGACAGCCTTGTCGCTGCCCACCCATGGTGAGCCAAGGCTTAGCCCTTTCTTGGATATTTTCACCTTGGCCCAGCCTCACCCTTGGTTAGTATTTTGAGTTCCTGATCTCTTCATAAGAAGTCTTGGTTAGATCTCAGAAGCCTCAGATTTATTTTATAGCAACTTGGTGCAGGTCTGGTCCCAGACCAGTCAGAGATTTATGCCAGTCCTGACAACCAGTGTTGAAGAAAAATAGAGATTCAGCATTGGTGTGCCTCCAAGGGAATTCCTGGAAAGGTGACTGAAAGGGCGAAATGTTGGTCTTACCTCTTCCTTAAGATGCTTGTTAGAAGGCCAGTCTGGTGTTCAGATTAGATTCCCCAAAGTGAAGTTAATGCTTACGTCTACTTCAATACATTCGCAGTTTTATTGTCCAGCAAAGTAGAATGGGCTTACGCTAGGCCTTTCCAAGAAGGAGCTAATCAAGGGGAAGACAGCTGGGAAAGTTGAAGGAGGGTTACACAGTGAGCTCATGTACCCTTGGTTTACAGAAGGGGTGTATTTTTGTGGCCTCTTGCTGCACAGGGCTTTCCCGCACTAAGAGAAGGACTCAGCTGAGGTCCGAGATATGAAAGACACAGCTGGCATCATACGTATCCATGCCTTCACCCCACCCATTTTGGAGAGAGTGCTGAGCCTTTGCTTTTAAGTGCTTCAGCTCCTGCTTCTGTGGAACACAAGTTCCTTTACTCTTCTCAAAATCATGTTCTTAGTCCAAGCTCTTTTTGCACAAAGGCTTAATACTGTAGGAATCACTGTTATGCTGGTGACATCTCTTTCCCTTTTCATCTCTTTGTGGTTTATCTGAGTAGAGTGGATGGTATCACTTTTGAAAAAACACTGATATAACCTGATCTAGATTTAAGTGAGATGTGATCTAGCTCTCAGCCTCAGCTAGACTTCAACTCTTTTTTTTCCTGGTAGCTTTTTATTCCAGGAGGCATTAAACACCAATCTGAATTCTTTTCACTATAAAGTAAAGCAGTCATTTCTTATACTTGTCCATTAAGGAGTGGATTTTTCTTTTCTTTTTGTCCTAAACCAGTGTTCCTAAAATAATACCAACTCTCTCAGAAACATCTGGGCAGCATATAAACAAACACATTCCCAGGCCCCAGCCCCACAAAGATACTGATTCAGAGGAGCTAGGATGAGACCCTCCAGGTAATTCTTAATGCACTCCAGAGTTTTTGAAAACCTGTGCTTCAAGGAATTTAGAACTTGTCTAGGCTCAGTTTTGTCTTCAAAAAGATGAATTCAGCTCGCAAAAGGTTTCAAGGAGATGGCGAAGCAGCTCAGAAGTGGGAGCTGGCTTGACACACTATTGTGGGGTGAGATGAGTGATATTCATTTGTCAGCCGAGCTCCTCTTTCCCCAGTCATTTCCCGTGGTTGAACAGCTTTCATGGCTTTCTGCAATGCTTCATGAAGAAGCAGGGAACCATTCAGAGCTCACATGATCCCGTCACCGTCTGAGTCATCTCTAAAAGTCCTGACCTTTCCAACAGCCTTGCTGGCAGAGCAAGTCAAAGTCAAGAAGCAGGTAAGCAATCTGCCGTCCTTTGCTGGTGAACACAGATATTTTGATAAAGCTATTGGCATGTTTAATAGAGTGAAATTAACTAGTCAAACTCTATTTCACTCATTGGAACTTTAAGGTTGCTTTTGGAATGGCAGAGGGATTTTTGGAGTTTTTTCTTGCCTTGAGCTTTGTTTGGGGTTAGTTTTAATAGAAGACTCCAGGAGACAGCTATTCCAGAGAAATCTGTCATAGGAGTGAATTCATATTTGCTTAAAATGAATTCACTTCAGGGGATTAGGTTTAACACGTGGCCATAAACTTAAAGAGTAACCTTTTAACATCACAAGGAGTTGCCTTTCACTTAAAACTGTCAGATGTGAAAGGTACATTTTGGGATATGAAAAACTAAAACTCACTAACTAATACGGATCATTTAGGAAGGATTAGTGCTAGACACATAGATGCTCATAAATGATTATTGTTGAAGGAGGAGTGGGATTTGAAGAACAAATTGAGTAACTATTGACTGAGAAGTAGCTTTGTGTTTAGTGAGAATAACAAAAATGTCCTCCGGATCATTTGATGTTTATGATGTAAAGTATTTCCTGACAGTGCTTATGCAGTAAGTAATGGGTGTTTATTAGCTGGCCCATTTTAAACACTTTATATTTTGTTTTGTTTTGGTAATTGAATATAATAAACAGTATTGTTGCCTGGACAGCAGCTGTGGTTTTATTACCCAAAAGGATGCTTTCAGATTGCTATCTTTTGTAGTGTCCAGTGGTGCTCTTTGTAGATGACAGACACAAGCAATTCCTCTTTTAATGAGTTGGAAAATGTTATGAGTTTGAGGATGAAGGTTTCAAGTTCTTGATTAGGCAAATTAAGTAGTCTGACTTCTTTTTAACTGTTCTGTGCAGATGGCTGATTTTCCAAAGACTAATTTTCAACAGAGATTCTTGAAGCCATGAAGCTCTTTTATTTAAAAACAACAATAACAGATCCCTCCAATTTAAATAAACTGATGCCCAGGGGAGTATAATATTTGTGGTTTTAAGAAGTTGAAATGACAGACTTATCATAAATTCATTGTAGCTATCTTTCTATAAAACTTTAAATTATAGTTTCAACACAGCGAAGTGTTTGAATGAAACAATGTTTTCTACCCATTAAAAAAAAACAATGTGTTCATGAGAGGAAATAGAGCTTCACACAGCATTACTTCAGCTAAGCAAGAAGAGTGCATATTGTCATTGAGAGGTTCTGGGATCTCTCTGGGAGGACCTCAGAGGAGTCTCCAGGAACTGTGGACAAAATGCCCCAGATTGGGGTATGAAGAAGGCAGTGTCAGATTTCACAGGGCTTCTGTCCTTATAAACTCCTCTGGGGACAACTTGACCTCCAAATATCCATTCTCCTCCTTAGCTGATTTTGTGGACCAAGAGGAGAAAAATAGGAATTAGAAAGAGCCCATGTGAACAAGGTGTTTTTCATTGTTCACTGAGGAAGGAAAACTTCGATGTGAAGTGCCCAGGGCAGGGACGGGCACATGCTCTTTTAGACTAAAGTTATTTGTGCACAGGAAACGAGGTCTAGGTTATGTTAATGGGATTGTACATTTATCATGTAAGTGAAACGGGGTCTTCATGGTAAAGAGTAAGATGCCTTCTGAGAAATATTTTAGAAAAAATAAACAAACTTTCGTACAAAGAGGAACGCTACTGGTCCTAGTTCATCCCTCCCTCTCTGCCCCCGCCTTCCTCCATGCATTAAACCAGAGCAAATATCCCTTCTCAGCCTCTTTTAGTACATAATAGAGTTTTCTATAGGACAGCAACCACACAGAAGAGGTAGAAAGAGAGCTGAAAACCTGGGACTATAGCATAACCCTCCCCTTGGTGGAAATTTGGTGGAGAAAAAAAAGGCTATATGCTGAGGTTGTGAACATTTCCAAACACAAGATAGGTTTTAGGGGAATTAAGATTCTATAAAGAATTTAATATATAATTTAATCATCTCTGGTAGGTTTTTAATTGAAGTTCCATTAGATTTATATGTTAATTTTGGAGGAATCTGTGTTTCCATAATACTGTTTTTCCTATCCAGGAACATAGTACACATCTTTCCATTTCTTCATATCTTACTTTGTGTCTTTCAATAGAATTAAAAATTTTTTTCATATGAAATTCTTGTTAAATCTACTGCTATGTATTTTTCCTTGTTATTGTCATAAAGAAGGAAAATTCTTTCTCATTTCCCTTTCTCAGTGATTATTGCTAAACAGGGAAAATTATTGATTTAAACAAATTATCCTGTACCTAGCCACCTCACCAATTCATGTAAATTCTTTCTTTCTTTCTTTTTTATAAAACAGTCTTGTCTGCAAAGGGATTAACCTTGTTTTCCAATGATTTTTACATGGTATTTGATTTTTCTAAAACTTGTGTGGCATTTGTTAACATTTTCAGAACAGTGAATAATAATGGTTGTAGCCATCAACTCTATCTAGTACTGGTATTAAGAAAAATGGCTTTAGGGAATTCCCTGGTGGTCCAGTGATTAGGACTATGTGCTTTCACTGCTGTGGGCCCTGGTTGGATCCCTGGTCAGGGAACTACAATACCACAAGCCATGAAGCGTGGCCAAAAAAAAAAAAAAAAAAAAAAAGGAGAGAAAAATGGCTTTATTTTTCATTATTTATGATATCTGCCGTTGATTTTTGATAAATAACTTTTATTATATTTAAGTAGTTTCCATTTTACTTACTGTCTCTGTTAGAAATGGTGATCTAATTTTGAGTCTTTTTTCCTGCATTTATTGACATTACATGGTGTTTCTCCTATAATTTCTTTTTTTTTTTTTTTTCTTTTTTTTGCAGTACGCGGGCCTCTCACTGTTGTGGCCTCTCCCATTGCGGAGCACAGGCTCCAGACGCGCAGGCTCAGCAGCCATGGCTCACGGGCCCAGCCGCTCCGCGGCATGTGGGATCTTCCCGGACCGGGGCACGAACCCGTGTCCCCTGCATTGGCAGGCAGACTCTCAACCACTGCGCCAACAGGGAAGCCCTCTCCTATAATTTCTTGATATACTTTATTATGTCAATGGATTTTCAGATATTGAACATCCCTTCTCTTCCTGGAATAAGTTTTATTTGGTCATAATGTATTATTTTCATTAATGGATTCTATTTGATAATATTTAATTTAGAAGATTACATAAAATGGGTCTAAAATAAGTATTTCTAAATGATCAAGGTTAGAACCTCTGTGTCAGCTTTCCATGTAAACCTGCTAATATTTGAAGTTGTGCCTGCACTGGCTTTCCTTCCTATGGCCACTGGTGAAATCTTGTCCATGCCTCAAGGCTCACCTCAGTGCCATTTCATCTGTGAAGCCTTTCCTTTGTCTTGGCCGCTACTGCATAAAAACACTTCTTATGCTAGATCTTCACAATGTGTTGTAGTGTCAAAGCATGATTTTCAAAAACTTATCATGACACTTCTGTAAGTACACAGTGAGCACTTGTCAAAGATTTACTTAAGTCATGAATGAGGGAACAAGCAGGATAAGCTGGTTCAAAAAATTCTCTGATGAACAGAGAATTTTATGGTTTATTGGGGATGGTGTGCTAAAATAAATTGGCTAAGTTAGAGACAAATTGGTTAATATCCCAAAGGGCAATAAAATCATAATATTTGGGGTTATTTTTTTCTATTGAACAGAAACGATTTGCATCTCTTCTGGGCAAAAGTTGACAAGTTTTTACGTAACCTTGTAGAATCATATTAAATAGTAAGTTAGAGACAGGTATATTCCCCCAGAGAAAGAAATAATCCTTGAGTGGGCCTCATAGATGATGTTCAGGGATGACTTTGAAAAGATATGCAGGTTTCCTTTTGCCAAATTTCTTTGTTTCGGATACTTTTTTTCCTTAATGGTAGTAAATTCTGTAAAAGGTAGCATCTACTTTTTGTTTCCATTATTTGCATGTCTGACCTACACATGGCATGGTGTAGAGGAAAGCGCATGAGATTTTAATATCTCACACAATCTAAGGTTTGAACCTTGACTCTCCAAGCCCAACCCTCATCCATATATGGTTTGTGCTGTTAGAGGAGGGGTCTGGGATAGCAGGGAGGCACAATAAAAATAGTTGGAGGGCTCGGGAGCATCAGGAGAAAGCACACCTGGCACGTCTCTGGCATTCTCACATGGCAACAACTCAGCATGACCATATTTCACCAGCCTGAGGAGACAAATGGGCACAAGGACACCAGTAAGCTCAAGTTTCTGTTTGTGCCTCCAAATGCCTATGTAGAACTTTTCCCACCCCTGCTAACAAGGGACCCTCTCCCCTAATATTTCTGGGTTTCCCCCAAAGGAGTGCCCATTTGACCACAGATCAATATGACAGCCACAGTTACCCTAACCTATTCTCCTTCTGGGCCTTGGGCTTCTCCCTTGGTGATGTTTGCTGCCCCTGATGCCCTCTGAAACCTCCCCATGGCAGTGGAGAATGGAGAAACTGAGGGAACTTGCTTCTGAGACCCCAAAGCCAAGAAGCTGTCTTTGCCACCACTTCCAGCTGCCTGTCCCCCTTTCCTCCCATATCTGAGTATCTTAACAGGACAGGTCCGTATGACAAATAGAACATGGGGAGACTTCATTTACTCGAGGATGTGTACTTGGATTCACATGCACAGGAGCTCCTGCTTTAGGGTAAAGAAGATTTTAAACAAATGTTATTCAGTTGTTATTTGACTGCTAATTGGTACCAGGTGCTGTAGGATAAAGATTTTTTTTTTTTTTAAAAAGGAACATTCCTGGCCTTTAAGAAGCTAGTTCAAACTATCTAGTGTAGGTAGCATAAATATACTAAAAGGTCAAATAATTTTGCAAAACCTAAGAAATTGAGGAAAATGCCGTAGGATGTTAATCCAGCCCAAGGCATTTGTTGTGAGGATTTCAGTGACGATTAGGGATCACGTTCCTCAGTCATTAGCAACAGCGCTGAAATCGAAGCATGTTTTTCTCTCCAGACAGAAATTGAGTAGGGTTTATGTACTGCGTGTGAATATGTTTGTGTGCTTATGTACAAAATATCTAGGAGTTCATGGCTGAAGTCTTCCTGCCTCCCTGACAGGTTCCTGTTGTTGTTGTTTTTGTTTTGCCTGGCAAATGTATTGACTTGGAAAAATAATTCAAGAGCTCTCGTTGTGTCAACATGAATGTGTACCATATGCCTTGTCTGATCTTGTAAGTCCTTTATGCCTGTCTTCAAAAATACAAATATGAAGCTTCTTTAGCTAATTAATCACTGCACTGCACTCTCTCACTACAGAGAACAGTAGATTTAAAATTATAACAATTAAATATGAAGTTACAAGGAGGAAAAGATGTTGAAGTGTAAGAGGTTTTTAGGGTGCAGGGGACTCTAAATTGTAGCTTCTTAAGTCATTTCTAACCAGAAACCAGATCTGTCATGAAGGAAGGTGTGTCTCTACTTTCAGAATCATTGAGTAGGGCTGTTCAGGTTAGAAGACTCTGTGTATCTCTGATTAGAGAATAAATCATCATTTTTTTTTTTTTTGTGATATGCGGGCCTCTCACTGTTGTGGCCTCTCCCGTTGCGGAGCACAGGCTCTGGACGCGCAGGCTCAGCGGCCATGGCTCCTAGGCCCAGCCGCTCCGCGGCATGTGGGATCCTCCCGGACCGGGGCACGAACCCGTGTCCCCTGCATCGGCAGGCAGACTCTCAACCACTGCGCCACCAGGGAAGCCCCTGTTTATGTTATTTTTATGTGTTGATGTGTCAAATATATGTCTATAAGACTTTTATAATGGCATAACATTCTGTTACAGTCTTTAGTTTAATCGATTCCTATTAGGTATGTTGGACTGCTTTCCAGTATTTCACAATTATTGACAATTCTGGTGAAGATTTTTGTGCCTAAATCCTCACAAACATCTTTTAGTTTTCTTTAGGTTCCAATTAATGGACTCAGGTAAGGAGAAAGCACAAAAGTCTGAGTCTTTTGCTATGTATTACTAAAATAACCTTTGTAGACGGCAAACCAATTTATTATTCCATTTAAGTAATATTAACATTTAAAAGATTTTTGGGTTTAATGCACATCAGATATTTCTAACAGTGTTATCTTTCTCAGGTTGTTAGCTGTAGGGTAAAGGATGGTGTAAATGAAGGAATGGACCCACAGATTTGGTATAAAATCAGTCTTGTGACCTAGGAAAATCTATTTAACCTCTCTAAGCCTCAGTTTCTTTGTCAGTAAAATTGGGATAAAAGTTTCATATAGGGTTGCTGGGGGATTAAGTTTTGCACACAGAAAATGTCCAATTAAATACCTTATACAAAAGTTTGGGGGAAGGGATAAATTAGGAGTTAGGGATTAACATATACACACTATTACATATAAAACAGATAATCAACAAGGACCTACTGTATACAGAGAGAAATTTACTCAATATTCTGTAATAATCTATATGAAAAAAGAAACGGAAAAAGGATGGATATGTATGTATATATATATATGTGTGTAACTGAATCACTTTGCCATATACCTGAAACTAACACAACATTGTAAATCAACTATACTCCAATAAAATAAAAATTAAATTAAAAATTAAAAAAATAGGGCCTCCCTGGTGGCACAGTGGTTGAGAGTCCACCTGCCGATGCAGGGGAAACGGGTTCGCGCCCTGGTCCGGGAGGATCCCACATGCCACGGAGAGGCTGGGCCCATGAGCCATGGCCGCTGAGCCTGCGTGTCCAGAGCCCGTGCTCCGCAACGGGAGAGGCCACAACAGCGAGAGGCCCGCGTACCACAAAAAAAAAAAAAAAATTAAAAAAATACCTTATACATACACGTAGCTAACTTATGGAATGCCTTTGTATTCTAATTGTATGCCATGTGTTCTCCCATTTAATGATCAAAACCCTAGAAAGAATCATTATCTCCATCTTGCTCAGATATACAGAGGACAGGCACTCATTAAATACTTCCACTGTCAGAGACAGGCAAAATCATGCTCACCAGGGAGAACTCCGGCATGAGAAATACTGATTTAATCATGGCAGTAAATGACAATAGTGCTGACATCTGGATTCCGGTTGCCTCTCGATATTATGATATAATAAGAAATATACATTTGGTCTTTGTTCCCAGTTCCTGGAGCAAATCTTGTGAAACCCTTACTTCTAGAGTGTTAGCGGTGAGGAGAAGCAGCTTTTGTTATTTTCACCGCACCTAACTTTACGCTAATGAGGTTTCTCCCAGAGGAGCGCGCAGGTTGCCAGAGGGACCGACCAGGTGATTAGTGGGTTGGAACTTTCAGCCCCACTCCTGACCTCCTGGGAGGGTGGAGAGTCTGGCGATTGAGTTAATCACCAATGGCTAATGATTTAATCAATCATGCCTATGCAATGGAGCCTCCATAAACCTCTAAACAAAGGGAGAGCTTCTGGGTTGGTGAACACATTGAGGTGCTAGGAGGTGGCAGTCCTGGAGAGGGCATAGAAGCTCTGTATTGCCCACCCCCTGTGGCTTGCCCTGTGCATCTCTTCCATCTGGCTGTCTTGTTCTGTCCTTCACAATAAACCTGTAATAGTAAGTAAAGGGTTTTCCTGAGTTCTGTGAACCATTCTAGCAAATTATTGACCTAAGGAAAGGGCTGTGGGAATCTCTGATTTATAGCCAGTCATCCAGAAGCAGGGGAGGCCTAGACTTGTGACTGGCATCTGAAGTGGGGGGCAGTCTTGTGGGGCTGAGCCTTAACCTGTAATTCTATGTTTAATTTTTTGAGGAACTGCCATACTGTTTTTCATAGCGACTGCACCATTTTATGTTCCCATGAGCAATGCACAAGGGTTCCAATTTCCTCACATTTTTGCCAACATTTCTTTTTTTTTTTAATAATAACTAGTGGGTGTGAAGTAGTATTTTATTATGGTTTTGATTTACATTTCCCTAATGGTCAATATTGTCAAACTTTTTTTATGTGCTCATCGGCTATTAATATATCTTAGGGAAAATGTCTGATTCCTTTGCTCATTTTTTTAATTGAGTTGTTTTTTTGTTGAGTTGCTCTAAGTGATGATGTTTTTTTTAAGAGTACTATTGAATACAAGGTATCTTGTTTTAGACAAAACTCTCAGTTTCCATACAATATTGATTTTCTGGAATTTCCTAGCTATGCTTAAATTTCATTTTTTCCTATTCTAGTATATGTGCTGCCGAAGCAAGCATTCATTTTTTCCTGTCAGAATTGTTTTCATTGATTTTTTTTAAAATGGTTCCTGGGAAAATGAGATTTTCATCTCAGCATCTGTGTTATGAAATACTGATGACTGTACTTTCTGGCATGTGTTCTGACTAAATTGCTAGTTGGACAACCCATTTTGGCTACCCTGTTTTTTTAAAAAGTTAACATTTTAGAGGATAGAATCCATATCTTCTAATTTTTCAAATTATTTAAATAGTGATAGCCTCCAAGTTCATGCAACAGAGCAAATCTATTTCTTACCAAATTGGGTGAGAGAAGAGGAATAAAATATCATGACCCTCCACTGAGAAATATCTCATAGTTTCTCAGAGTGGGCTTTTTTTTTGGTCTGAGTAGGTGACTGAATGGACTAAATTTATTGCCAGATAATATTGAGTATTGACCTATATATTAGTTTCCTCTGGCTGCTGTGACAAGGTACGACAACCTTGGTAGCTTAAAGCAACACAATTTATTCCCTTACAATTCTGGAGGTTCAGATGCCAAAATCAAGGTGCTGACATCCTATCAGCAGGACCACTCTCCCTCTGTACACGCTAGGGGACCACTCTCCCTCTGTACGTTCCAGCTCCTTGCATTCCTTGTTGCATGGCCTCTTCCTCCATCAGCATAGCCTTTGTCAGCATAACATCTTGGCTTCACTTGTCGCATTACTTTCTTGTTCTGGTGTATGAAATGTCCTTCTGTCTCCCTCTTATAGCAATACCTGTGACTGCATTTAGGAGACAGCTGGATAATCCAGGCTACTCTCCCCAAGACCCTTAAATTAATCACATCTGTAAAGACCCTTTTCTGCCATGGAAGGTAACATGCACAGGTTTCAGGAATTAGGATGTGGCTCTCTTTCGAGGAGCCATTTTCTAGCCTACCACAACCTATAAATGGCTCTTTGGAAATTTAAAATGAAAAAGAAAAAGGAGGTTGTAAACATCATAGATGTCACTGACTCCTAGTTCTGTAAACAAAGTTTATGTTCAATACGATTCTGCCTTTTAATGGTGCTGACTGCCTTGCTTTTTCTTTTCCTGTTTTGTTCTTAACCATCTGCAGTTTGGATTCTGCTCTGTGCAGCTGATACAATGCTTTCAGAAGATTTTCATTGACTATAAAGCCTAATCTTGGAGCGTCTCTCTTTGGTTTTCTTCCTCCTCATTCTCTTTGAAACACTCAGCAGAGACCACTTGTTTTTTTTTTGTTGTTGTTTTGTTTTGTTTTTTGCGTTATGCGGGCCTCTCACTGTTGTGGCCTCTCCTGTTGCGGAGCACAGGCTCCGGACACGCAGGCTCAGCGGCCACGGCTCACGGGCCCAGCCGCTCCGCGGCATGTGGGATCTTCCCGGACCGGGGCACGAACCCGCGTCCCCTGCACCGGCAGGTGGACTCTCAACCACTGCGCCACCAGGGAAGCCCTCCTTTGATGTCTTTTATTCTCCTAACCCATAATATTGAATTCTTTGAGGTTCCGTGCATAGCTCTCTGGTTTCTTCCCAGACCTCAGTCTTTATGGGCTCTTGGGTTTAGCTACTGAGTTGATGAGACAAATATTTATCTTTAAACCTGAATTCTAACTCTATGCCTGTGACAGCCATCTATTTCCTGCCCTCTGACAGGTCATGGACATATAGATATCCTGATGTCATCTCTAATCCAGCATTTATAAAAACAAAACTCATCTCTCACTCTTCTTACTGGTTTTCTTTTTAATTTCCAAGCAGGTCAATGACACCATTAAGCTAAAAATTTTGGCATCTTAGTCCTTACAACTAGGCATCGTTATATCCTTTTGATTCTTAGTGAAAATAGTTTTTGGTTTTGTTATTTTTAACTCTGTAGTCTAGAGCAGTGCTATTCAAAGCCTGGTCCATGGATCAACAACATTAGCACCACCTGAAAGCCTGTTAGAAATGCAAATTCTTGGTCCTATCCCAGCCCTTCTGAATTACAATCTGTATTTTAACTGTGTTTTAGCAAGCTCTCCAGCTGAGTCTAATGTGTGGTGGCGTTCAGTAACCACTGGCCTAGAGTCGAGTGTTGGCGGGCATCGCTCCAGTCTGAGATCACGGCCGCAGCTTCTTAATAGGAGGTGAGTCTCCCTATTTCCAGTCAAATGTCTTATGGACAATTATTTTCTTTTTCAATTCCTATTTTCTCTGTCAATCTTTTTTTTTTTTTTGCGGTTCGTGGGCCTCTCACTGTTGTGGCCTCTCCCGTTGCGGAGCACAGGCTCCAGACGCGCAGGCTCAGCGGCCATGGCTCACGGGCCCAGCCGTTCCGTGGCATGTGGGATCCTCCCGGACCGGGGCACGAACCCGTGTCCCCTGCATCGGCAGGCGGACTCTCAACCACTGCGCCACCAGGGAAGCCCCTCTGTCAATCTTATTTCATATCTTACAGTGTTATGTATTTCATGTGTATGAACTATGTAGAAACTGGCCAAGAGGACATGTTCAAGGGAAACAGACATCTAGAATTAATTAACGCACTTCCAGGTTTCATTCCTCTTTTGAGTGACAGGCTGTAGCAGTTTTTTTCCCTTTTCTTCTTCTTCTTTTTATAATGCTCCCAGCTCAGTGGACTTAGCTCCTTCCGTAGTAGAAAACTTCAAAACAGAAGTCTTGTTCCATCTGGGAAAGTTGGGGACAGGAAGGAGACTAGGAGAGGGAGAGGACTGCTATCCAAAAACTCAATGTGGATTGCAAATATGAGTAGGAATTTTAGCATCAAATGCATTGCTGAGGTTTGTCACATATTAGTAGTTTTTTTTTGAGTAAAATAACTTAAAATTTCCAAGTCTTTTCAGCTCCTCCTAGCTTTCTTCATGCAGCTAGAATTCATGGCAATGGTTTATCTGAGATAATCTCCTTTTCTATTTTTCAACATTAGTTAAGGCCAAGAACACAAGGAGGAGATCCTTTTGTTAGATGACTAGCATTTGGAAAAAAAATTTGGATAGAAGGGAGAAAGTCTTCAAATAACTTAATTACCTGCTTTTTTCTGCCCCACGACTCCTGAATGTATTGATTTAACTAAAATTTAGTATTCCATGAACACCTTTCAAATAAAAAAAAGAAGGAATTAAACATTTGTCAGTGTTGAGATACATGCTAGAAATAGAACACAATGATGCTTACAAGGGACTCTCTCTTGTTGCTCACAGTTTAATGTGGGAAACAGACTAGTAAACAGACACTTAAAATACAGCCCCCAACCATGTAATTGGCCCCAGGCCTCTCTGCTTTTAGGACGTCAGAGAAGCTCTTAATTCTGCCACACAGTTACGAGAGGTTCAGCAGTGTAAAGACTGTCCTGTGAGTGGCACGTCATCTGTTCCGGAACAGCGGAGCAATAGTGCAGGAACATTTGTGCTGAGAAAATGGCAGAGTCAAAGGTCTGTGAGACTGGTTTCAGTTATAAACTTCACTGACTTATTGTAGGAGAAAGAAAAGAATTGGAGGAGGGCTCCTACCAAATCATGCCTATTTAATTCCCCACGATTGGAAGTTAAATTTAATTGTTTCAGCAGTGTGTCCAAGATAAGGGAGTTGAAATGATGGATCAACTCCTTCATTCATATAATAATTTGAGTCATTCTGAACCAAGATAAAATTATTGAAGGATGTGCTGAGGTGGCTTACATCTTTGGCCATTTTAGGTTCAAAAGCTATTTAAACTTGAACTTTCTTAGAGATTTCTTGATGAATTAAACTGATGATTCATTCTTTTTCAAGAGGCTAATAAGTTAATAAGAGCCAAACAAAATCATTTATTCAGAGGTTCCATCCCTTAATGAATAAAACTATTGATTTCACATTGTCTATTTAACAACAAATAAGAATTTTATAGTTTGATGTCAATGGTTTTATACTGTCTGGATGGCAATAAGGAGAACAAAGTTGAAGACCCAGGATCTAAAGACAGTACCAAATATTCTTTAAATAGTGCAAAACAGATTTTTTTCCTCCCTCCCTCCCTCCCTCCCTCCCTTCCTCCCTCCCTTCCTCCCTCCCTTCCTCCCTTCCCTCTTTCCCTCCTTCCCTCCTTCCCTCCCTCCCTCCCTCCCTCCTATTGTTAAAGTGGAAGAGCAAGGATCATCCTTTACAAATATCTGAAAAATATAACTTGGTTAAGCCTTATTCTACCTTAAATCTTTCTTGGCCACTTATAGGAAAATATGATATGGGAACAACTTATCTCACATTTTGGCGCTAATGCACTTAATCCAAGTGATAGGAATGAGGCCACATTTTAAAAATTATTTCATGCACATACCTTATCAGAATCATATTTCAAGTGTGTCTCCCATTGACTTTACTTACAATACTTATGCATCAATCTCCAACATTTATAGAAGACCACTGAGTATACAGAGCACAATACTAGGCACAGTGTACTTGGTTGGAAAACAGCCTCTCGTAAATTCACAACGTTCTTGAGAAATCTAAACTGATGTGTAAAACCATGGGGAACATACATTGCTGTGTGAAAATAGAAACATTAAACCGGCACTCTACTAAATAGGTAGAAAAATGGACAAAGTTATGCTCAGTTGTGACGGCTTGAGAGTAAAGTCCTTTGCTAGTTTGTTCTGCTGAATACCCACTAGATCTGTACAGGTTACTAGAATTCCAGACTGATGTTTATATAAAGTTGTGTTTATGTGACATTTAGGAACCATTGGCATGAATCTCTTTGAAGTTTATTGTAAGCAGCATAAATCAAATAAAATCTTGTAACAAACTGTGGCAACTCTCAGCTTCTGTTGGGACATTTTAAAAGCCCCACTTTTTTTCTTTTGTCTCAATATAGGACCTCTGGAAATCAGAGGATGTAAGTAGATCTTAGGGTATCGTTTCATGCTTTTAACTCTATTTAATCTCACCCTCAGCCCTACTTCATATCAATAATCTGTATTGTCATATCCTCTTAGAATTTTTTCAAGTACATGCATCTTTAAAAAATTACTTTTTGTTAATATAGTGTTTTACAACCTCTCTTAAACTTTGTCATATTGTGGTAAATCTTATGTCCTTTTTTAACGTTATTTGAAATTTTAAAATTAAATATTGTGACAGACACTGTTAATAATAACCAAATATTCTTGCACATTTCTACATTTCCCAGTCTCTGCAGTTAGGGTGGGAACAATGTGATTCCTTCAGGCAAAAAAGTATATAAGTAAAGAGATGGTTTCTTGGCCAGGGCAGTTAAGGCCCAATGTGGCACTACCATCTCTGTCTCTCTTTTATCTGTGTAACTGGAGAAATCCAAGATGCTGGAGTTGCAAGATTGAAGAGCCTGGGGCCCCAAGTCACTGCTTGCCCAACCGATTTGCATTGGATTGATAAACAAAACAAAACAAAACAAACCCTTGCAGTTAAACCACTGAAATTGCAGGATTTATTTGCTACTGAGGCATAACCAAGAATTACTTAAATAATACCAATATCTTGAATAAAATATTAATCAGAGAAATGGGATAAAAGGCCACTTTACATGCCTATTTCACAATCACTGGATGGGATTTGGACTCAAATAAGCTAGTTTCTAAGCGACACTTCAGGACTACTTCCAAACAATGAAGTATTTTCTGCCTGGTGATAAAGATTTAAACTGCCTAAGGAAGCTGGTCTCCACTTAGTTTTTCAAATATATTGGGGGACCATGTTATTGATGACAAAAACCCTTTGTTATTAAAAAAAAATTGAGCTACTGCTTTAAATGACAAAGTTATTCTTTCAAAGCTTTGCTTTTTATATATTTTTTCTGATTATAAAAGCAACATATGCTTATTGAGGGAGAAATTTTTTGTATTTTAAGAAATACAAAAAATAAATTAAAAAAATCCCCTCGGGGCTTCCCTGGTGGCGCAGTGGTTGAGAGTCCGCCTGCCAATGCAGGGCACACAGGTTCGTGCCCTGGTCCGGGAAGATCCCACATGCCGCGGAGCGGCTGGGCCCGTGAGCCATGGCCGCGGAGCCTGCGTGTCCGGAGCCTGTGCTCCGCAAACGGGAGAGGCCACAACAGTGAGTGGCCCGCCTACCGCAAAAAAAAAAAAAAAAAAAAAAAAAAAAAAAAATTGGCTTTAAGCTTTTTGTGATTGCATGTATTTGTTCTCCCAAATGGTATGCTTTTGGAGCCAATCACAACAGATGAGTATGATTTAGAATAGATTTGGCACAATGCTTTTGTTTTCTTTTGTTTAATGTGTTATGCAGTTAAAATCATAAATAGCAGTTTTTTTCAACTGTGTTGTGAGATAGCCAATTATAAATAGTGAGGAAAGCCATGGATCAGCTTTCAACTTCCATGAGCCTATTTTAAGTATTGTCTGTGAATGCCAGAGGCATCTTTGTATTTTCTGCTCTTTTGATTATCATTGATGGAGTCAGTGTTTATAATTGTGGACACATTTTGGTGAACTTTCTCATTCCTTGGACCCCATTAACACTATGGCATTTCTCTTTCTTCTTCCTCCTGCACTTTCACCAGGGTGCTCTAAATTTAACTGAGATGCTTCTAAATTTTGTTTTGTTTTGTTTTCCTCTTCAAACTTTTGTTGTTATCAGTTTAACTCTAACATATATGTAAATGTCTCTCAAATTCATATTTTACTCCAGATTTTTTCCAGACACTTATTTAACCACTTGTATTCTTACTGCATCTCCCAGTGTCCTTATCTTCTTCTCTCAAATCAGTTACCAATTTCATATCTTGGTTTTCTGTGTCTTTGACTTCCCTTTTCCAATCACTTGGGCTCAAACAAGGTCAGCCTTCATTCCTTTCTCCTTCACCACTGATCCAGTGAGTCGTAAAGCTCCCATTAACTCCTTTTTTTTTTTTTTTTTTTTGCGGTACGCGGGCCTCTCACTGTTGTGGCCTCTCCGGTTGCGGAGCACAGGCTCCGGACGCGCAGGCTCCGTGGCCATGGCTCACGGGCCCAGCCGCTCCGCGGCATGTGGGATCTTCCCGAACCGGGTCACGAACCCGTGTCCCCTGCATCGGCAGGCGGACTCTCAACCACTGCGCCATCAGGGAAGCCCCCATTAACTCCTTTTAACTAAACTACTTCAAGTACATGGCATCAGAGCAGTAGAGAACAACTTCTGAAAGCAGTAGTTTTCTGTTTATTCCTTCCCCACCTGCACTTCTGCTCTCAGAGGAACTATACTTTAACTGTGTTTTATTCTCCAAGTGGCCACTTAAGAAAAAAAAAAAAACTATAGGTAATGTGCTTATAGCTGTATTTATTTATTGATCTACCAACTTCATGCTATTGACTTCCCAACATAAAACATAATATGTCTTTGGATTCGTTACCCCTCCTCTTCTTCTGATGTTTCAGTATTTATATTTGTAATTCTTTTATTTCTTTACTTTTGAAATTTTAATCTATATAAGCATCTATTTCTTGTCCTTCAACTTTTGGTATTATTTCTTGATCTTCTCTTGTAAAATGAGAATATCAGTGCCCTTACCCTTTCCTCTATCTTTATTGTAGTCCACAGTTACCTTCTATCTGCAACCACTTCTAAGTTTTCTGTTTGGTTATCTCTAAAGGCTCAAACCCAATAAATACTGGCTACATTATTATAGCATTATTTTATATCTATCTATCTCCACAGCTGGATCCCCATTACATTTCCTTCCCTATAGATGCAATGTTGTGATCCCCAGGCCCTGAAGGAACATGTGCTTTGTTTCTGGGCCTATTGAATTTTCTGGTTTTTTGTTTGTTTGTTAAGAAGAAATGATTATGAGGAAATAAAAATAATAGTATATATTATAGTGTTTTATATATATACTATTATATGGTTTATTTATATAATTTAATATAATTATGTATAATAGTATATATATGTGTATTTGTATTTTAAGGGCTTTAGTTTTTTAGACCAGTTTTAGGGTCACAGAAAAATTGAGAGGAAGATACAAAGATTTCCCATGTATTTTCTGCCTCCACACATGTATAGCCTCCCCTGTTACCAACATCCTCCATCAGAGTGGTACATTTGTTATGATTGATGAACCTACATTGACACATCATTATCAGCCAAAGACCATAGTTTACATTAGGGTTCATTCTTGGTGTTGTACATTCCATGGATTTGACCAAATGTATAATGACATGTATACACCATTATGGTAAACAGAGTAGTTTCACTGCCATAAAAATCCTCTGTGCTCTTCCTATTCATCTCACCCTCCTCCCTAATCCCTGGCAACCACTGATCGCTTTACTGTCTCCATAGTTTTGCCTTTCCGGAATGTCCTACGGTTGGAATCATACAGTGTGTAGCCTTTTCAGATTGGCTTCTTTCATTTAGTAATATGCATTTAAGTTTCCTCCACATCTTTACATGGCTTGATAGCTCATTTCTTTTTAGTGCTGAATAATAATCCATTGTCTGACAGTTTATTTATCCATCCACCTACTGAAACACATCCTGGTTGCTTCCAAGTTTTGGCAATTAGGAATAAAGCAGCTGTAAACATTTGTGTGCAGGTTTCTGTGTGGATATACGTTTTCAAATCATTTGGGTAAATACCAAGGGGCAAAATTGCTGAATCATGTGGTAGGAATATATTAGTTTTGTAAGAAAGCACCAAACTGTCTTCCAAAGTGGCTGTACCATTCTGCATTCCCACCAGCAATGAATGAAGTTCCCGTTGCTCTACATCCTCCCAGCATCTGGTGACATAAAAATAGTGTCAGTTGGGAATTCGGGCCATTCTGTTAGGTGTGTAGTGGTATCTTGTTGTTTTAATTTGCATTTCCTTGATGACATATGATATGGCCATCTTCTCATGTTTATTGCCATTTGTACATCTTCTTTGATCAGGTGTCTGTTAAGGTCTTTGGCCCATTTTTCAATTGGGTTTTCTGTTTATTGTTGAGTTTTAAGAGTTCTTTGTATATCAGACATGTCTTTTGCAAATATTTCCTCCCATTCTGGCCCTGTCTTTTTACTCTTTTGATAGTGCCATTTGCAGAGCAGAAAAAGTTAATTTTAATAAAATCTAGCTTATCAGTTCTTTCTTTCATGTGTCGTAACTTTGGTGTTGTCTTTAAAATGTCATCGCCATACCCAAAGTCATCTAGGTTTTCTCCTATTTTATCTTCTAGGAGTTTTATAGTTTTACATTTTATTTTAGGTCTCTAATCCAACTTGAGACAATTTTTGAGAAGTGTATCAGGTCTGTGTCTAGATTGATGTTTTTGCATGTGAATGTCCAGTTGTTCCAGTACAATTTGTTTAAAAGACATTCTTTCTCCATTGTATTGCCTTTACTCCTTTGTCAAAGGTCAGTTAGCTATATTTAGGTGGTTCTATTTCTGGACTCTGTTCCATTGATCTATTTGCCTATTCTTGGCCAATACCACACAGGCATACTTACTGTAACTTTATAATTAATCTTGAAGTTGGATAATATCAGTAGCCCAATTTTGTTCTTAAATATTTTTTTGGCTATTCTGGGTCTTTTATTTCTCCATATAAACTTTAGAATCAGTTTGTCAATATCCACAATATAACTTGTTGGGATTTTGATTGGGATTACATTGAATCTATAGATCAAGTTAGGAAGAACTGACATCTTACTAATATTGTCTTCCTATCCATGAACATGGAAAATCTCTTCATTTATTTAGTTCCTTGATTTTGTTCATTAGAGTTTTGTGGTTTTCCTTATAAGGTATTGTAATATTTTGTTAGGTTTATACCTAAACATTTCAGTTTTGGGGGGTGCTAATGTAAATGGTATTGTATTTTTAATTTCAAATTCCATTTATTCATTGTGGGTATACAGAAAGTGATTGACTTTTGTGTATTAACCTTGTATCCTGCAACCTTGCCTTAGTTGCTTATCAGTTCTAGGAGATTTTTGTCAATTCTTTTGGATTTTCTACATAATTATGTCATCTGCCAACAAAGACAGCTTTATTTCTTCCTTCCCAATCTGTATACCTTTTATTTCCTTTTCTTATTACACTAGTTAGGACTTCCAGTATAACTTTGAAAAAGAGTGGTAAGAAGGGACATCCTTGCCTTATTCCTGTACATAATAGGAAAGCTTTGAGTTTCTCATCATTGAGTATGATGTTAGCTGTAAGTTTTTTGTGGCTACTTTATCAAGTTGAGGAAGTTCCCCTCTATTCCTAGTTTACTAAGAGTTTTTATCATGAATTGACATTGAATTTGTTAAATATATGCATTCACTGCTTTAAATTTTCCTCTAAGCACTGCTTTGTCTGCATCCTAGAAATGTTGATAAGTTGTGTTTCTCTTTCATTTAGTTCAAAATACTTAAAAAAAATTTTGAGATGTCTCTTTTGACCCATATGTTACTTAGAAGTGTGTTGTTTAATCTCCATGTTTTTGGGGGATTCCATTTATATTTCTGTTATTGATTTCTAGTTTAATTCCATTGCTGTCTGAGAGCAGACATTGTGTGATTTCTAGTCTTCTAAATTTGTTATGATATGTTTTATGGCTATCTTTCTATTTTGTTGAATTTCAATGTGAACTTGAGAAGAATGTGTATTTTGCTCCTTTTGGATGAAGTAGTCTATTGATGTTGATTATATCCAGATGATTGTTGGGATTTTGAGTTCACTTACTGATTTTCTGCCTGCTGGATCTATCCATTCCTGAGGGAGGGGTGTCAAAATCTCCAAGTAGAATAGTGGATTCATCTATTTCTCCTTACAGTTCTATCAGTTTTTGCCTCATGTAGTTTGCCCCTCTTTTGTTAGGTTAGTACATGTTAAGGATTATGGAGAATTGGAGAACTTGGAGAATTGGCCCCTTTATCATTATGTAATGCCCCTCCTTTTTCCTGATAAATTTCCTTGCTTTGAAGTCTGCTTTGTCTGAAATTAATATAGCTACTTCTACTTGCTTTCTTTTGATTCGTGTTGGCTTGGTATAACTTTCTCCATCCATTTACTTTTTTTTTTTTTTTTTTGCGGTGCGTGGGCCTCTCACTGTTGCGGCCTCTCCCGTTGCGGAGCGCAGGCTCCGGACGCGCAGGGTCAGCGGCCACGGCTCACGGGCCCAGCCGCTCTGCGGCACGTGGGATCTTCCCGGACCGGGCCATGAACCCGCGTCCCCTGCATTGGCAGGCGGACTCTCAACCACTGCGCCACCAGGGAAGCCCCATCCATTTACTTTTAACCAATATGTTCTTTATGTTTAAAGTGAGTTTCTTGTAGACAACATAGAGTGGGTCTTGTTTTTTGATACACTCTGACAATCTTTGTCTTTTAATTGGTTTATTTAGACCATTGATGTATAAAGTGATAATTGGTATATTTGGATTAATATTTACCATATTAGTTACTGCTTTGAGTTGTTGCCCTTCCTATTTTTGTCTTCTACTCTTTTTCTGCTTATTTTTTTAATTGAGCCTTTCATATGATTCCAATTTTTCTCCTTTCTTAACATGTGTTATACATTTTTTTCCTATTTTAAGTGGTTGCCATAGAGTTTGAAATATACAACTAATCCAGGTCCTCTCAAATAACACTATAATTTCATGGATAGTGTATTTTATAATAAGTAAATAATGCCAATTCCTTCATTCCATCCTTTGTATCATTGCTGTCTTTCATTTCACTTGTCTATAAGCATACATAAACATACATACAATATTGTTGTTATTGTTATTTTGAGAAAACTATTATCTGTTCAATCAATTATGAATAAGAAAAGTAAGAGTTTTTATATTACTTATTCCTTCTCTGTTGCTCTTCCTTTCTTTATGTTGATCTGAATTACTGATGTATAATTTTTCTTCTCTCTGAAGAATTTTTTGTTAAACATTTCTTGTAAGGAGGCAACAAATTCCCTCAATTTTGTTTGTGTTAGAAAGTCTTTATTTTCCTTCATTTTTGAAGGATAATTTCACAGAGTACAGAATTCTGGTTTTTGATTCTTTTCTCTCAACATTTTAAATATTTCACTCTGCTCTTTTCTTGCCAGCATGGATTCTGAGAAGTCAGATGTAATTCTTATCTTTTTTCTGCTACAGGTAAGGTGTATTTTCCTCTGGCTTCTTTCAGGACTTTTTAGTTATCTTTGATTTTCTACCATTTGAATATGATATGCCTGGGTGTAGTCTTTTGGCATTTATCCTGCTTGGAGTTCTCTGATCTTCCTGTATCTGTGATTTGATGTCTGACATTAATTTGGGGAAATTCTCACTTATTTCTGTTTCAAATATTTCTTCTATTCCTTTCTCTCTTTCTTCTCCTTCTGATATTCCCGTTATACATGTGTTATACTTTTTGTAGTTGTCCCGTAGTCCTTGAGTATTGTGGGTTTTTTTTTTCAGTCTTTCTTTTTCATTTTGGAAGTTTCTATTGAGATATCCTCAGACTCAGAGATTCTTTCCTCAGCCATGTTCAGTACACTAATGGACCCGTCAAAGGCATTCTTCATTTCAGTTACAGTGTTTTTTATCTCTAGCATTTCCTTTTGTTTTTTTCTTAGAACTTTTATCTCTCTGCTTACATTGCCCATCTGTTCTTGCATGCTGTCTACTTTATTCATTAAAGCCTTGTATTGGTGGGCCTGTAGCTGGTGTATTAAATTAAGAATATACAGATTATGACCTGCTGAATGAGAAGGCACAAGCCATCCACATGACAGGTAGCTCCCTCATCATCTGGGCTCCCACTCTGGGGAAATGAAAACCATGGGGACATTTTGATTGAAGATGCAGTTTAAAACACTCACATAGAGGAAGTAAAGTCACAAGATTTATTACTTACAAATCCCAGAAACAAGGGAGGCAGTCTGTGCAGTGAGCTGGGAGAAGGGTGGTCCTCCATCCCAGGTTACAGGCAAGAAAGAGATAGAAGACAGTACCTATTATTTATAAGGGGGTTGGGGCTGAGGTCACTAACTTTTTGTGGGCTCAACTCTAAGTAGTTATTTTAAAAGGTGCCCTGGGAAAAGCAAAGTAGGAACTTGTGGCAGGAATCCTAAGCTCAGATCCTAAACGTCCAGACTCTGGGTGTGAGCGTGGTTGTTATACTGTAAAATGCCTACACAGCAACTCAAAATAGCCATTTTCTCATCACAAGCCTTTAACATAGTAAGCATAGTTGTTTTAAGTTTCTGGTCTGATAATTCCAACATCCCTGCCATGTCTGTTTCTAATGCTTGCTCTGTCCCTTCCAACGTTTTTTTTTTTTTAATTTTAGTATGTCTTGTAATTTTAAAAAATGGCCAAACATAGATGTACTAGATGAAAGGAATTTATGTAAATAGGCCTTTAGTAACATGGGCATAATGTATGGGGAAAGGGGAAGTGTTCTAGAGACCTATGATTACGTCTCAGTCTTTTAGTCAGCCTGTCCCTCTGGACTGTGAACTTCACAAATGCTTCTATCTTCTTTTCCCCCACCTTAGGTGAAACAGTATGGCTTGAGTGGTCTGGAGATGGCTATTTCCCTTTTCCCACAGGGAAGGCTAGAAAGGGCTGGAGCTGTGCATTTCCGTTCCTCCAGGTCAGCTGGACTCTGATAAAACTCTAGCAGATTAGGCTGTGGTCAAATAATTTCTCCGGAGCACAGACCTTGTTTAAGAAGAACAGTGTGTTCCAGCGTATTCAAATTAGTTCCTTTCCCTGTTCCTTGCTGGAAGCATTAGGGGATTTTTCTCTGATATTTACTGTAAGAACCTGTATGATATCTTAGAGATAAAAGCCATAAAAGAATGAGGCTCTCCTACAACTAGGTCTTCCTGAAGTTTTTTTACTGTCAGATTTGTTCACTCTGAGCTTCCAAAAATTCATCAATTATAGTTCTGATTTTTCTACCGTAGCACTGGTTCCTGTAGAGATTTCAGCTGTGAGTTTCTATCTTGTAAGTTGCGATTGTTTGAATTCACTTACCAGACTCTCCAATTTTGGGGGCAGCAGTTTGTCCCATGACTTTACTTCTCTTTTGCATCTAAGAAAAGTTGTGAATGCTTCAATTTGTTCCTCTTTTTATTTGTTGTTAGGATGGAGTGGTCCGCGTTTTCTTTGTTGTTAGGATGGAGTGGTGACTTCTAAAGTCCTATGTTGTACCAGAAACCAGAAGTCTTGAATTCTGTTTTCTTATACTGTATCAATTGCTTAACATTATTTCCCATTTCAGTTTGCTGCATATTTAGAAAGTGACTTTTCGAAGAGATGGAGCTTTGGGATTCTTATCCTGCATTATTTTTTAAAATTAAGGTTTAATTCACACATCATAAAACTTAACCTTTTAAACTATGCAATTCAGTGGCTTTTAGTACATTCACAAAGTTGTGCAACCATCACCACTATCTAATTTCGGAATAATTTCATCATTCCCCAAAAGCAACTTGTTTAGCAGTCATTCCACATTCCTCTCTACCCCAGGTGCTGGCAATGATTAATTTACTTTCTGTCTTCGGATTTGTCTATTTTGGACATTTCATATAGATAGAATCATACTATATTTAATCTTTTGTGTCTGGATTCTTAGCATAATGTTTTCATCCATGTTTTGTCATGTTCATCCATATTGTAGCATGAATAAGTATTTCATTCCTTTTTGTGGCTAAATAATATTCCATTCTATGAATATACTATATTTACCTATTCATCAGTTGATGGAAATTTGGATTGTTTCCACTTTTTGGCTATTATGAACATTGTTGCTATGAATATTTTTATAAGTTTTGGTGTGAACATAGGTTTTAATTTCTCTTGGGACTGGAATTGTTGACTCATATGATAACTCTGTGTTTAACCTTTGAGTAACTGTAACTGCTTCCAAAGAAGCTGCATCATTTTACATCCTCACCAGCAATGTATGAAGGTTCCAATTTCTCCACAGTCTCACCAACACTTGCTATTGTTTCTCTTTTTGATTATAGCCATCCTAGTTGGTGTGAAGTGGTATCTCATCATGGTTTTGACTGGCATTTTGCTAATGACTAATGACATTGAACATCTTTTTATGCACTTCTTGGAGATTTGTATATCTTCTTTGGAGACTTGTCTACTCAGATTCTTTGTGCCTTTTTTAATGGGTTGTCTTATTGATAAGTTGCTAAGAGTTTTAAAATATATATATTCTGAATATTATACTCTTACTGGATGTATGATTTCCTATTCTATGGATTGTCTTCTCACATTCTTGATAGTGTCTTCTGAAGTACAAAAGTTTCTAATTTTAATGAAGTCCAACTTATCTATTTTTCTTTGCTTGTGCTTTTGGTGTCATATCTATGGAACCATTGTCTAATCCAAGGTCACAGAAATTATATCTGTTTTCATCCAGTAATTTTACAGTTTTATCTCTTAGGTCTTTGATTCATTTTGAGTTAATTTTTGTATATTGTGTGAAGTAGATGCCCAACTTCATTCTTTTGCATGTGAGGATCTAATTGTCACACTGGATGACTTTTTATTATTATTATTTTAACATCTTTATTGGAGTATAATTGCTTTACATCATTGTGTTAGTTGCTGCTGTATAACAAAGTGAATCAGCTATACATATATCCCCATATCCCCTCCCACTTGCATCTCCCTCCCACCCTCCCTATCCCACCCCTCTAGGTAGTCACAAAGCACTGAGCTGATCTCCCCGTGCTATGCGGCTGCTTCCCACTAGCTACCTATTTTACATTTGGTAGTGTATATATGTCAATGCCACTCTCTCACTTTGTCCCAGCTTACACTTCCCACTCCCCGTGTTCTTAAGTCCACTCTCTACATCTGTGTCTTTATTCCTGCTCTGCCCCTAGGTTCTGATGAACCTTTTTTTTTTTTTAGATTCCATATATATGTGTTAGCATACAGTATTTGTTTTTCTCTTTCTGACTTACTTCACTCTGTATGACAGACTCTTGGTCCATCCATCTCACTACAAATAACTCAATTTCGTTTCTTTTCATGGCTGAGTAATATTCCATTGTATATATGTGCCACATCTTTATCCATTCATCTGTTGATGGACACTTAGGTTGCTTCCCTGTCCTGGCTATTGTAAATAGTGCTGCAATGAACATTGTGGTACATGACTCTTTTTGAGTTATGGTTTTCTCAGGGTATATGCCCAGTAGTGGGATTGCTGGGTCCTATGGTAGTTCTATTTTTAGTTTTTTAAGGACCCTCCATACTGTTCTCCATAGTGGCTGTATCAATTTACATTCCCACCAACAGTGTAGGAGGGTTCCCTTTTCTCCACACCCTCTCCACCATTTATTGTTTGTAGATTTTTTGATGATGGCCATTCTCACTAGTGTGAGGGTGATACCTCACTGTAGTTTTGATTTGCATTTCTCTAATGGTTGGTGATGTAGAGCATCCTTTCATGTGTTTGTTGGCAATCTGCATATCTTCTTTGGAGAAATGTCTATTTAGGTCTTCTGCCCATTTTTGGATTGGATTGTTTGTTTTTTTTTGGATATTGAGCTGCATGAGCTGCTTGTATATTTTGGAGATTAATCCTTTGTCAGTTGCTTCATTTGCAAATATTTTCTCCCATTCTGTGGGTTGTCTTTGGATGAGATTTGAAGAAGATCAAATAAAGATATCTTTGTGAATGGAGTCTTCCAGGGGATGACCAGATAGGTCAAATAATGGCAGTGCTCTGGGAAAGAGAAGCCCCATAGAGTGGCTGCCAAGCTTCTGGTTTTCACCATGATCATGGGTTGTTGCTTTCCAAGGATACTACAGAGCTGGAGAGTGGGGGATGAGAATAGGGCAAGTTAAAATGCCACAGAACTCACTGTATTTCCTGAGATTCAGTCACTTGTTTTGAACAAATGCTCCATGGATTGCTACAAGCCTTTGGTTAATTTCCAGAGTTCTAAAAAAGTTGATTTTGGCAAATTTTACCAGTGTTCTCATTGCTTTTATGTAGGAGAGGTTTTTCAGATGTCTTTACTCTTCCATTTTCACTGATGTCACCCCTGCAGTGTTATTTCTATGTTACATTCTCACCATTTTCTAATCTCTCAGTCGTATTTACTGTTTTATTGAGTCCCTGCCCCTCACCCCTCTTAAAGATTGGAGCCTGTGTCCTCCTTATCCAGTCTTTTGACATTCTCCCTGGGCCTACAGCATGGCTTTTATCCTAAACATTTTGGATTGGATTCACTGTTTTCTAGATACAGTGCCTTGTTCTGTCTTGCTTTGACCTTCATTTTCCTGCAAAACTTTTGTAAGTAATTTCTTAAGAAAGTGATATGTGAAAAGAAATAGGTATGTATTCTTGCATTTTTGAAATGTCTTGTTCTTGCCTTCACTCTTGATTGATAGTTTGGCTAGGTATTGAATTTTAGCTTTAAAACTTTTCCTCAAAAAATTTGAGGGCATTGGTCCTTTGTGTTTCTGTCTGTTATTTATTGCCACAACAATGATGAATAACAAAGTACCTTAAATAAGTCCAAACATTTATCATTGCTCCCAATTCTGTGAGTTATCTGGGCAATTCTTTTAGTCTCAGTTGGGATACTTATGAGTGTGGTCTGTTAAGAGTAGCTCTGTGACTGCTGATTTTAAATGGAATCACATATTTGGGAATTGGCTAGCTGTAGGCTGGTCTAGGATGACTTCATCTGGAGTGACTCAGCTATTTTCCATATCATTCTCTTATTCTCCCTCCATGTTAGCCTGAATATGTTCTCATGACAGTAGCAGGGATCCAAGAAAAAAGCTGAACACATACAAGCTCCTTTTCAAATCTCTTTTGCTAATAACTCATTGGTCAAAGCAAGTCATGTAGTTAAGCTAAGAGTCAGATGAGAGAAGACTACAAATTTACAAGGCAAAGGGTTTGATATGGTGAGATTATTATTTTGAGCCAGTAATGTGCTTAATTTATTACGGTGTTCTAGTATATAATGTGGCTGATGAGAAGTCTTGTGCCAGTCTAATTCTTATCCTTTTGTTTTTGTTTAGGATTTACTCTTTATCCTTGACCTAAAATTTCAGAATGGTGCATCTAGGTACATTTAAAAAATATTACTAAGAAGTAATTTTAATGTATACTTGGTGGATACTTTCAATCTGAAGATTTGTCCCTAAACCCTGAAATTATCCCCTTTGATAACTTTTTTTCTCATCATTTTCTTTTTACACTTTGAAGTTCCCATTAATTGAACCTGCTGGATTTGTTCTGCGTGTCTCCTGTCTTTCATAGAGTCCATGTTTTGGTCTTCTTATTCTGGGAGATTACCAAAATTTTGTTTTCCAGTCATTATACCAAATATTTATTTTGGCTATTTAAAAAAATTTCTAAAAGCGCTTTCTTGTTCTCTTCCTTTTTCATTGCTTTCTATTTTAGTGTTATGGATGTAATTTCTGAGTAAATTATAAATTTTCTTTTGTCTTTTAAATTGTTTTCTTCTATACCTTGAATTATTTGTTTCTACCAAGATCTTAAAATTGTTTTTTTTTTCTCTTTTTTTTGGGGGGAGGTGGGGAGGTCTTTCTGTTTTATAAAGTTGGTTCTCCTCATATATATACCTGGTAGTCCTTGGTTTTCCATTTACATTCGTGATTAAAGTATAGGATAACTGGCATGTGCCTCCTTTATTATTTTATGCATAGCTTTATTTTCTAAATTTCTTTATTTCTTTATTTAAATGTCTTCTCTGAATGACCATTTTTACCAAGAGTCTATGTGGAGTGAGTAGTTTTCATCACCTGTCTTGCTTTAAGACCAAGGGATGGAGTAAGGTTAGTGCTGAGGACAGAATAGCCCCTACTCAAACATATGGGAAATTTTTATCCTTTCTGTTGCACACTGGACACTTTATTGTTTTGTATAGTTAAGTCTTCCTGTCTCTTAGCTCTCTAACTAGATTAAAGTGTGGGAACACTATTATATACATACTTTACCTCGCAAAATTCTGCTTTGGCCAAGACAGTTGTGTAGTTACATTGATTAATTAACCTGTTGCCAGAAGACTTTAATACTTGAGCAAGCTTCCCTTTCTTGCTAGAAAATGTTAATTGATCTTACTTGGTTAAGAATAAAAAAAACTCACTTCCAGTTTTACTCTAAGTTGTTTTTCTTACTAGAATCCCCTAATTAGTTTAGGTATTTCACATTCCAATAACTAAATTTATTTTGCAACTTCGGAGTTTCCTGGGATTTCCCATAGAGTCAGAGATATCTGCAGAATAATCTGGGAAAATTTTTGAAGTAGAAGAAGGAGTACGTGAACATCTACTAAAATTCTCATTAACTGTACTTAGAAACTGAACTTTATCGATTAAAAATTAGTTTCAATCTCTGTATGATATGTACCCCTGGAAATCTTCAAATCAGTATTTTCTAAGTTTTTGTTTCTCTTTTTTGTAAAGTTTATTTTGGAAAATTTCCATAATACAAATGTAGAGAGTATTATCATTAACTTAAATATCCATCACCCTGAATTATCAACAGTTCCCAATTTTGTTGCTTCTACTCCCTGCTACATTTTTTCTTCTGGAGTATTTTAAAGCAAATTTTAGTCATCATTTCATTTCACCTGTTTTTTTCCTTCATAATCACTATGCCATTTTCAAACCAAACCAAATTTAAATCTCTTAATGTCATCTAATAGTACATAGTTCAGGGCTTCCCTGGTGGCGCAGTGGTTGAGAGTCCGCTTGCCGATGCAGGCGACACGGGTTCGTGACCCGGTCCGAGAAGATCCCACATGCCGCTGAGTGGTTGGGCCCGTGAGCCATGGCCGCTGGGCCTGCGCGTCCGGAGCCTGTGCTTGGTAACGGGAGAGGCCGCCAACAGTGAGAGGCCCGTGTACTGCAAAAAAAAAAAAAAAAAAAAAAAAATAGTACATAGCTCAATTTTCCTTGTATCTCAGAAATGTCTTTTTTACTTTTTAGAATTAGGATTCAAGCAAGACACATTCACTACATTTGGTTATTATGTAAGTTCCTATCCTATCTTTCGGAGTTCTGACTCCTTGTTTTTTTTCCTTATCAGTGTTGTGTTAGGGCACTGGTTCTCAGTTTTTGTGGGGTTTTTTTTTTTTTTTTTTTTTGCCTCAGGACTCCTTTACTCTCTTAAAAATTATGGGGGACTCCAAACAGCTGTAATTTATGTGAATTATTTATAATTTAATTTGTTTTTAATTTATTGAGTTAATATTTACCAATTAGAAAATAAAACAAATTTAAAACATATTAATAAAAATATTTTAAATAATTTTTTTCATTAAAAATAATAATAGTAAACCCATTGCATGTTAACATAAATAAAAATTTTATGAAAAATAATTATTTTCCAAAACAAAACTGATTTAGTGAGAAGTACAATAGCACTGTTTTACACTTCTACAAATCGCTAATGTCTGGCTTACTAGAAGGCAGCTAGATTCCACATCTGCTTCTGCATTCAAACTACTGCATTATGTTAATTTGATTGAAGAAATACATATGACTACATATATATGAAGAAATATATATATATGAAGAAAATCTAGCCTTCATACAGTTATGAAGTCCTGTAGCTTTTTTTTTTCATGGATATTTATTTATTTTTACTTTTAATTTTTGACTCATATTTCTATTTTTTTTTTTTGTTTAACTTTTTATTTTATATTGGAGTATAGCTGATTAACAATGTTGTGATAGTTTCAGGTGCACAGCAAATCGACTCAGCCATACATATACATGTATCCATTCTCCCCCGACTCTCCTCCCATCCAGGCTGCCACATAACATTGAGCAGAGTTCCCTTTGCTATACAGTAGGTCATTGTTGGTTATCCTTTTTAAATATAGCAGTGTGTAAATGTCAATTCCAAACTCCCTAACTAACCCTTCCCTCCACCCTTCCCCCCACCCCCCCGGTAACCATAAGTTCATTCTCTAAGTCTGTGAGTCCGTTTCTGTTTTGTAAATATGTTCATTTGTATCATTTCTTTTTATTTTTTAAAATTTTTTATTAATTTTTTTCATTTCTTTTTAGATTCCACATATAAGCGATATCTTACGATATTTCTCTTTCTCTGTCTCTGAAGTCCTGTAGCTTTTGAAGAACTCCATAGTATTCTTGTCAGACAATAAAAGTGCAAAAGCAAATAATATCTCAGTGTTATTCTAAAGATAGTCTTGACCTGCCAGATCACATAAACAGGTCTCAGGGACCCTGGGCTTCTACTCCTTACACTGAGCCACGATGGCTCCCCCATCTCATAGAGGTGCTTGTCTTACTCTGCTCCATCTAATAGCTCTAGGACTGTGGTGTTTGGGAAGAAGCGAGAGCAGGACAGAACAGAAATCTTGAACTTTATGTATAAGTATTGAGGTTTATTATAGTACTGAAGAGTTAATTCTGAAACTTGTATGCGTATCACGTTGAGAGAGTGAGTAAAAATATTGATGTTGGGAACAAGGGTTCTTGCTGTAAGAAAAAGGAGAGACAAATGTAGAATTGGGAAGGTGAGGAAGAATCTTGTGCTTTAATGAAGTTGAATTGGGGATATAAGTATGAACTAATCAATATGAATTTATAATGTTTAAAAAATGTATTTCCTAATTCTGTCCAGTAGAAGGGCATAGAAGCAATAGCATCATAGTAACAATTTTACTTGTGCCCAGATCTTGTCTTCTGAATCCCTGCTTTTGAGAAATGCCTGATTACAGTCCTGGGAAAGGAGGGCACAGGTGAGCCTTAAACACCTTGTGGTGCCAGCAGGCTGAGATGTGTGCAATGACAGGTGGGACCCCCAAAGGATATGGGAGCTACCTGGAGGGTCTCCCACTGGACTTAAACTATCTGTGTTTTACTATTACTTAGCTATTTTATATTTGTCCATATTTATCAAGTCCTTGTATCTGTGACTCTTTACACAAATGTGAAACAAATTTGCAAGTAAGCAAATAATATTATAAAATCAAATATAAGTCAATGACCTGTTTTAATATGCATATTTTGTTGAAACTAAATTACCTTTTGTTAGGTGTAATATATTTACTTTGTGTGTTTGAGCTTCAGTTCTACAGATGCAGAGGATGCCTGCTTATATAAGTATGTTGTACAGAATAGCGTTAATAATTTCAAAGCTTTTAAAATAGTTCATTATAATCAGTTCACCCTTCATCAAAACTCTACCAAGGAACAACCCTAGATGTCACTGTCAATAATATATCATTTTAACTCTAAAGCTTCCATGTTTATTCAAGACAAGATTAGCATTGTGTTGTTATTGAATTCTATATTACAATGGCATCTAATCAAATTACTGGAGAAGAAAAATATCTGAAGTTCTTGATTTTTGCAGATGTTGAAAATAGTAATAGTTCACACACTGAGCCTGCTCTCAGACTGAGGCCTATCTGTAAATACTGGAAGTGATTTGTGCACCCCATTTAAAAATGACATGACTGTAACTCAGGTTTCCCTATTCATTTTCTTAATCCCTAGCTAGAAATTTTAAACTGTTGAAAACTTCTATTTCTCCCTTGATGGATGTGAGTACATTTAGATCTTAAGTCCATGTTTCTGTTATTTCTCATAATTTGTGACAATTAAGTTAGTACATTTCTTCACCATACCATGGTGTTCTTATATCAAATTGGCTTCAATGTTAGTACCTTAAACTGAAGTCTGTTTCTGTGAAAGACATGCTTTTCAACTATAGATTCTCTTGGTAAAAGGAAATTGTCTTTATAACTGATAAAAATAATTCAGTACAAAAACAGTGCAGAACAGTTAGCTTGACATTAGGTCTTACCAAACGATAGCAGTTAGCCATGCTTATTCCCACATACAAAGTTAAGTTCTGTGACTTTAGGTGGTCCTTGGTGCTCCCATAATCATTATTCTTGGGGAGGCAGGATTCATCTTTGAGGTGGCTTTTTGGATGATACAGGATATATTCACGTAATTTTTAAAGTTGCCAAATAAAAAAATAAGCTTTAAAAACATTCCTAGAGCACTTGTAGACAGTCCGCAGTATCCTCTTACCCCCACCAACCCACCGGCCCCCCCCACCCCCAGAGAAAAATAAGACTTTTGGAAACACCCAAATGATGGATTTGGAACAATGTTTGGGAAAGGTGTAAATTAGGCCTGTTTTCTCTTGGTCATAATCCAGATTTCCAATTAATTTGATAGAAGCACTTCCAGTTGACATTCATTCACCAATTTTCTGTATTTGCTGCAGTTTTTTCCCCTCTTAAAGGCTGTTTTCAATACTGATAGCATACTGAGCCTGTTCACATAAGCTGTAGGCTACTTTCTATTTTTATTTATTTTTTTGCTGTGTTGGGTCTTCATTTCTGTGCGAGGGCTTTCTCTAATTGTGGCAAGCGGGGGCCACTCTTCATCGCGGTGTTCAGGCCTCTCACTATCGAGGCCTCTCTTGTTGCGGAGCACAGGCTCCAGACGCGCAGGCTCAGTAGTTGTGGCTCATGGGCCTAGTTGCTCCGCGGCATGTGGGATCTTCCCAGACTAGGGCTTGAACCCGTGTCCCCTGCATTAGCAGGCAGATTCTCAACCACTGCGCCACCAGGGAATCCCTGTAGGCTACTTTCTATCACAGCCGTATACTTCTGCTACCACCGATGAAATTGTTTGTTCTAAAATCTTTTTATTCCAGTTTTTAAATTTTATACAATCTATGTTTATTATATTATAATTATATAATCTTATTAGACACTGTATACATCAATGAAACAAATATTGGACGGAGAATTATTTCTAGGAAAACTAAGATGAATGCTTTGGATGTTGATAAAAACATGGCACTGTGCTTGCTGCCTAATTAGGTGTGAATGAGAGAATTGAGATCAGAAGGAAGGATCATACTAATCTAGAAAACATTTTCACTTAAACTGCTTGACAAGGGACCCTGTATTCTTTCCTGCCCTGAGACTAATTGGGAATTTAATGTGATGTTGTGATAATTTTCCTTATATCTGAAGATTGGTTAAATAAATGTGTACTTTCATGTTTTAGGTAAAATGCTTAAATTACTAATCAATTTGTGATTGTCCCCATCAACCAACTTTTCTTTAGCCAGCCATCTACTGGTCCTGAGTATATCAAATCATCCCATTACCTAAATCTTTAGTCCTAGATGGAAAATAAACCGTGATGCTAGGATATTTATTCCATTTTCTTAGATGAGCTTTTATAACACGTCCTAGTGTTTGCTTTTTTAAAAAAAAAATTATTAAGAAGATGACATATATCTATCTGGTTCCTGAGAAGGGAAAGGAAGAAATTAGAAAAGACTACTGCAGTTATCCAAAAGTTTTGTAGAAGTGTCACTGTTCTTTATTCACAGTAGATGCACAGGAAAGACTTGATTCATTCCAAAAGTAGAGTAGAGCCAAGATATTTGTTTTTTTTAATTAATTAATTTTATTTATTTATTTTTGGCTCTGTTGGGTCTTTGTTGCTGCGCATAGGCTTCTCTAGTTGTGGTGAGCAGGGGCTACTCTTTGTTGCGGTGCGCGGGCTTCTCATTGCAGTGGCTTCTCTTGTTGTGGAGCACAGGCTCTAGGCGCGCTGGCTTCAGTAGTTTTGGCACATGGGCTCAGTAGTTGTGGCTCGCGAGCTCTAGAGAGCAGGCTCAGTAGTTTGGCACACGGGCTTAGTTGCTCCGCAGCATGTGGGATCTTCCCGGACCAGGGCTCGAACCCGTGTCCCCTGCATTGGCAGGTGGATTCTTAACCACTGTGCCACCAGGGAAGTCCACGATATTTGTTTTAAAATCCAAAAATGTTTAGGAATTCTTCCTATCTTTTTTTGAAGCTGGTCTCTGAATATTTGTATTCCTGTCTCCTCGTGTTTTCTGACTTGTGCTGGAGTGACCTGTCTGAACAGGGGATAATCTTGTTATGTGCTTATGGCTGTGGAGAAATTAAAGCTGCTCTTGGCTAAGGACTTGGACTTGAAAGAAATGACTGTGTGATGTATACAATTCCGTAAGCTCACTTGTCTCCTCTACAGGTCCATGCTGTTCTAACACCCATGTAGGTACTTGAAGATGTGCTGATCTTGAGCTCTTACAATAACAGAAAGGTTTGCAGACTTACAGTTGAGATCTTTTAATAATTTGAAAGAATTCTGGAGAGATTTTGTCTCTGAAAGATTTTGTCTCTGCGCCTCCCGGCGCAGTGGTTGAGAGTCCGCCTGCCGATGCAGGGGACATGGTTCGTGCCCTGGTCCGGGAGGATCCCACATGCCACGAAGCAACTAGGCCCGTGAGCCATGCGTGCTGAGCCTGCACGTCGGGAGCCTGTGCTCTGCGACGGGAGAGGCCACAACAGTGAGAGGCCCGCGTACCCAATAAGTTCCTCCAGGTCTTTATGTGGCTTGTTAGCTCTTTTCTTTGCAGTGTTGTATAATAGTCTGTGGTCTGGATGGGACTCAGTTTATTTATCCATCCACCTACTGAATGCTTGGTTGCTTCCAAGTTTGGGCAATGATGAATAAAGTGGCTGTAAGTATCTGTGTGCAGGTTTTTGGCTGTATATAAGTTTTCAACTCCTACGGATAAATACTAAGGAGTGAGATTGCTGGATCATATGGTAAGAGTATGTTTAATTGATAAGAAACTGCTAACTGTCTTCCAAAGTGGCTGTAGCAGTTTACATTCCCACCAGCAATGAATGAGAGTTACTAGTGAGATGCATTTTTAAGTACATTTATTTTAAAATTTATAACAACCTTATAAAATGGGTATTAATGAGGTTATTAACATGCAAAAGTGATCAGACTCAAGGAGACTGACTATCCTGAGGCTAAGAAACTAGCCTGGGGGCTTCCCTGGTGGCACAGTGGTTAAGAATCCGCCTGCCAATGCAGGGGACACGGGTTCAAGCCCTGATCTGGGAAGATCCCACATGCCGCGGAGCAACGAAGCCCGTGTGCCACAACTACTGAGTCTGCGCTCTAGAGCCTGCGAGCCACAACTACTGAGCCCACGTGCCACAACTGCTGAGCTCATGTGCCACAACTAATGAAGCCTGTGTGCCTAGAACCCATGCTCTGCCACAAGAGAAGCCACTGCAGTGAGAAGCCCACGCACCACAACAAAGAGTAGCCCCTGCTCGCTGCAACTAGAGAAAGCCTGTGTGCAGCAACGAAGACCCAATGCAGCCAAGAATGAATAAATAAATAAAAATTTAAAAAATGAATAAAATCTATCTAAAAAAAAGAAAAAAAAGAAACTAGTCTGAAGTCTATTCTAGTTCAAAAGTTTGCATTATTTCTTTTGTGACTTAATGACTCTGCTAAATATAAGCCATGAAGGACACATAAAACATTTATAAATGTTTTAAGTTGAACTGTTAAGGTTCAACTTAAATGTATTAAGTTGAACTGTTTTTTTTTTAAATGATCTTGAAACATTATAATTAGACCTTCCATGCACTACTCTATATATGTTGAAACTGAGGTCTAGCTTGCTTAAGTGATAGAGTCATGGTGACACAGCTAACTAGTAGTAGGGCCAATTTTGTCCCAAGGTCTCTTGACTTTGGATATTAGCACTGGTAAGACTGATTTTCAAATATTGCTTATGGGATTGTCTTGCTACATTATATTGACTTTTATTTTTAAAAAGTTTTTTTTCTCCTTAAGGTTCAATCCTTTTTATTTAAATTAGCTTTAACATCTGTTTTAACAAGGAAAAATTTCTAAAGTGAAAATATGCCTTTCACCTTTCTAGTTTATATGAGTATTTTTTCCTACATTTCTTTTACTTTTAAAAAGTTTGGTTCAATTGGATTTTTTTAAACAATGTTTTGCTCTATTTGGTCATATATATTATTAAATTTCCAGATAAATTCATATCTGAATAACTTGGAAAACTTGAGCATTTTAAAGTGAAAACTGACACAGAAAGGTGTATGTGTCATAAAAACAAAGAGAATTTATTCTAGTTGCCACAATAGATCGTTTCAGTTATTTATAGCTCCTCCAATGTAGTTAGTACTTAAATAACAACACAATGTTCATCTTCCTACTCCTGCTTTTCTACTGCTCTCTGCTCCTTGCATCCAGGTTCAACATACATTTGTTGGTCATCTATTAATACTTTGTGCCAGGCTGCATGTGAGTGAAAGTATATGACACAGTGTGTATGTACTCAGCTCTTTATTGCAACCCTGCAGAATGGACATGAAACTCACAGGAAAATAATATGGCTTCCTTTCTGTTCTTTAACTATTAATTACTCCATGAATGTTTTCCTTCTTGCTAATGGTTCAATTGTTGCTTACTTTAATTTTCAATACTGTCTTACTTTAATTTTCATGTTTTACCTCCTCAACTATATATGGCATAATTTTCCTCCCATAAAATGTATCCTACCATGATTGATCCCTTGGTTTACTGAACCTCAAAAAGATACTACACCAATTTCTTTTACAGCTCCTGTGTTTCAGCTATATGTCGTCCAAGCCAGCACATTTCTACCGCATAGCATTTGATCAGCACATTAGGATTACAAATACATTATGGGAAAGAACTTTAGTAATGATGATGGTAAGCATCACTTAAAAGTAACTTTTAGATAAAAACTAAAAAATAATTGATGATTATTATGATATGTTAACGAATCTTAAGTAAAAAAGATGAATTTTCTATTGGAAGAGTGAGCTAGAAAGGGAAGTTTAGTGCTGGTACCCACTCTACTCTCAAACCCAGATGAGTTTAGTTCCCCACTTGATTATTAGTTAGGAGGCAAGCAGTAGTGCTTGAAACTCTGTCTTTTCTAACCTCATCTCCTTCATGGATGTCTTGGAGACAAGTTCTTATGGTTCTGTGTCCTTCTCACCCCTCAAGCTAGGTGTTGCTTGGCTGTTATGCTATTATAGTCCAGGGACTTTAATTCTCAATCTGACTATGAGTACAATTTAGTACATGTATAGTGTGTCTAAACTAGTTGGTAGCGTTGGGGTGAAGGCAATCCATTTCTCGGACCAAAGGTAGGTCTCCCTAAAACTTAATTTTTACACTGTTGCAAGAGAGACAGGTGTGCCCGTTGTTATACAAGGGAAGTAGATGAGTTTGAAAACACTATTATCTTTTTTTTTTTTGCGGTATGCGGGCCTCTCACTGTTGTGGCCTCTCCTGTTGCGGAGCACAGGCTCCGGACGCGCAGGCGCAGCGGCCATGGCTCACGGGCCCAGCCGCCCCGCGGCATGTGGGATCTTCCTAGACCGGGGCACGAACCCGTGTCCCCTGCATCGGCAGGCGGACTCTCAACCACTGCACCACCAGGGAAACCCCACACTATTTTTATGAGTTTTTTCCACTTAGAAAAATGGAAAAAATTGTGTGTATTTGTACATATGTAACTGTATTCTTCTCATCCCTTGTACCCTCTCCCAAATATGGTTACACCCTTTGCTATTTTGCCCTGTAATCTTACTATTCCTCCAGTTAGATATCCTGTAATGTGCTTTATACATCTTGAATCTCTACTGCCTCATACAAAAGCTTGTAAACATCCTCCATCCCACACTGTTCTCTCCCCCACTTCTCTTCTTCATGTCTTCTTCCAAGGACTAATCCCTCTTCCCACTACATATTCTATTAATTACATTATATTATGGCTGTTGGTTTAGCTATCTAGCCTAAATGGGTCCCAGAAGAATAGATCCTCTATATCCTTATTCCCTCTTTCTTCAATGCTTAGCACGGTATGTGGTGCAGACACAGAATAGGGACCAAAATGTTAGAATGGAGGATGTGTCTTGTGAGAGAAGATCCTCATTATCTTCAAGTGTGTGGGTGCACTCTGAGAGCGTGCTGATATGTGTGTGGACACATGGTTCTTATATTAGCCTTCTGTGACCATAGGAAAAATGTTAAATTTCTTCCTAACCACTTGCAGTACATAAAACATCACAGCTTAACAAAAATCTATGAAATCAGATCTCCAAGGTTTCTTTGTTATGTTCTTGTGGGATAAAAAAAAAAAGAGTTAAGTGGACTCCATTTATCTCATTCTTGAATTAGTAGAATTGAACTAGAAACTTGAAGCACTGGGCTTCTCTGGTGGCGCAGTGGTTGAGAATCTGCCTGCTAATGCAGGGGACATGGGTTCGAGCCCTGGTTTGGGAAGATCCCACATGCCGCAGAACAACTAGGCCCGTGAGCCACAACTACTGCGTCTGCGCGTCTGGAGGCTGTGCTCTGCAATAAGAAAGGCTGTGATAGTGAGAGGCCCGCGCACCACGATGAAGAGTGGCCCCCGCTTGCTGCAACTAGAGAAAGCCCTCGCACAGAAACGAAGACCCAACACAGCCAAAAATAAATAAATAAATATTAAAAAAAAATTGAAGCACTAAATTACTTCAAATTTAGCAAGTATCTTAACATTTTGGAAATAGTATAAGATCCCAATAGTATAGCAGGAGTATTATTCTAGGTTAAGGATGACATAGGTGATCCTATGGTGTGTGATTACTTAACTGAAGAAACTATACTAGGTTGATATTGAAAATTAAAGCAAAACCTCTCATGAAGCCCTTCATTAACCTGTAAATGGCTAACCCCCAGGTGGGCTCATGCCATTGGCTCTAGCAGCCTCCAGCTTCTCCTTGCGTGTCACAACACAGCCTGAGCCCATGAAGATGCTACACTTATTCTTGGCAGCATTTTACCTGGATTTCTAAGGCTATAAAATGATTTAAGGAAAAATTATGACATGTGAGAAGGATTCTTAATATGTATAATCTTAGGCGTAATAAATAATTTTTCTATAAATTAGTCAAAAAATTTCCTAGTGTCGTCTTTATTTTCAAAGGCAAAGGAAGGGGGCTTCCCTGATGGCACAGTGGTTGAGAGTCTGCCTGCCGATGCAGGGGACACAGGTTCGTGCCCCGGTCCGGGAAGATCCCACATGCCGCGGAGCGGCTGGGCCCGTGAGCCATGGCCCCTGAGCCTGCGCGTCTGGAGCCTGTGCTCCGCAACGGGAGAGGCCACAACAGTGAGAGAGAGGCCCGCGTACCGCCAAAAAAAAAAAAAAGGCAAAGGAAGAAAGCTGGTGTCCTTTTTGTATTCTCACATCAACGGTCGTGAGGCATTTTAATTTAAGGGGAAACAAATCTGTGACCCACTTTTAAACAACTGAGACTGATTAACCTTTGTTTAAATTCATCTAATTTAAAATAAACAGCCTGGAAATAAATTAGACATTTTTCGGTAGGAAGTAGAGAAAGGGATCATGTAAATACAGAAAGTGAGAAGAGATGTTAACTGCATAGATGCTGGTGTGAACTGGGGGAGAGCTTCATTTTAAAAAAGTTCTCTTGGCTCTCATGTATAGAGATCATACCCTCTTCTCACCCGGTTTCAGTGATGAATTTTTTCTGCACATGAGGGAAATCAAACAGAATCTTGACAAGTGTCTATATTTTACATGTGTATAACTTCACAGAGAAAATACGTGTTTGTTCTTTGTGGAAATTGGGGCTCTCTTTTACCTCCTCCTCCAATGCATAGCGAATCAGTCACAGTGTTAAATACAGGATCCCTGGTCAGGACTAATCTGTGAGAAACTTCAACCTAAACCCGCAAGCACCTGAATTCTTCCTGAGCATGGCATGATGGTGTGTGGCATTCTTCACAGTGGTCTAGTTTGCATAGTTTGGGGCCATGGTGGTAGGTAGAGTGTCCTAGATCAGGAGTCAGGAGGCTTGACTTTGTTATTAACAAGTTGTATGACTTGAGCAAGCTATTTAACCTCTGTGTGCCTTAGTCTCTGTTGAAGAATAGAAAAGAGGAGAGGAACCTGTCTTTGTTGAGGTAAAAACTCAATATGAGCAAAACGTGTTTCATTCATATACTTCTATAAAAACTCAAGTAGAATTAAGACATCAGTATTGAAGAGGTTGGCTTAGGTGATGATGCTGTTATGAATTTCCATGGCAACACAACATACTAAGTTTTATCTTTAAAAATTGTTGTGTCCATAAATTGAATGCCCTTACAGAATAAACGATTATGCATTTTGTTGATAGAACGTAGTGTGCTGCTAATTAGTTGAGAAATCTTTTAACTTTTGTGGGCATATATTTAGTGCTTACCGAATATCTGATTAATCTATCCAATAGTTAGCATTTTATATCACTAATATGATTGCTTTTCAGTTAGCCAAGATTAGTTTCAGCTTGAAACCAAGAACTCAGACTATTGTATATTGACTTCTTCTTTTTTTTTCTTTTTGCTTTAACTTACTTATTCTAACTTTTGTTAGATGAATGTCATTTAACCAATCCTTTTTTAGGCTTTTCTTCACAAATATTTCAAACTATAGCTTTTGTTTTATATCTGTGTGAAACTTATCAAAGACTTTTGAAGTATAACTCAGCATATGATTAATTATTAGCACTCTGTTGATAAGGGAACGAAGAGTAAATTGATTTAATCTATTAAAGGGAAAGTTGGGATTTATATAAGAGAAAGTGGCAAAGAAGAAAAAATATAGATCTTTCAGAAACAACAAATTGTTTTCTTGGGCAAGATGTGGACAAGTTGATAGTAAGCAAAGAGATCTTTCTTTTCAATTGCTCATGGATTCTCCGGAAGACCTTAGATGTTTCACTATAACAAGTTGCTCTGCATTCTATTAGTGTCCTACATTAGCATCTCCATCTCGGTTTTGCTAGGTGTGCTCCATTTCTCTCATTACCATTTTTCACAGTCAGTCACTTTTTTAATATATCCCCAGTGCATAGCTGTCTTAGTTTTCTATTGTTGCTGAAACAAATTACCACAAAATCTGTTACTTAAAGCAGCAGTAATTAATTGAATTATAGCTGACATAAAACATTATATTAGTTTTGGGTGTACAACATAATGATTCAATATATGCATATGTTGCAAAATGATCACCATGTCTGGTTACCATCCGTAACCACATATAGTTCCAAAATTTTTTCAGTGTGATGAGAACTTTTTAAGATCTACTCTCTTAGCAACTTCCAAATATACAACTGCTAACTATAGTCACCATGTTGTACATTACACCCCAGGACTTAATTATTTTTGTAAATCAAAGTATGTGTTTTTTGACCCTCTTCATACATTTCACATGCTCTCACCCACTGTCTCTGGCAGCCACCAATCTGTTCTCTGTATCTATGAGTTCAGTATTTTTTTTTTTCACTTTTTTGATTTTAATTTTGGCCATGCCCCACGACATGTCAAGCAGGGATCGAACCCAGGCCCTTGGCAGTGAGAGCACAGAGTACTAACCACTGGACTGCCAAGGAATTCCCAGTATTTTTTTTTTTTAGATTCCACTTAAAAGAGAGATCATATGGTATTTGTTCTTCTCTGTCTCTGACTTATTTCACTTAACATAAGGCCCTCAAGTTCTATCCATGTTATTGCAAATGGCAGGATTTCATTCTTTTTTAATGGCTGAATAATATTCTGTTGTGTATGTGTGTGTTATACAAATATATGCATTTATATATACATGTGTGCCTATATATATATAGGCATTTTCTTTTCCATTCATTCTTTGATAGACACTAGGTTGTTTCCTTCTCTTCGCTATTGTAAATAATGTTGCAATGAACATGGGGATGTGTATATCTTTTCGAGTTAGTGTTTTTATTTCCTTTGGATAAATACCCAGAAGTGGGATTTCTGAATCATATAGTAGTTTTATTTTTAATTGTTTGATAAACTTCCATATTGTTCTCCATAGTGGCTGTACCAATTTATATTCCAACAGTGCACAAGGATTCCTTTTTCTCCACATCCTTACCAACCCTTGTTTTCTCTTGTCTTTTTGATAATCACCATTCTAATAGATGTGAAGTAATATTCCATTGTGGTTTTGATTTGCATTTCACTGATAATGAGTGATGTTCAGCATATTTTCATGTACTTGTTGGCCATATGTATGACTTCTTTGGGAAAATATCTATTCAGTTCTTCTGTCTATTTTTAATCAGATTTTTTTGGATGTAAAGTTATGTGAGTTCTTTATGTATTTTGTGTATTAAACCCTTATTAAATATATGATTTGCAAATACTTTTTCCTATTCCATAGGTTGCCTTTTCATTTTGTTTATGGTTTCCTTTACTGTGCAGAAGTTTTTTGATTTTTATTTATTATTTTTAGGTTTAGCAACACAGAATTTATTTTTGGGTTGGATTTCCAGGGCTTTTACATAAAACAAACAAAGAAAATGACAACTATGTCAAGTATGAATATGAGCTTGCTCTGGCTTTCACAAGACATAAGGAGTTCAGTCTGCTTCCCTTTGGTTACTAAATTATAGGCAGGCACATGATGTACTGGAAAGAAAACTAATCTGGAAATCAGGAGGCTCCGATCTTGCATTTATCTTAGTCTGGGCTCTGTAACTTTGAATGAGTTGCTTCCGTTCTTTGGAACCTAGTTTCTTTTTTATAATGGAAGCAAAATTGTTAAAACTTTCTTTTTTTTAATTGAAGTATAGTTGGTATACAATATTATATAGGTTACAGGTGTAAAATATAGTGATTAACAATTTTTAAAGACTATACTCCATGTATAGTTATTATAAAATATTTGCTATAGTCCATGTGTTGTACAATATATCTTTGTAGCTTATATTACACCTAATAGTTTGTAGCTCTTAGTTCCCTACCCCTATATTTTCCCTCCGCCTTGCCTCTCCTCACTGGTAACCACTAGTTTGTTCTCTATATCTGTGAGTCTGCTTCTGTTTTTATTATATTCACTAGTTTGTTGTATTTTTCAGATTCCACATATATGTGATATCATACAGTATTTTTCTTTGTCTGATTTATTTCACTTAGCCTAATGCCCTCCAGGTCCATCCATGTTGCTGCAAATGGCAAAATTTTATTTTTTTAATGACTAAGTAGTATTCCATTGTATATATGTATATATACCAGATCTTCTTTACCCAGTCATCTGTTGATGGTTACTTATGTTGCTTCCATGTCTTGGCAATTATAAATAATGCTGCTATGGACATTGGGGTGCATGTATCCTTTCAAATTAGTGTTTTTGCATTTGTTTTGTTTTGTTTTGGATATAAACCTGGGAGTGAAATTGCTAGGTCATATGGTAATTCTATTTTTAGTTTTTTGAGAAACCTCCATACTGTTTTCCACAGTGGCTGTACCAATTTACATTCCAACCAATAGTGAATGAGAATTCCCTGCCAAAGCTTTTCAGTTTGATATAGTCCCACTTTACTTCTGCTTTTGTTGCCTGTGCTTTTCATGTCAAATCCAAAAAATCATCACCAGGATTAATGTCAAGGAGCTTATTGCCTATGTTTTCTTCTAGAAGTTTATGGTTTTAGGTCTTAAGATCAATTCTTTAATCCATTTTGAGTTAATTTTGTGTATGGTATAAGATAATGGTCCAATTTCACTCTTTTGCATATGGCTGTCCAGTTTTCCCAACATCATTTTTGAGGAAACCCTTCCCCATTGTATATTCATGGTTTCTTTGTTAAAGATTAATTGACTATATTTGTGTGGGTTTATTTTGGGGCTCTCTATTCCTTTCAATTGATCTATTTGTTTGTTTTTATGCCAGTACCATACTGCTTTGATTACTATAACTTTGTAATCAGGAAATGTGAGGCCTCCAGCTTTGTTCTTCTTTCTCGAGATTGCTTTGGCTGTTAGGGTTCTTTTTCAGTTCCATACAAATTTTAGGCTTTTTTCTATTTCTGTGAAAAATGCCATTGGAATGTTGATAGGGATTGCACTGAATCTGTAGATTGCTTTGGGTAGTATGGACATTTTAAAAATATTAATTCTTCTGCGTAAGCATGGAATATCTTTCCATTTATTTGTATCTTCAGTTTCTTTCATTAGTGTTTCACAGTTTTCAGGGTACAGATCTTTCACCTCCTTGGCTAGATTTAGTCCTAAGTGATTTATTTCTTTTTGACGCTATTGTAAATCAGATTGTTTTCTTAATTTCTCTTTCTGGTAGTTTGTTATTAGTATATAGAAATGACACAGATTTTTGTATATTGATTTTGTTTCCTGCAACTTTACCAAATTCATTTATTAGTTCTAACAGGTTTCTTTTTTGTAGAGCCTTTAGAGTTTTCTGTATATAAGATCATGTTGTCTGCATAAATGACATTTTTACTTCTTCCTTTCTGATTTCCATGGCTTTTATTATCTTTTTTCTTGCCTAATTGCTTTGGCTGGACTTCAAATAATATGTTGAATAAAAGTGGTGAGAGTAGGCATTCTTGTTTTGTTCCTGATCTTAGAAAAGCTGAACGCTTTCACCACTGAGTATGATGTTGGCTGTAGTTTTGTCATATACGGCCTTTATCATGTTGAAGTATGTTTCCTCTGTACCTATCTTGTTGAGAGTTTTTACCATATATGCATGTTGAATTTTGTCAAATGCTTTTTCTGCACCTTATCTTGACATGATCATATAATTTTTATCCTTCATTTTGTTAATGTGGTATATGACATTGATTTATGGATATTGAATCATCCTTGCATCCCTGGAATAAATCACACTGGATCATGGTGTGTGATCCTTTTAACGTATTGTTGAATTTGGTTTGCTAATATTTTATTGAGGTTTGTTCCATCTATGTTCATAAGGGATATTGGCCTGCAATTTTCTTTTTTTGTAGTGTCTTCACTGGTTTTGGTATCAGGGTAATGCAGGCCTTATAAATTGAGTTCAGAATTGTAAAACACAAATATTTTATAGTTCTATAGGTCAGAGTTTGAAAGGAGTCTGCAAGGCTGTGTTCCCTTCTGGAGACTCAGAGGGGGTTGATTAATTTCTGTTCCCTTCCCAGATTCTAGAGGTTGTCTGCATTCTTTGGCTCATGGCTACATCACTCTGACCTCTGCTTCTATCATCATATCTCTTTCTCTGACTCAGACACTCCTGCTTTCCTCTTATAAAGACACTTCTGATTACATTGGGCTCACCCAGAAAATCCAAGGTAAGTTTTCTAAAGATCCTTGACTTAATTACATCTGCAAAGTCTCTTTTGCCATATAAAGTGACATATTCACGGGTTTTGGGGATTACAATGAGGATAGCTTTGGGAGGGTTCATTATTCTGCATGTGTTAACAACACATGACAAGATCCATGGTAGATACAAAGAGCTACAGTTATTATAATAATGTATATAATTACCCAGGAGTGTAAAACAAAAGCTAATGCTATCTTGACATATCAATAATTGATAATTATGCCTTTTATGATGAATAATTCTAAGGCCCATTGACAAAGTAGTTAAAAAGTATAAGTAGACTTTATAATACAGTTCCAGTGAGACCCATCAATGAAATCTTAATGTGCTTTTACTTTCTCCATGAAGATCCATTTATTCACATGTATATATATTTATCGGTTAATAATTAGAATTAAAAAACTATGTGCCAGGTCCTGCTCTCATAGAGGCTTACAATAAAAGGTGGAAGATAAGTATTGATGAAGTTATTACCTTTGTTGATTGATGTGATTACAGATGGCAGTGCTGGAAATGAGAGATGTAGAGGGCTTGATGAGAGTATAAATTGAGTTCCTCACCTGGTATGGGCATCAGGGTAGTTTTCAGAAGTCATAGAGATAAATGGCCAAAATTTCTTGGAAAATAACAGGTTTACCTGTAGGCATTAGTGTTCTAGGCGTTTATACCATGAGAAGGCCAACTATAAAAACTGTCAATAGCTTTCCCTCATTAATCTATCCATGCAGGGCATGTTCCATTGACAACTTTTGTTATAAGTAAATTCTTGGTTTTCAAGAGTCCTGTGGTGCCATTTTTAGACAATGGTCTTATGACCACAAGGAAAGGAAGAACTGCAATCACTTCAGTGAGCATCAGGTGGTCTGGTGATAGGATAGATATAAAGTTGAAACTGTCATCTTCTCAGGTTACTGCCTCAGTGATGTCAATCACTGCCTGAATACCTCATTAAAAAAAAAGACATTCAGTTTGTGTTATGTATACTCGTCAGTACAAGAAATTCTTGGCTTCTTGGGACATGGGTTTCCTATGGAGTTTTTGCCATGTTGAAGGCAAGGTACCCAGCACAAGGGTACCTTCCCTAATGCTCAGGAGTTTTTGAACCTGACCAATGCTTCTGAGGAATGTAGACCACTCAGAACTGATGCTCTTTTACCTTATGATATTGAAACTGTCCTTGGGGCCAAAGAATGGTATTTAACTCTGGTGCAACAATTACAACAGAACATATTACTTGCAGATTTGTATATAAATTATTAAGTTCTGGTTGTTACCTGGAATCCTATCTCCATGGCCATGTCTTAATAAACTGTGCTGATGGCATACTTCTTTAAGAGTTGTTTTTTTCAAGATGCACCTATGACTTTATTCTTCTCATTGTACTACAGCTCTTGAAGCTTTTGTTCCAGGCTTTTGTCCTGAGAAATCAGTCACAGGATTATAGATTTGGTGAAACTCACCCAGGAAATTTGAACTATTTTAGAACCTACCTTAAGCAGCTTTTCAGGCTGATTACATTTTATGGTTGATTACCTTCAGGCTACTGATTTGAAGAGATGGATGATAGATGACTAATCAGAAAGCTCCTGGAAGAATCTAAGCTTGTATAGACTATACTTCCTCATAAAGATTACATTTTGTGGGGAAACAGACTTTATATTCCCAAAGGTGGCTGCTGCATTGACCTTAGATGTTATTTACTTTCATAGGTTTTGTTTTTAAATGTTTGTTTTTAATCTATCTTGACTGTCTGTGGTCACATAAAAGATTTTGGTTTAGATTATTCCAGGAACAGATTTTTTTTTTTAATTGAGGAAGTACTGTTAAGGCGAATCTATGTTTGTTTAAGCCTAAAAACCCATTTTTAATATAGACGTTTTTACTTTGTGCGGGAAATATGCTTCCACACAAATATGTTCGTTATTTATATAGTGGTACTGTTAGACATATGTCTCTATGAAGGTAAAACAAATAACTAATTTCAGAGAATCTAAAAGTTTCTAAAAAAGGGGTTATTTAAGGTTTTGTAAACTTTTATACAAGTTACTTGCTATTAGATAAACATTCTAGGGGAGTATTTTTCTTAGATGATTTTGAGCTCTAATATCCTGCTTTCTGGAAATTCCTGGAGCTTATGAATTTGACATACCAGACAAAGTTATTAAGGAATTTAAAATAGGTTTGTCAGCCTGAGTAAGTGGGAAAATTAAGGAATTTCTTATGTAAAATGCCACACAACTTGATTATTTTCTCTATAGTTTTGGCTTTCTTACAATGAAGTAACTAACAAATGCAACTATAACCACAGGCTTATTTAGGATAAATGCAAAGAGTTAGCTCCTAGCACCCTGTGCTCTTTTTCAGACTAATTATTGCCCCCCCATTTTATTAAGATATAATTGATAAATAAAATTGTGTATATTTAAACTGTACAGTGTGACAATTTGAAATACATATACATTGTGAACTGACTACTACAATCAAGTTAACAAATTTATCACCTCACAGTTACCATTTTTTCCTTTTTAATTTTAATTTTTAGAACTTATTTTATTGAGGCAATGTCAATTTATAACATTATCTAAGTTTCATGTATTCAACATTATATTTCTACTTCTGTACACCCTCCAATATGCTCACCACCAAAAATTTAATTTCCATCCATCACCATACAGTTGAGCCCTATTACTCTGTTCTTTGTATTTGTGTGTTTGTTTTGTTTATTTATTTATTCATTTATTTTTAATAGTTTGTTTTTTACATTCCACATATGAGTGAAATCATACAGTATATGAACCATCTGAAAGAGAAATTAAGAAAACAATCCCATTTACATTAGCATCAAAAAGAATAAAACACATAGGAATAAATTTAACCAAGAAGGTGAAAGATCTGTACCCTGAAAACTATAAAACATTGATGAAAGAAATTGAAGAAGACACAAATAAGTGGAAAGATATCTCATTGTCATGAACTGGAAGTTTTATTATTGTTAAAATGTACCTACTACCTAAAGCAGTCTTCAGATTCAATGCAATCTCTATCAAAACTTCAAAGGCATTTCTCACAGAAATAGAAAAAGCAACCTTAAAATTCACGTGGAACCACAGAAGATCCCTAATAGCCAAAGTAATCTTGATAAAGAAGAACAAAGCTGGAGGCATCATGCTTCCTGATTTAAAGCTCTATTACAAAGCTACAGTAATCAAAAAAAATATGGTACTGGCATAAAACAGACACATAGACCAGTGGAAAGGAATAGAGAGCCCAGAAAAAAAATCCATGCATATATGATCAATTAATCTTTGACAAGGGTGCCAAGAATACATGATGGGGAAAAGATAGTGTCTTCAATAAATGGCATCAGGAAAACTGGACCACTACCTCATACCATACACCAAAACCAACTCAAAATGAATTAAAGACTTAAATGTAAGATCTGAAACCATATAACTCCTAGAAGAAAACATAGGGTAAAATCTTCTTGGCATTGGTTTTGGCAATAATATTTCAGATATGGCACCAAAAGCACAGGCAACAAAAGCAAAATAAACAAGCAAGCCTACATCAAACTAAGAAGCTTCTGCACAGCAAAAGAAACAATCAGTAGTGAAGAGACAGCCTATGGAATGGGAGAAAATATTTGCAAATCAGATATTTCATAAGGGATTAAATATGTAAGGAACTCATACAACTCAATTACAAAAAAAATCCAATTAAAAAATGGTCAAAGGACTTGAAAAGACATTTTTCCAAGGAAGACATGAACGGACAACAGGTACATGAAAAGGCGTTCAATATCACTAATCATCAGGGAAATGAAAATCAAAACCACAACGAGGTATCACTTCACACCTGTTAGGATGGCTATAATAATAATAATAAAAGATAACAAAGGCAGGCAAAGATGTGGAGAAAAAGGGACCCTTGTACACTCTTGGTGGGAATTTATATTGGTGCAGCCACTATGGAAAACATTATGGTGGTTCTTTAAAAAATTTAAAACAGAATTGCCATATTATCCAGAAATCTCATTTCTGTGTATATATCTGAAGGAAACAAAATCAGTATCTCAAAGAGATATCTGCACCCCCATGTTCATTGTAGCATTATTCACAGTAGCCATGACATTCTAACAACCTAAGTGTCCTTTGATGAATGAATGGATAAAGAAAATATGATATCTATATGTCTATATAGCTAAATCTTTTGCTGTGATACAACATACAATAAACACATGCCACTTTAAAGATTATTTTTTTCTGTCTTTCAAATGACAATTTAAGGGTTATATCCAATTTGATTTTTTTTATTGGAATATAATTGTTTTACAATGTTGTGTTTCTGCTGTACAATGAAGTGAATCAGCTATATGTATACCTATATCCCCCCCCGCCTTGGACCTCCTGCCCACCCCCGCTCCACCGAGCTGAGCTCCCTGTGCTATATAGCAAGTTCCCACTAGCTATCTATTTTACACATGGTAATGTATTTACCTCAAACCTAATCTCCCAATTCATCCCACCTTCTCCTTCCCCACTGTGTCCACATGTTCATTCTCTATGTCTACACCTCTATTCCTGCCCTGCAAATAGGTTCATCTGTTCCATTATTCTAGATTCCACATATATGCGTTAATATTATGTTATTTGTTTTTCTCTTTCTGTCTTACTTCACTCCATATGACAAACTCTAGGTCCATGCACTCTCTACAAATGACCCAATTTTGTTCCTTTTTATGGCTGAGTAATATTCCATTGTATGTATATACCACATCTTCCTTATTCATTCATTTGTCATTGGACAATTAGGTTGTTTCCATGTCCTGGCTATTATAAATAGTGCTGCAATGAACATTATTAGTACTGTCTCCTGCACTGCTTAGTTCTTACTTTCTAATCCTGCAATGTTAAATAAAAAGAGATTCTTGTCTTGAGCTTTAGAAGTAAAGTATTATGTCCCAGTAAGATTGAGAAGCAGTACTCTGTTTTATCAACTAGATTTCAGGCCCTAATGAAACTAAGAACAATGATTCCTTTTGGTAGTGGTTTGTTGGTTGGTTTTTAACACTTGGTTTAGAATAGTTATCTGTACCACGATGGAGGAGTGATAGTGGAGAGTCTGTCACTGTCAGTTAAACTCAAAATTAAAACCATGGGACTTCCATGTTGGCGCAGTTGTTAAGAATCCGCCTGCCAATGCAGGGGACATGGGTTCGAGCCCTGGTCTGGGACGATCCCACATGCCATAGAGCAACTAAGCCCGTGCGCCACAACTACTGAGCCTGTGCTCTAGAGCCCATGAGCCACAACTACTGAAGCCCGTGTGCCTAGAGCCCGTGTTCCGCGACAAGAGAAGCCACTGCAATGAGAAGCCCACGCAACGCAATGAAGAGTAGCCCCCACTCGCCGCAACTAGAGAAGCCTGTGCACAGCAACAAAGACCCAGCTCAGCCAAAAATAAATAAATTTATTTTAAAAAATTAAAAAAAATTTAAAACCATGCAGGTAATTTAAGTGAGTAAATTTTACATTTTGGAAGACACTTGCCCCATGTAAATGTGAGAAATTGCACTGGATAGTCTAAATCTTTAAGAAGAGGTAAAAGTCTGTAACTTTCATATGAAGCGTATTGTCATTTAATATTGGTAATAAACTAAATCAAACATCACAGACGAAAGAAATCACTACTGCAAAACCACCTGTCAAGTTGAAACTTCTGGAGTAAATGATACCTAGGTTTCTTCCAGTTGTAAAAAAGGTCTAGTCAATAAATTATAGTCACCATTTCGTTGCCCTGTACAGTTTTTTAATTGAATAATATATCAATGCATGCTATCTAAATAACTTGGTTATGTTTTTCTACCACAGAGATCTAGTTTTAAATTTTAATTTAGTAGAATGATACTGATAAATGGCTCTAGATTTTTGCCTCATTGATGCTAATGGGAGTAATGGGGTTCCTTTCGATAGGATACTTTAATATCATTGTCAGAATAGGTACTACCTTGAGTATGAACTTGTACTTTTAAATAAACTGTTGTATCAAGTCAGGGATCAGGTTTTCAGCCATCACAGATCTAACTGATGAAATTAGCCAGAAAGCACAGTGACTTTTGTTCTAGGATTTTGGTTAAAGAAAACTTGATATATAACTCTTAATCATATGAATTTTAACTCTTTGGGGAAAGTCTGTGATAAAATTATAACTGAGGGAAAAAATAAATCAGAATTTCTGCATCCAAAAATAGAATGATAGATTTTTTTCAAAATATCTAGCATTAGTGTTTAACTCTTGTATTGGACTCTCTATTAGAAATAAGTTGTAGAAGCTGTATAGTATAGTAAAAGAATATAGTAAAAGAAATATCAGGAATTCTTGGTTAGTTTTAAGCCTTCACTCTTAGATGGAAGATGCTTTTCAGTGAATCCCTGAAACATCTGGACAGAGCTCAAGGGTGGCCCTGGGTTGGTGCATGATGCAAAGGTTTGAGCCTTGACAAATTTCTTTAAATATCAGTCATTCTAAATGGCTAGTTAGTGATTGAGTTTCAGATTCTTTTTGGAGGATATTAAGCAAGAGGGGGAAAAAAAAAAGGGTACTGGATATAGGAGGAATGCAGGTGGCATGGGAGACCAAGTGAGGACTCAGACATACTTCAACTTGTTTCTGCTTTCTTTATAAAGTGGTAGACTTTGTTTTAGGTGACCTTTCTCTGTCTGACAAATCTACTTACAGGTAACATTGTAGCAGCTCAGGATTAGTACTCACAGAGGGAGAAACTGGTCAGAGGTCTGACTAGGGAAGGAGGACTCAAAGTACACTTGACATGGGTCGTGGGCCAGCAAAGGAAGGAACGATGAAGATAATGCTATCTTACACAGCAGTGAAACCTAGTAAACTTTCTACCTGAGCAAGAAGGCTATGATTTGTGAACTAGATTTCAAAATACAGTCAACCCTCAATATCTGCTATTCCACATTCGCGGATTCAACCGACTGCGGATTGATTTTCCAGCGGATTTTGCTTTTCCGGAACTCGCAGCTAGGGAGAGCCAACCGTACCACACCATTTTATGTAAGGGACATGAGCATCCTCGGATTTTGGTATATGCGGGCGTCCTGGAACCAGTCCGTCGTGGATACTGAAGAGCGACTGCAGTGCACGAAGTTGCACATGATGTGGAGGCCAGGTCTTAGTGGGTAAGACTGTATGGGCAAGATCACTCAGAAAAATATTTAATCGTTATAGCACTGGTAGAGGACTTCAGAGAGTGGTGTTTGGGTAACAGAAGTTGGGACTTATATATGAAAGTAGACATGCTATTTACTTATGAATGGCCATCAAAATCCAGTTTCCCTTAGAGTTTTGGAAAAGAGAATACACTGGACACATTTCCTGAAAGAATTACCTGAGACATTTGTGGAAGAGTGCCTGTTTGTCACCTTTTTCTATTTAAAGCTCTCCAGCATTTTACCTCTTTCCTATATTTTGAAAATTCCTTGCTGCAGAGGTTCTGCTGGGAAGCAGCGTCCACCTCCCACTAGGGAAGTGGAAAATTTTGTAACATCATAGAAACAGAAAATTCTCAGAAATTGCTTCTCTAGCTCTTATGGGACTAGGTAGATCAGATATAGTGGTCTGGGCTGTTCAGCTTGGAGTTCCTGGAGCCAAGTTGGAGGTCTAGATAGGGAGGTGCTCTCTGAGGGCAGCAGCAGGTGTGTCCAGGGAGCGGCTCCAGTTCTGGGGGTGGGGAGGCAGGGTAGGGGCTACATGTCCTCCCAGCTGGTCTGTGCTGGATGCTGGGTGTGATCCTACCTGCAGAGCTTTCTTTTGTTCCTGCCTGTTCTGAGTCTGATTTTCCAGTCTCCCCAGGAATTGTGAAATACCCATATACTTCAGCATCATTTTTTCTTTGCAGCTTAAGTCAGGTAGATTTGGTTTCCATTCTTTGCAACTGACTATATAATACATGAGGGAATCACAAAACCTTCTCCCTTTGAGTCCCTGGAGAAGAGAACTTGATGGCATTTAAAAAGCTGGAAATTAAATTGAGCTTTTTAACTACAGAACTTTTTAAGGCCAAGTACCACCCTGGGATGGGGAGGGGACAACATTGTTCTGCGTGAAAACTCATGAGCTCTGAGCAGGGCAAAAAACAAAGAATCTGACCATATAAGATTGCTTGACTACTTCTCTTTCCTCATCAAGCCATTTCTGTCTTCTTTTACTTATGAGGCTTTGGTTCTTGCTTCTCCTGTATGCTCTTCTAACCTTTGATCCTAACATGAAGCCTGGCAAGCCGTAGTTGCTGCAGGATTTGTTGAATCAACTTTCATGGTTCTGTAGTTTCTTGACTCTTGGAAATAAGTAGCCAAAATAGTTTAAAGAATGATGTATTTTTGGTTTATTTCTTTTTGAATGCTGTGAAATCATTCCCTAATTAGAAAATAGACTTATTTTTTCATGGGGTCTTATGGAATCCCTTCATATACTTTTTGCTTTGCAGAGAACTCTTTTCTACCGCAGACTTGTTCTTGTGGTTTTATTTTTGAATGATTAACTTGGGATAAGGGAACCACTTTGAAGGATTTACTCGTGAGTTCAAAATGTGTATACATCATTGCAACAATTGCTGCTGTAGGGAGAGTCCTAAAACAAAACAAAACTTAGAAATTTGCTTACAAAATGGCAGGACTTTGTCTTATCCCCTACCCCCCACCAAGAGAGAGACAGACAGACAGACAGAAAGAGAGAGAGAGAAAGAGAGAAATCTCTATGGCATCATAGTTGGAACCCAGTGCATTTAGAGCCAGTTGGCTTGCCCTTGGCTTTGGAGACCAGCCGGCTGATCTCCAAACATCACAGCCAAAGACAGCTTTATAATCAAAGCGGAAAATAGCTGAGGAAACATTTGGAAAGCCCCTAGTTTCTGTTTCTGTTTGTTCCTTTGCCCACCTGGTAATAATAAGACTTTTTACATTCTTTCCACAGTATTTGGTGTGGTCTTCTGAACACTAACATTTGTCCTTTGTCCATACACATATTAGACAAATCTTGCAACATAAAGAGGTTTGTAGAGGATCGGTCTAATATTTTATATAGCCCGATTCTTTGCTTTTAGGGAGTGACATTAAACTATCATCCTAGGGGTGTGTGGTAGTTATTTCACTGATGCTACGCTTCTCCAGAGCAAAAAGGGCATCAGAAACATGTGACTCTTGTTTAGCTTCACATGAATTACGTTGAAGTTTGAAGCATGGAGTTAAATAATAGCTGAAATAAATATTAAGTAAACAATTTGCTTCCTGTTTTCCTGAGATTATCTGAAATGGCCAGTTTTACAGTCCAGCTACTTAGCTCAGGATATGTGCCCATTCTGAAATTTTGCACTTGGTAATGAAATCTAAATATTTTCTGCGACTAAGCAGGCATATGAATTAGAAGGCCATGAAATATTAAATATGAGGGAAAATAAGTTTATAGCTTAATATGAAAGAAATTTAAAACATATAGAGTAAACTTGTGCCAAAATCAGAGATTCTCAGCCTTGGCTGTACATTGGAACCACATGGGGAGCTTTAAGAAGCACTGATGCTTGGGTCCCACCCCAGTCTGACTTACCTGGTCCTGGGTGTCTCCAAGCCATCAGGATTTTAAGTGCTGTAAAACTGTTTGATAGACTGAAAAATACTAGAATTCATTGACTTTATCCAGGTGCTTTACAGAGTCAAGTTAAACAATAACAGATGAAATAGTCATCAGGTGGTAAGAAGCAGTATAGTGTCTAACTCTACTTCTTTCCTTAAGTTTAATTACAGATTGTGTACTTTGTTTAATGTCTATCTCACCCTCTAGACTGTATGTTTTCTGAGTGCAGGGAACATCCCTGTGTTATTCACTGTTGTGTATTCCCAAGGCTCAATGGCTCTATACAGTGTAGAGCATATGATTGGCCCTCAGATATTATAAAATAAATGAATACTTACAAAAGATTTGGCTTATAGAGACTCTGAAGAGCATCAGATCAGGGTAATGTCATGCCCAAATTCCTTCTATGGGAATGAATTACCTTTAATTCTTTCAGTTCAAAGCTCTAATTCTCTATCAACTAAACTTCCTCTTAAGAAAATATGCTAAGCTATTGATTTTTCACATTTCAGTGTCATGGTAGAATATAAACTCCACGAGGGCAAGGACTTTGCCTTGTTTATTGCTCTATCTTCTATGTCCCCAATAGTAAGATCTCAAATATTGGTGAAAAGAATGAATTATGTATCAGTGCTTTTTAAACTGCTTTCCAAGGAGATCAAGCCTCTTAGATGTGCCCCAAGGTTTGGAGGTGGGAGTGGTGCATAACGGAGAGACACACTAAGCAACTGGAGCTAACCTCTATTCCATGTTCACTTCAACTAGAATAAGCCTTGTGTTTCTTGGGGCTCCTTATTTTATTTTTAAAAGCTTGAGCCACTAAGTTGTACTATTTCACAAGAACATTTCCATAAAAAATGAGTCCTTATAAGTTTATTTTAAAGAATGAAACAAACATTTTAACTATATAATTATATAGTTTAATATACATACATAAAATTGCACAAAACACATGTAATATATTTATAACACAAAGAAATACCCACATAAACATGAAGGTCAAAAAGTAGGTTACTGACATCTCAGAGCCCCTTTCCTCTCCCCTCAAATACTGCGTCCTCCCCCCAGAAGAAACCACTCTCCTGACTTCTAACCCTCTGGTTTTGCCTGCTTTTTAAAGAATGTTTTGTGAAAAAAACCCATACTGTATATATCCTTTTGTGTATACTTTTTTCTCCTTGATATTATTTTCAAAATGACTCCATATGGTTTTATTTGACTCATTTTCAGTGCTATGTAATATTCTGTTTTATGAATATTACATAATTAATCCATTCTACTACTGATTGATCATTTGGGTTTCTAATTTTGACAGCTATGAAAAATGTTGCTACTGTGAATATTCTCATACATGTGTATGCATTTCTGTTGGGTTCCACTAGGAGTGGAATTGCTGATTATAGGATACGGATGGGTATTTGTATAGCTTTATTTGGGACAGTCAATTTTTTTTTTTCTAACGTGATTATTTCAGTTTAAAATTTCTTTTTTCTTTTTTTTTTTTTTTTTTGCGGTACGCGGGCCTCTCACTGTTGTGGCCTCTCCCATTGTGGAGAACAGGCTCTGGACGTGCAGGCTCAGCGGCCATGGCTCACGGGCCCAGCCGCTCCATGGCATGTGGGATCCTCCCAGACCGGGGCATGAACCCATGTCCCCTGCATCAGCAGGCGGACTCTCAACAACTGCACCACCAGGGAAGCCCCTCATTATTATTTTAATTTCCATTTTCTCAGCTACTGAAAATTTCACCAGCAGTATATGAATATTCCCTTCCCATTTTTCCTTTTTCACACCAATTCCTTGTATTATCAGCCTCTTTACTTTGAGCCATCCTGTTTGGACGTACAGTGGGAGCTCATTTTGGTTGTGTTTTTTTTTTTTAACATTTTATTTTTGGCTACGTTGGGTCTTCATTGCTCTGTGCGGTCTTTCTCTAGTTGTGGCGAGTGGGGGCAACTCTTAGTTGTGGTGCATGGGCTTCTCCTTGTGGTGGCTTCTCTTGTTGCAGAGCATGGGCTCTGGGAGCACGGGCTTCAGTAGTTGTGGCACATAGGCTCTAGAGCGCACGCTCATTAGTTGTGGTGCACAGGCTTAGTTGCTCCGCAGCATGTGGAATCTTCCCAGACCAGGGATCAAACTGGTGTGCCCTGCATTGGCAGGTGGATTCCTAACCACTGTGCCACCAGGGAAGTCCCTCATTATTGTTTTAATTTCCATCTTCTCAGCTACTGAAAAGTAGGCTAGAGGGCAGACAGCAGAAGCAAGAAGAACTACAGTCCTGCAGCCTGTGGAACGAAAACCAGATTCACAGAAAGGTAGACAAAATGAAAAGGCAGAGGACTATGTACCAGATGAAGGAACAGGATAAAACCCCAGAAAAACAATTAAATGAAGTGGAGATAGGCAACCTTCCAGAAAAAGAATTCAGAATAATGATAGTGAAGATGATCCAGGACCTCGGAAAAAGAATGGAGGCAAAGATTGAGAAGATGCAAGAAATGTTTAACAAAGAACTAGAAGAATAAAAGAACAAACACCTAGAAGAATTAACAAACAAACAGAGATGAACAATACAATAACTGAAATGAAGAATACACTAGAAGGAATCAATAGCAGAATAACTGAGGAAGAAAACTGACAAGTAACCTGGAAGACAGAATGGTGGAATTCACTGCTGCAGAACAGAATAAAGAAAAAGAATGAAAAGAAATAAAGACAGCCTAAGAAACCTCTGGGACAACACTAAATGCAATAACATTCACATTATAGGGGTCCCAGAGGGAGGAGAGAGAGAGAAAGGACCCAAGAAAACGTTTGAAGAGATTATAGTTGAAAATTTCCCTAAAATGGGAAGGGAAATAGCCACCCAAGTACAGGAAGCACAGAGAGTCCCAGGCAGGATAAACCCAAGGAGAAACACACCGAGACAAATACTAATCAAATTGACAAAAATTAGAGATAAAGAAAAATTATTGAAAGCAACAAGGGAAAAACGACAAATAACATACAAAGAAACTCCCATAAGGGTTAACAGCTGATTTCTCAGCAGAAACTCTACAAGCCAGAAGGGAGTGGCATGGTATACTTAAAGTGATGAAAGGGAAGAACGTACAACCAAGATTACTCTACCCAGCAAGGATCTCTTTCAGATTCAATGGAGAAATCAAAAGGTTTACAGACAAGCAAGGGCTAAGAGAATTCAGCACCACCAAACCAGCTCTACAGCAAATGCTAAAGGAACTTCTCTAAGTGGAAAACACAAGAGAAGAAAAGGACCTACAATAACAAACCCAAAACCATTAAGAAAATGGTAATAGGAACATACATATTGATAATTACCTAAAATGTAAATGGATTAAGTGCTCCAACCAAAAGACACAGTCATGCTGAATGGATTAAAAAAGCAAGACCCGTATATATGCTGTCCACAACAGACACACTTCAGACCTAGGGACACATACAGACTGAAAGTGAGGGAATGGAAAAAGATTTTCCATGCAAATGGAAATCCAAAGAAAGCTGGAGTAGCAATACTCATATCAGATAAATAGACTTTAAAATAAAGAATGTTACAAGGAAAAAGGAAGGACATTACATAATGATCAAGGGATCCATTCAAGAAAAAGATATAACAATTATAAATATATATGCACCCAATATTGGAGCACCTCAATATATAAGACAAATGCTAACAGCTATAAAAGAGGCAATTGACAGTAACACAATAATAGTGGGGGACTTTAACACCTCACTGATGACAATGGACATAATCCAGACAGAAAATCAAAAGGGAAACAGAAACTTTAAATGACACAATAGACCAGATAGATTTAACTGATATTTATAGGACATTCCATCCAAAAACAGAAGATTACACTTTCTTCTCAAGTGCACACAGAACATTCTCCAGGATACATCACATCTTGGGTCACAACTCAAGTCTCAGTAAATTTTAGAAAATTGAAACCATATCAAGCATCTTTTCCAACACAATGATATGAGATTAGAAATAAGTTACAGGGAAAAATACGTAAAACCACAAACACATGGAGGCTAAACAATACATTACAAAATAACCAAGAGATCACTGAGGGAATCAAAAAATAACTAGAGACAAATGGCAATGAAAACATGATGATCCAAAACCTAAGGGATATGGAAAAGCAGTTCTAAGAGGGAAGTTTATAGCAATGCAATCCTACCTCAAGAAACAAGAAAAATCTCAAATGAAACATCTAAACTTACACATAAAGGAACTAGAGAAAGAAGAAAAAACACATCCCAAACTTGATAGAAGGAAAGAAATCATAAGTATCAGCAGAAATAAATGAAATAGAAACAAAGAAAGCAATAACAAAGATCAATAAAACTAAAAGCTGATTCTTTGACAAGATAAACAAAATAGATAAACCTTTAGCCAGACTCATCAAGAAAATGAGGGAGAGGACTCAAACGCATATATGTGGAATGTAGAAAAATGGTACAGATGAACCAGTTTGCAAGGCAGAAAGGACTAAGGGACTACTACAAGCAACTCTATGCCAATAAAATGGACAACCTGGAAGAAATGGACAAATTCTTCGAAAGGTATAACCTTCCAAGACTGAACCAGGAAGAAATAGAAAATATGAACAGACAATCACAAGTAATGAAATTGGAACTGTGATTAAAAATCTGCCAACAAACAGAAGTCCAGGACCAGATGGCTTCACAGGTGAATTCTATCAAACATTTAGGGAAGAGCTAACACCCATCCTTCTCAACCTCTTCCAAAAATTTTCAGAGTAAGGAACACTCCCAAACTCATTCTACAAGGCCACCATCACCCTGATACCAAAACCAGACAAAGATACTACAAAAAAAGAAAATTACAGACCAATATCACTGATGAATATAGATGCAAAAATCCTCGATAAAACACTAGCAAACAGAATCCAACAACACATTACAAGGGTTATACACCATGATAAAGTGAGATTTATCCCAGGGATGCAAGGATTCTTCAATATATGCAAATCAGTCAATGTGATACACCATATTAACAAATTGAAGAATAAAAACCATATGATTATGTCAGTAGATGCAGAAAAAGCTTTTGACAAAATTCAACACCCGCTTATGATAAAAACCCTCCAGAAGGTGGGCATAGAGGGAACCTATGCCCACTTTCAACCTAATAAAGGCCATATATGGCAAACTCACAGCAAACATCGTTCTCAGTGGTGAAAAACTGAAAGCACTTCCTCTAAGATCAGGAAAAAGACAAGGTTGTCCACTCTCACCACTATTATTTGATGTAGTTTTGGAAGTTCTAGCCACAGCAATCAGAGAAGAAAAAGAAATAAAAGGAATACAAATTGGAAAAGAAGAAGTAATACTGTCAGTGTTTGCAGATGACATGATACTATATATAGATAATCCTAAAGATGCTGCCAGAAAATTACTAGAGCTAATCAATGAATATGGTAAAATTGCAGGATACAAAATGAACGCACAGAAGTCTCTTGCATTCCTATACACTAACAACAAAAGATCAGAAAGAGAAATTAAGGATACAATCCCATTCACCATTGCAGGAAAAAGAATAAAATACCTCGGAATAAACCTTTCTAAGGAGACAAAAGACCTATATACAGAAAACTATAAGACACTGCGGAAAGAAATCAAAGATGATACAAACAGATGGAGAAATATACTATGTTCTTGGATTGGAAGATTGTGAAAATGAGTATACTACCCAAAGCAATCCAAAGATTTAATGCAATCCCTGTGACATTTTTTACAGAAATGGAACAAAAAACCTTAAAATTTGTGTGGAGACACAACAGACCCTGAATAGCCAAAGCATTCTTGAGGAAAAAAAACTGAGCTGGAGAACTCACACTCCCTGACTTCAGACTATACTACAAAGCTACAGTAATCAAGACAATATGGTACTGGTACAAAAACAGAAATATAGATCAATGGAACAGGATGGAAAACCCAGAGATAAACCCACACACCTGTGGTCAACTAATCTATGAAAAAGGTGGCAAGGATATACAATGGAGAAAAGACAATAAGACAAAAGACAAAGACAATAAGTGGTGCTGGGAAAACTGGACAGCTACATGTAAAAGAATGAAATTAGAACACTCCCTAACACCATACACAAAAATAAACTCAAAATGGATTAAAGACCTAAGTGTAAGGCCAGACACTATAAAACTCTTGGAGAAAAACATAGGCAGAACACTCTATGACATAAATCACTGCAAGATCCTTTTTGACCCACCTCCTAGAGAAATGGAAATAAAAACAAAAACAAATGGGACCTAATGAAACTTAAAATCTTTTGCAGAGCAAAGGAAACTATAAACAAGACAAAAAGACAGGCCTCAGAATGGTAGAAAATATTTGCCAATGAATTAATGAACAAAGGATTAATCTCCAAAATATACAAACAGCTCATGCAGCTCAATATTAAAAAAACAAAAAACCCAATCAAAAAATTGTCAGAAGACCTAAATAGACATTTCTCCAAAGAAGACATACAGATGGCCAACAAACACATGAAATGCTGCTCAACATCACTAATTATTAGAGAAATGCAAATCAAAACTACAATGAGGTGTCACCTCACACCCGTTAGAGTGGGCATTATCCGAAAATCTACAAACAATAAATGCTGGATAGGGTGTGGAGAAAAGGGAACGCTCTTCCACTGTTGGTGGGAATGTAAATTGATACAGTAACTATGGAGAACAGTATGGACATTCCTTAAAAAACTAAAAATAGAACTACCATATGACCCAGCAATCCCACTACTCAACATATACCCTGAGAAAACCATAATTCAAAAACACATGCACCCCAACTTTCATTGCAGCATTATTTACAATAGCCATGTCATGGAAGCAGCCTAAATGCCCATCGACAGACTAATGGATAAAGAAGATGTGGTACATATATACAATGGAATATTACTCAGCCATAAAAAGGAAAGAAATTGGGTCATTTGTAGAGACATGGGTGGACCTAGAGACTGTCATACAGAGTGAAGTAAGTCAGAAAGAGAAAAATATCGTATATTAACGCACATATGTGGAATGTAGAAAAATGGTACAGATGAACCAGTTTGCAAGGCAGAAATACAGACACAGATGTAGAGAACAAACATATGGACACCAACGGGGGAAAGTGGGGTGGTGGTGGTGATGGTTAGATGTATTGGGATATTGGGATTCACATGTATACACTAATATGTATAAAATAGGTAACTAATACGAACCTGCTGTATAAAAAATTAAATTAAATTAAAAAGAAACAGAAAAGTAGGCTATTTGGATATCCTCTTTGTGACATACCTTTGAATTTCTTTCCCATTACTATTGGGTTGTCTGTGTCCTGGTTTGTATGAGTTCATTGCATATTTTGGATATAAGCCTTTTGCTGATGTATTGCAAATATCTGCTCCCATCTGCAGCTTGCTTTTTCAATTCTCTTTGTGGTGTATCTTGATGAATAGAACGTTTTAGGTTTAATGTTGTCTAGTTGATCAGTTTTTTCCTTTAGGTTAGGTGTTGTTGTTGTTGTTGTGTGTGCTCTGTTTTAATCATCTTTCCAATGCTGAGGTCATAATGATATACCTTATTATATTCTAGAGCAATACTATCCAATAGAACTTTCAAAAATGATGGAAATATTCTGTATCTGGGCTGTCACATACTATTTTCAGATGCTATTGAGCACTTGAAATGTGGCTAGTAAGACTGAGGAACTGAATTTTAAATTTTATTTAATTTTAATTAATTTAGCTCTTTGTGGCTGGGAACTACCGTATCCAACAAAGCAACTCTAGGAGGCTATTGCTTTGTCTTTTATGTTTAAATGTACAATCCAGCTGGAATTGATTTTGTGTGTTTGTATGGTATGAGATAAGGGTTAGGCTCAATATTTTTTCCCATATCTAATTGACCAGAATGAATTTTGTTGAAAAGATTGCTTTCTCCATTGCTCTGTAGTACCACTTTTGTCATAAATTAGGTGTATATACACACTTGGATCTTTGAACTCTTTCTTCTTGTCTATTTGCATATCTTTGTGTTGATTCCATATGATCTTTTTTTTTTTTTTTTTTTTTTTTTTTTGTGGTACACGGGCTTCTCACTGTTGTGGCCTCTCCCATCGCGGAGCACAGGCTCCAGACACGCAGGCCCAACGGCCATGGCTCACGGGCCTAGCCGCTCCACGACATGTGGGATCTTCCTGGACCAGGGCATGAACCCGTGTCCCCTGAATTGGCAGGCAGACTCTCAACCACTGCGCCACCAGGGAAGCCCCATATGATCTTAATTGTATAAATATATTAATATTTATTAAGTTCTACTTTGTTTTTTGAGAGCATCTTGGTTATTGTTAGCTTTTTTTATTTCCATGTAAATTTTAGAATTAACTTGTTAAACTACACACACATACACACACTCCTATTGGGTTTGTTTATTAATTAATTAATTAATTAATTAAGTTTTTCACACACACACACACACACACACACACACACTGTATCTTATTTTTTACAAGAGATAAATAAACTGACACCAGGCATTGTAAATGGATGACCACAACAAAAGCAACAATGATTGCAATTACCAAACACAAAATACACTCATACTATGTCATAATATTGACATTCAGTCCAGTAATCCTCCACTGTAACAGCTCCTTTACTTTGCAGTGAAAATTGATTTTTATATTCTTTGCCTCTGAGTCTTTGTGGGATTTTTTTTTAATTCAAACAGAAAGTCACAAAAATTATAATCATCTTCATCAGTTCACTCAGTCCCATGTAATTAATTTTTTTTTCATCTTGATCTTTTGTTAGCACTTTTATGAATTCATCAGTTTTCCATTTGAGTTCTGAAAATGCTTATTCATTCAGTTCAGCAGTATAGTCAGTTACCAGAAACCTGTACTTGTCACAGTCTTTTCCATGAATTCCTTGAAGATGAAACCCTTTTACAGGAACATTATTGCAAAAGCATCAGAGTACACCCAGAACTGTCTGTAAATGAGAAAAGACTTAAAAATGACCACGGTTAAAGATTTAATGAAAGTTCATAATAATGCAATCAACAAAGAAATTTAGTTATTTCTGAGATATACATTTTAAAGTAATAACTAGAATTATGACTTACAACATTATACCAGAACATATAAGATTTTTAGAAATTTCATGTAATGTCTGAAATATTTATATTAACATATTTCATACATATAACCCAAAGAAAGTTTAGTATTGGTTGTTTTTGTTTGTTTTTTTGTACTGCAGGTTCTTATTAGTCATCAATTTTATACACATCAGTGTATACATGTCAATCCCAATTGCCCAATTCAGCACACCACCATCCCCACCCCACCGTGGTTTTCCCCTCTTGGTGTCCATACGTCTGTTCTCTACATCTGTGTCTCAACTTCTGTCCTGCAAACTGGCTCATCTGTACCATTCTTCTAGGTTCCACGTACATACGTTAATATACAGTATTTGTTTTTCTCTTTCTGATTTACTTCACTCTGTATAACAGTCTCTAGATCCATCCATGTCTCGACAAATGACCCAATTTCGTTCCGTTTTATAGTTGAGTACTATTCCATTGTATATATGTACCACAACTTCTTTATCCATTGGTCTGTTGATGGGCATTTAGGTTGCTTCCATGACTTGGCTATTGTAAATAGTGCTGCAATGAACATTGGAGTGCATGTGTCTTTTTGAATTATGGTTTTCTCTGGGTATATGCCCAGTAGTGGGATTCCTGGATCATGTGGTAATTCTATTTTTAGTATTTTTAAGGAACTTCCATACTGTCCTCCATAGTGGCTATATCAATTTACATTCCCACCAACAGTGGAGGAGCGTTCCCTTTTCTCCACACCCTATCCAGTATTTGTTGTTTGTAGATTTTCTGATGAAGCCCATTATAACTGGTGTGAGGTGATACCTCATTCTAGTTTTGATTTGCATTTCTCTAATAATTAGTGATGTTGAGCAACTTTTCATGTGCTTCTTGATGATCAGTATGTCTTCTTTGGAGAAATGTCTATTTAGGTCTTCTGCCCATTTTTGGATTGGGTTGTTTGTTTCTTTAAATTGAGCTGCATGAGCTGTTTATATATTTTGGAGATTAATCCTTTGTCCCTTGATTCATTTGCAAATATTTTCTCCCATTCTGAGGGTTGTCTTTTCATCTTGTTTATGGTTTCCTTTGCTGTGCAAAAGCTTTGAAGTTTCATTAGGTCCCATTTGTTTATTTTTGTTTTTATTTCCATTACTCTAGGAGGTGGGTCCAAAAAGATCTTGCTGTGATCTATGTCAAAGAGTGTTCTTCCTATGTTTTCCTCTAAGAGCTTTATAGTGTCTGGCCTTCCATTTAGGTCTTTAATCTATTTTGAGTTAATTTTTGTGTGTGATGTTAGGGAGTGTTCTAATTTCATTCTTTTACATGTAGCTGTCCAGTTTTCCCAACACCACTTATTGAATAGACTGTCTTTTCTCCATTGTATATCTTTGCCTCTTTTGTCATAGATTAGTTGACTATAGGTGTGTGGGTTTATCTCTGGGCTTTCTATCTTATTCCATTGATCTGTGTTTCTGTTTTGGTGCCAGTACCATATTGTCTTGATTACTGTAGCTTTGTAGTATAGTCTGAAGTCAGGGAGTGTGAGTTCTCCAGCTCAGTTTTTTTTCCCTCAAGACTGCTTTGGCTATTCAGGGTCTTTTGTGTCTCCATACAAATTTTAAGATGATTTGTTCTATTTCCATAAAAAATGCCATTGGTAATTTGATAGGGATTGCATTGAATCTGTAGATTGCTCTGGGTAGTATAGTCATTTTCACAATATTGATTCTTCCAATCTAAGAACATGGTATATCTCTCCATCTGTTGGTATCATGTTTAATTTCTTTCATCAGTGTCCTATAGTTTTCTGCATACAGGTCTTTTGTCTCCCTAGGTAGGTTTACTTCTGGGTATTTTATTCTTTTTGTTGCAATGGTAAATGGGAGTGTTTTCATAACTTCTCTTTCAGATTTTTCATCATTAGTGTATAGGAATGCAAGAGATTTCTGTGCATTAAGTTTGTATCCTTCAACTTTGCCAAATTTCTTGATTATCTCTAGTAGTTTTCTGGTGGCATTTTTAGGATTCTCTATGTATAGTATCATGTCATCTGCAAACAGTGATAGTTTTATTTCTTCATTTCCAATTTGTATAACTTTTATTACTTTTTCTCCTCTGATTGCCTTGGCTAGGACTCCCCAAACTATGTTGAATAATAGTGGTGAGATTGGACATCCTTGTCTCATTCCTGATCTTAGAGGAAATGCTTTCAGTTTTTCCTCATTGAGAATGATGTTTGCTGTGGGTTTGTTGTATATGGCCTTTATTATGTTGAAATAGGTTCCCTCTGTGCCCACTTTCTTGAGAGTTTTTATCATAAATGGGTGTTTAATTTTCTCAGAAGCTTTTCCTGCATCTATTGCGATGATCATATGGTTTTTATTCTTCAACTTATTAATATGGTGTATCACATTGATGATTTGTGTATATTGAAGAATTCTTACATACCTGGGATAAATCCCACTTGATCATGGTGTATGATCCTTGTAATGTGTTGTTGGATTCTGTTTGCTAGTATTTTGTTGGGGATTTTTGCATGTATATTCATGAGTGATATTGGTCTGTAATTTTCTTTTTTTGTAGTATCTTTGTCTGGTTTTGGTATCAAGGTGATGGTGGCCTCATAGAATGAGTTTTGGAGTGTTCCTTCCTCTGCAGTTTTTTTAGAAGAGTTTGAGAAGGATAGGTTTTAGCTCTTCTCTAAATGTTTGATAGAATTCACCTGTGAAGCCATTTGGTCCTGGACTTTTGTTTGTTGGAAGATTTTTAATCACAGTTTCAATTTCATTACTTGTGATTGGTCTCTTCATATTTTCTATTTCTTCCTGGTTCAGTCTTGGAAGGTTGTACCTTTCTAAGAATTTGTCCATTTCTTCCAGGTTGTCCATTTTATTTTCTGTGTCCATTTTATCTTTCTGTGAATGTGGTTTTGTTCCACAGGCTGCAGGATTGTAGTTCTTCTTGCTTCTGCTGTCTGCCCTCTGGTGGATGAGTCTATATAAGAGGCTTGATGGGAGGGACTGGTGGTGAGTAGAACTGACTGTTGCTCTGGTGGGCAGAGCTCATTAATACTTTAATCTACTTGACTGTTGATGGGTGGGGTTGGTTGTTTGGCCTGAGGCATCCCAACACTGCAGCCTGCCTGGGCTCTTGGGTGGGGCTAATGACAGACTCTGGGAGGGCTCACACCAAAGAGTACTTTCCAGAACTTCTCCTGCCAGTGTCCTTTTCCCCACGGTTAGCCACAGCCCCCCACCCCCCGCCTCTGCAGGAGACCCTCCAACACTAGCAGGTAGGTCTGGTTCAGTCTCCCCTGGGGTAACTGCTCCTTCCCCTGGGACCTGATGTGCACACTACTTTGGTGTGCCCTCCAAGAGTGGAATCTCTGTGTCCCCCAGTCCTGTCGAAGTCCTGCAATCAATTCCCACATGGCTTCACATTCTGGTCTCTAGGAATTCCTCCTCCCATTGCTGGACCCCCATGTTGGGAAGCCTGATGTGCAGCTCAGAACCTTCACTCCAGTGGGTGGACTTCTGTGGTATAAGTGTTCTCCAGTCTGTGAGTCACCCACCCACCAGTTATGGGATTTGATTTTACTGTGATTGCACCCCTCCTACCATCTCATTGTGGCTTCTCCTTTGTCTTTGGATGTGGGGTATATTTACTGGTGAGTTCCTGTGTCTTCCTGTCGATGATTGTCCAGCAGCTAGTTGTGATTCTGGTGTTCTCACAAGAGGGAGTGAAAGTACGTCTTTGTACTCCACCATCTGTTTCCTCCTTGATGTAGCCCTCCTATTGGGTTTTAATTAGCATTTTATCAACTCTGTAGGCCAGTTCGGGGAGGACTAACAGCTTTACATGATTGAGTTTTCTATGTAAGAAATGCCATACCTCCTTTATGGTCTTTATTTTCTGTCAGACATGGTAGTGATTTTTCACATATTTTATTGGATTTATTCCTAAGGATTGGATATTTTTGACACTATTATAAATGACACCTCTAAATATTTCATTTTCTGTTTGCTCTTGGTACAGAAATGCAGTTGATTTTGTCATATTGATCTTGTATTTGGCAATCTTGCTAAACTCATTTTTTATTCTAATAATTTGGAGATTATTTGTAGATTATTTCATATATTCTACAAGCAGATCATAAGCAAATAATTGTTGTCTTATTTCTTCACTGTCTGAACTTTGAATCTCTTACTTCTTTTTCTTGCTTTATTGCACTGGCTAGAACCTCCACTACAATGAATAGTAATGGATATTTTGTAAAATTATTACCATTGTAGTGTGAGCAGAGACCTCCATCATGTCACATAACTACCATTTCTTTTTCTGATGAGAACATTTGATCTATTCTCTTAGCAACTTTCAAGTATACAATACAATATTGTTAACTATAATCACCATGCTGTAAAATAGATCCCCAAAACTTATTTATCTTGTAAATGAAAGTCTGTACCCTTTAATCAGCATCTCCCCTTTCCCCCACTCTCTCAATCCTGGCAGCCACCATTCTACTCTCTGTTTCTATGACTTAAACTATTTTAGAAGCCGCATATAAGTGAGATCATTTAGTAATTGTCTTTCTATGTCTGACTTATTTCACTTAGCTTAATGTCTTCCAGTTTCATCCATATTGTCACAAATAGCAGGATTTTCTTTTTTTGTGTGTGTGGTTTATACATACTACATTTTCTTTACCTATATCCATCTATGGACCCTTTGTTGTTTCCATATGTTGGCTATTGTGAATAATGCTGCAATGAACATGGAAGTGCAGATATCTCTTTAATATACTGATTTTATTTCATTTGGACATATACCCAGGAGTGGGATTTCTGGATCATATGGAAGTTCTCTTTATTTTTTGAGGAATGGCTACTGTTTTTCATAATGGCTGTACCAATTTACATTCTCACCGACAGTCTACAAGAGTTTCCTTTTCTCCTACCCGATCAGTGCTTGCTGTCTCTTGTCTTTTTTTAAATAGCCATTCTAAGAGGTGTGAGGTGGTATCTCATTGTGGTTTTGATTTGCATTTCCCTGATGAAGAGTGATGTTGAGTACATTTTCATATAATTGTTGGCCACCTGAATGTCTTCTTTGGAGAATGCCTATTCAGTTCTTCTGCCCATTTTAAAATCAGATTATCATTATTATTATTATTTGTTATTAAGTTATATGAATTCTGTATATATTTTTGATATTAACCCCTTATCAGATATCTGATTTGCAAATATTTTCTTCCATTTAGTAGGTTGGCTTTTCATTTTGCTGATGGTTTCCTTTGATTACCAGAGCTTTTATTTATTTATTTATTTATTTATTTATTTATTATTTTTGGCTGTGTTGTGTCTTCGTTGCTGGGCATGGGCTTTCTCTAGTTGTGGCAAGCGGGGGCTACTCTTCAATGTGGTGTGCGGGCTTCTCACTGCGGTGACTTCTTTTGTTGCGGAGCTTGGGCTCTAGGGGTGCAGGCTTCAGTAGTTGTGGCATACAGGCTCAGTTGTTATGGTTCGCAGGCTCTAGATCGCAGGCTCAGTAGTTGTGGCGCACGGGCTTTGTTGCTCCATGGCATGTGGGACCTTCCTGGACTAGGGCTCGAACCTCTTTCCCCTGCATTGGCAGGAGGATTCTTAACCACTGTGCCATCAGGGAAGTCCCCAAACAATATTAATTCTTCCAATACATAAAGTTAGGATATCCTTCCCTTTATTTTTGTCTTCTTTAATTTCTTTCGTCAGTCTTTTATAGTTTTCAGTGTACTAATTTTTCACCTCCTTGGTTAAATTTATTCCTAAGTATTTTATTCTTTTTGATACTATTGTAAATGGGATTGTTTTATTAAATTCTTTGTCAGACAGTTCTTTGTTAGCATTTAGAGGTGCAACTAATTTTTATACCTGATTTTGTGTCCTGCAATTTTATTGAATTAGTTTATTAGTTCTAACAGTGTTTTTTTGTTTTTTGGGTTTTTTTTGGCTGTGTTGGGTCTTCATTGCTGTGCGTGGGCTTTCTCTAGTTGCGTTGAGTGGGGGCTACTCTTCATTGCGGTGCACGGGCTTCTCATTGCAGTGGCTTCTCTTGTTGTGGAGCACAGAATATAGGCACGTGGGCTTCAGTAGTTGTGGTACGCGGGCTCCGTAGTTGTGGCTCACGGGCTCTAAAGCACAGGGTCAGTAGTTGTGGCGCACAGGCTTAGTTGCTCCGTGGCATGTGGGATCTTGCCAGACCAGGGATCAAACCCGTGTCCCCTGCACTGGCAGGTGGATTTTTAGCCACTGTGCCACCAGGGAAGTCCCCTCACAGTGTTTTGATGGGGTCTTTAGATTTTTCTCTATGTAAGATTATGTCATCTGCAGACAGAGACAATTTCACTTCTTCCTTTCCAATTTGGATGCTTTTAATTACTTTTCCTTGCTTAACTGTTCAAGCTAGGACTTCCAGTACAATGTTAAATAGGACTGGTGAGTGTGGGCATGCTTGTTTTGTTCGTGATTTTAGGGAAAAAGCAAAACAAACAAACAAATGAACACATGAAACACTGCATACCAAAGCTTATGGGATGATGCAGATGTATCCAAAGTAGTTCTAAGAGGTAAACTTATAGCAGTAAATCCCTACATTAAGAAAAAAGGAAGATCTCAAATAAGCAACTTAACATTACACCTCAAGGAGCTAGAAAAAGAATAAACTAAGCCCAGAGTTAGCAGAAGGCAGGAGATAATAAAGATTAGAGCAGAAACAAATAAAACACACACCAGAAAGACAATAGAAAAGATCAACATAACTTGGATTTGATTTTTTAAAACAAAAATTGACCAAACTTTAGCTAGACTTACCAAGAAAAAAAGAGAGAGGAACTCAAATAAAATTATAAATGGAAGATGAGGCCTTATAACACACCACAAAAATACAAAGATTCATAAGAGACTACTCTGAACAATTATATACCAACAAATTGAATTACCTAGAATAAATGAATACATTCCTAGAAACATACATCCTACCAAGACTAAATCCTGAAGAAATAGAAAATCTGAACAAGCCAGTGATGGGTAAAGAGAATGTATCAGTAATCAACAACCTCCCAGCAAAGAAAAGCCCAGGATCAGATGGCTTTGCAGCTGAAATTACCAGATATTTAAAGAAGAGTTAATGCCAGTCCTTCTCAAACTCTTACAAAAAATTTAAAAAAAGGAAACACTTCCAGACTCATTTTAAGAGAATAGCATTACCCCCATATCAAAGCCAGACAAGAACACTACAAAGAAAAGAAATTACAGGTCAATATCCCTATAAACATAGATGCAAAAATTATCTACAAAACACTAGCAATTTGTGACCACTTAGAGGGGTGGGATAGGGAGGGTGGGAGGGAGGGAGATGCAAGAAGGAAGAGATATGGGGACATATGTATATGTTTAACTGATTCACTTTGTTATAAAGCAGAAACTAACACACCATTGTAAAGCAATTATACTCCAATAAAGATGTTAAAAAAACCACAAAACACTAGCAAGCCAAATTCAACAGCACATTTAAAAGATCATACATTATGATCAAGTGGGATTCATCCTTGGGATGCAAGGATGGTTCAAAATACATAAATCAATAAACATGGTACACCACATTAACAGAATTAAAGATAAAAATCACATGATCAATCTTAATAGATGTAGAAAAAGCATTTGACAAAATTCAGCACCTTTCATGATAAAAACTCGAATCAAGTTAGGTTTAGAAAAATGTACCTCATCCTAATGAAGGCCCCATATGACAAGGCCACAGCTGACATCATACTCAACTGTGAAAAGAACTAATTCTTTAATGTTGTGTCAGATACATTTGTTAGTTGCATTTTTTTGGTAGTTTCATTGCTTTCTCTATTTTTTGTTATCTTTCTTTTTGTGTTTCTCTTTTTAGTCTAGTTGTAATTTTTAATTGAATGTTTTATTCATTTATTCTCTTTCTTCAAGGTTATTATTTTTACTAAAAGCAGCTTTATAAGCTCTAACCCATAGTTTTGGCATATAGGGAATTGAATTTTATTTTGCCCAGCTAATCTTTTGCATATTTGATTTTTATTATTGATATTTTAAGTTAAGGGGGAATTTAAAAGTATAACTTTCTTCATTGTTATATCTCAACTGAAAAGCAAGGATGTTTAATAACTGCCCCCCCTCCCCGCCCCACCCCCTTGGTGGGTCATGAATTCCCACTTCTGTCTCTCTAGCACTGATGATTGCTAAATCTTGGCTTTAGGCTTTGGCAGCTCAGCTGGATTTTTTTGCTTGGATTTTCAAGTCTCACTCTGCATGAGAAAGGCTTAGGAGTTGGCAAATGCCTCAAGGGCAAATTACTGCCTCATTTTGGGCGATCCTCTTTTTTTTCCTTCCTCCCTGTCATGCTTTGGCCTCTTTGGTCTATCCTCCCCAACCTATCCTCCCTGGTGGAACTGCTCCAAGCCCCAGTCTACCACTTTGTGTTTAGAAATGATGGTCCAAATCACCAACACCTCTGAGGGAAAAACCAGTCATCACTGTGGGTTCACCTTGGTCTGCCCTTCTTTTCTCTGGGACTTTTGCCCCTCAGCTGCTGATTGTCTTGGTTGATCTCTGATGCCTTCACTGATGCTTTCAAACATTTTTCAGGTCTTTTATTCAGCTTTCATAATTGTTTTTGGCAAGAGAATTGGTAATGAGAATGCAAGATTTTCCCCTTAATTCTTTTTTTATAATGGTCAGTTCCTTTAAAATTTTAATCTTAGCTTTTATTTTAGTTGATTCTATTTTATACTCATCTCTTGACTTACATCTCAAAAAGTCTGTTTTCTTTTAATTTATTAAAAACACAAAGTGGATAATTTCTAAAAATATCTTTAGTTGTTTTTTTTTTTTAACTATAAATCAGTTTCTTGCTCTAAATCATTTTATGTGTATACCCTGAATCCCTAAGGGACTTCCTTGCTTTATGTTGTTTAATATTGCTTTACTCAGTCTTGAAAGAGAAGAAATATTCCCAGGTTCTGTGTTTGGAAAAAACAATCTAAAATTCCTGTAAGTCCCCTGTACTGTTCATTTGGGTGTGGAGTAAATCTCTCATATCTTAAACTGAAGGGGGTTATTTTTATTAGATATCTACTAGCCAGATTTCAAAGGTCAGTGAGTCATTGGTTTAGAATGGCTCTTCTAGCTTTGCTCTTGTCTTTCAGCTGAATTCACTGACTCAGAAGGGAGTTTATCCCTGAATCATTAGAGAACAGCTGAGGTACTTTCACCAGGGTAGCATTTGAGAAGTAACAATCCCAAATGCATTGGCTTCCTTGCCTCTTCCTTTATTTCACCCCTGCCTTTTAAATACTTCACATCAAAAATGCAGGATACCTCCACTTATGTGTTTTTATAGGGCCCAATTACCTTGGGTACCGAGAGAGACTGAGAAAGAGAATGCCTTAAAAGTTATCCTTGTGTTGCAGACAAGGGGCTGCCAAGTGTGGGATAAGGAAAAGAGCAGGGCTTTTATGTCAGTAGTCTTGGTTACCCCAACTCTCAAGCTTCTCAACAGTGAAAAGATCATTTAAATCATTCTCATTGTAAAATTGGTGTGATAATGTACCCTCCTCAAAGGATTATTGTAAGGACAAACAATACCATCAGTACATTCTTGTTACAAAGAAAGTGCTCCAAATACTAGCTGTTATTATCACTTTTATTATTATTATTACTCTTCTAATAACAAACATTAGTAAATTCATATTGGGTACCAGACTCCTTTGTGAAGTATATGTATTTTGTATATTAAGCAAGGTTTTGTAACATTTCTAATTTGGTGAGGTGGGTATGGGGTCAAGGTGGGGCAGTGAAAAAAGAAGGCTCATGGGAAGTTCCTTAGGCTAATCTTTTGTTTTACTGAAAGCTTGCTTTTGGTTTTAAGATTCATTGGATTTGCTGCCAAAATAACCACTCCTTTCAAACAAATAAACAACTTTAATTAATTTTTTAATGAAAGGTGATTTAACTTAATTTTAATATACAATCATTAGAAGGAAAGGAATAAGAATATTAGAGAAACATAACAGGGTATATATCACTGAATTGGGCTGGCACCTACTTCCAGATCCAAACAGCAGCTGGGAAGTCCCAAGTAACAGCAATCTGGAGCCCCAGTTGGAAAGGGTCCCGGGTGGTGCATCCACCCCATGGGTGAGATTGGAGTTCTGGGGGCTTCCGTTTACAATTCCAGGCTGCAAACTGATACTATCAGTTTGCCTGCAAAATTGCAGCTCTGGTACTATTGTAACAATGTTGGTTTCACCATGTGAGTCACAAGATTTTCTACACCCCGGGGGTGGGGGTGGGGACTGGCCAGGTCCCCAGGGCTCAAGAAATTCCAAGACTCACTCCCTTTCTTATCGCGCCGCCGCTTGACTTGCTAGCAGCAGTTGCTAGGTGTGTCAGCAGGCAGGCTGTCCAGGCAGGCTCACAAGTCAGTCAGAGGCCTGCTTCTGCCTCTGAAGCCTGAACAAGACTATTTTACTAGTTTTCCCAACATCTCTGCAACATAAGTGATTTGGAGGGCAGATCTTCTGCATCAGAGCCTCAGCAAAGCCCTACTGTAATTATCCGTGCTATTTTCTCCAACGTTTTGTTGTCGCTGCCATTTCTAGACCTCATTTTACTATGAAGGCCTTCACAAGCTGACTTCAATTTAACTTTCCAACCAGAAATCCTACCATTTACTCTCAGAGACTCAAAGTTACAACCACACAGAGCAACTGCAATATTCTCTGAATATGGTAACACTTTTCCTGTCGCGTGCATTTTTGCAGACAGTTTACCAGCTTGACCAGCCTTGACTGCTCTTTCTCAGAATCTGCCTGCCAACGCAGGGGAAATGGGTTAGATCCCGGCTCTGGGAAGATCCCACATGCCACTGTGCAACTAAGCCCGCGTGCCACAACTACCGAAGCCCACGCACCTACAGCCTGTGCTCCGCAACAAGAGAAGCCACCACAATGAGAAGCCCGCGCACCGCAACGAAGAATAGCCCCTGTTCACCGCAACTAGAGAAAGTCCGTTTGGAGCAATGAAGACCCAATGCAGTCAAAAATAAATAAATTAAAAAAAAAAATCTTAAACTCTTCCTCCTACATGACTCAGCATAAGCATCTTCTTTTTATTTTTTAGCAGGCTGAACAGACTAAGACAGATGTATTATTTGATCTTATGGCCTGAGAATACATGAGAAGCCTTTCTCTTCTATTTTTAGCTTTATGTAACATATCTGCTTTAATTTTTTTATATTAGTTTCAGGTGTACAACACAGTGACTCGATATTTTAATAGATTACTCCATTTAAAGTTATAAAATATCGACTATATTCCTTGTGCCGTACAATATATCCTTGTAGCTTATTTATTTTATGCATGGTAGTTTGTACCTCTTAATCCTCCATCCCTATCTTGCCCCTCTTCCCTTCCCTCTTCCCCCTGGTAACCACTAGTTTGTTCTCTATATCTGTAAGCCTGTACTGTTTTGTTATATTCATTTGTTTCATACTTTAGATTCCACACATAAGTAATAACACAGAGTATTTCTCATTCTCTATTTCACTAAGCATAATACCCTCCAGGTCCAAACATGTTGTTGCAAATGGCAAAATTTCATTCATTTTTATGGCTGAGTAATATTCCATTGTATATATATCACATCTTCTTGATGGATACTTAGGTTGCTTCCATATTTTGGCTATTGTTAATAATGCTGCTATGAACATTATGGTGCATGTATCATTAGTGTTTTTTTTAACATCTTTATTGGAGTATGACTGCTTTATAATGTTGTGTTAGTTTCTGTGGTAGAACAAAGTGAATCAGCTCTATGTACACATATATCCCCATATCCCCTCCCTCTTGCATCTCCCTCCCACCCTGCCTATCCCACCCATCTACGTGGTCACAAAGCACCGAGCTGATCTCGGTGCGATGGCTTCCCACTAGCTACTTATTTTACATGTGGTAGTGTATATATGGCCATGCCACTCTCTCACTTCGTCCCACCTTACCCTTACCCTTCTCCATGTCCTCAAGTCCATTCTCTATGTCTATGTCTTTATTCCTGTGTTGCCCTTAGGTTCATCAGAACCATTTTATTTTTTTATTTTATTTTTTAGATTCCATGATATGTGATATGCATACGGTATTTGTTTTTCTCTTTCTGACTTACTTCACTCTGTATGACAGACTCTAGGTCCATCCACTTCACTACAGATAACTCAATTTCATTTTTTTCATGGCTGAGTAATATTCCATTGTATATATGTGCCACATCTTCTTTATCCATTCATCTGTCAGTAGACGCTTAGGATGCTTCCATGTCCTGGCTATTGTAAATAGAGCTGCAGTGAACATTGTGGTACATGACTCTTTTTGAATTATAGTTTTCTCAGGGTATATGCCCAGTAGGTGGGATTGCTGGGGCACATGGTAGTTCTATTTTTAGTTTTCTAAGGCATCTCCATACTGTTCTCCATAGTGACTGTATCAGTTTACATCTCCACCAACAGTGCAAGAGGGTTCCCTTTTTGCCACACCCTCCCCAGCATTAATTGTTTATAGATTTTTTGATGATGGCTATTCTGACCAGTGTGAGGTGATACCTCATTGTAGTTTTGTTTTTGTTTTTTTGCAGTACGCGGGCCTCTCACTGTTGTGGCCTCTCCCATTGCGGAGCACAAGCTCCAGACGTGCAGGCTCAGTGGCCATGTCTCACAGGCCCAGCCACTTCGCGGCATGTGGGATCCTCCCAGACCGGGGCACGAACCCGTGTCCCCTGCATCGGCAGGCGGACTCTCAACCACTGCACCACTAGGGAAGCCCTCAATGTAGTTTTGATTTGCATTCCTCTAGTGATAAGTGATGTTGAGCATCTTTTCATGTGTGTGTTGGCAATCTGTATATCTTGTTTGGAGAAATGTCTATTTAGGTCTTCTGCCCATTTTTGGACTGGGTTATTGTGTTTTTGATATTGAGCTGCATGAGCTGCTTGTACATTTTGGCGATTAATTGTTTGTCAGTTGCTTCATGTGCAAATATTTTCTCCCGTTCTGAGGGTTGCCTTTTCGTCTTGTTTATGGTTTCCTTTGCTGTGCAAAAGCTTTGAAGTTTCATTAGGTCCCATTTGTTTATTTTTGTTTTTATTTCCATTTCTCTAGGAGGTGGGTCAAGAAGGATCTTGCTGTGATTTATGTCATAGAGTGTTCTGCCTATGTTTTCCTCTAAGAGTTTGATAGTTTCTGCCCTTACATTTAGGTCTTTAATCAATTTTGAGCTTATTTTTGTGTATGGTGTTAGGGAGTGTTCTACTTTCATTCTTTTACATGTAGCTGTCCCGTTTTCCCAGCACCACTTATTGAAGAGGCTCTCTTTTCTCCATTGTATATTCTTGCCTCCTTTATCAAAGATAAGGTGACCACATGTGCGCGGGTATACTTCTGGGCTTTCTATCCTGTACCATTGATCTATATTTCTGTTTTTGTGCCAGTACCTTGCTGTCTTGATTACTGTAGCTTTGTAGTATAGTCTGAAGTACAGGAGCCTGATTGCTCTAGTTCCGTTTTTCTTTCTCAAGATTGCTTTCACTATTCGGGGTCTTTTGTGTTTCCATACAAATTGTGAAATTGTTTGCTCCGGTTCTGTGAGAAATGCCACTGGTAGCTTGATAGGGATTGTATTGAATCTGTAGATTGCTTTAGGTAGTATAGTCATTTTCACAGTGTTGATTCTTCCAATTCAAGAACACAGTATATCTCTCCATCTGTTGGTGTCATCTTTAATTTCTTTCATCAGTGTCTTATAGTTTTCTGCATACAGGTCTTTGTCTCCTTAGGTAGGTTTATTCCTAGGTATTTTATTCTTTTTGTTGCAGTGGTAAATGGAAGTATTTCCTTAATTTCTCTTTCGGATTTTTCATCATTAGTGTATAGGAATGCAAGAGATGTTTGTGCATTTATTTTGTATCCTGCTACTCTACCAAATTCATTGATTAGCTCTAGTAGTTTTCTGGTAGCATCTTTAGGATTCTTTATGTATAGTATCATGTCATCTGGAAACAGTGACAGTTTTACTTCTATTTTGATCTGGGTTCCTTTTAATTCTTTTTCTTCTCTGATTGCTGTGGCTAGGACTTCCAAAACTATGCTGAATAATAGTACTGAGAGTGGGCAACCTTGTCTTATTCCTGATCTCAGAGGAAATGGTTTCAGTTTTTTCATCATTGAGAAAGATGTTAGCTGTGGGTTTATCATATACGGACTTTATTATGTTGAGCTAGGTTCCCTCTATGCCTACTTTCTGGAGAGTTTTTATTATAAATCAGTGTTGAATTTTGTTGAAAGCTTCTTCTGCATCTATTGAGATTATCATATGGTTTTTATCCTTCAATTTGTTACTATGGTGTATCCCATTGATTGATTTCCATATATTGAAGAACCCTTGCATTCCTGGGATAAACCCCACTTGACCATGGTGTATGATCCTTTTAATCTGCTGTTGGATTCTGTTTGCTGGGTTTTTTTTGAGGATTTTTGCATCTATGTTCGTCCGAGATATTGGCCTGTAGTTTTCTTTTTTAGTGACATGTTTGTCTGGTTTTGGTTTCAGGGTGAAGGTGGCTGCGTAGAATGAGTTTGGGCAAGTTCCTCCATCTGCTATATTTTGCAAGAGTTTGAGAATGATAGGTGTTAGCTCTTTTCTAAATGTTTGATAGATTTTGCCTGTGAAGCCATCTTGTCCTGGGGTTTTGTTTGTTGGAAGATTTTTAATCACACTCTCAACTTCAGTGCTTGTGATTGGTCTGTTTATATTTTCTATTTCTTCCTGGTTCAGTCTTGGAAGGTTGTGCTTTTCTAAGAATTTGTCCACTTCTTCCAGGTTGTGCATTTTATTGGCATAGAGTTGCTTTTAGTAATCTCTCATGATCCTTTGTATTTTTGCAGTGTCAGTTGTTACTTCTTTTTCATTTCTAATTCTGTTGACTTGAGTCTTCTCCCTTTTTTTCTCGATGAGTGTGGCTAACGGTTTATCAATTTCATTTATCTTCTCAAAGAACCAGCTTTTAGTTTTATTGATCTTTGCTATCATTTCCTTTTCATTTATTTCTGATCTGATATTTATCATTTCTTTTGTTCTGCTGACTTTGGGTTTTTTTTTTTTTGTTCTTTCTCTAATTGCTTTAGGTGTAAGGTTAGGTTGTTTACTTGAGATGTTTCTTGTTTCTTGAGGTAGGATTGTATTGATATAAACTTCCCTCTTAGAACTGCTTTTGCTGCATCCCATAGGGTTTGGGTCATCGTGTTTTCACTGTCATTTGTTTCTAGGTATTTTTTGATTTCCTCTTTGATTATCTCAGTGATCTCTTCGTTATTTAGTAGTGTATTGTTTAGCCTCCATGTGTTTGTTTTTTTTACAGTTATTTTTCTTGTAATTGATATCTAGTCTCATAGCATTTTGGTCTGAAAAGATACTTGATACAATTTCAATTTTCTTAAATTTACCAAGGCTAGATTTGTGACCCAAGATATGATCTATTCTGGAGAATGTTCCATGAGCACTTGAGAAGAAAGTGTATTCTGTCATTTTTGGATGGGATGTCCTATAAATATCAATGAAATCCATCTTGTTTAATGTATCATTTAAAGCTTGTGTTTCCTTATTTTCATTTTGTATGATCTGTCCATTGGTGAAAGTTAAATTTCCATAGTATTGTTGTGTCAGTGTCAGTTCCCCCCCCCTTTTTTTTTTTTTTTGTGGTACATGGGCCTCTCACCACTGTGGCCTCTCCCATTGCGGAGCACAGGCTCCGGATGCGCAGGCTCAGCGGCCATGGCTCATGGGCCCAGCCTCTCCGCGGCATCTGGGATCTTCCCAGACCAGGGCACGAACCCGTGTCCCCTGCATCAGCAGGTGGACTCTCAACCACTGCGCCACCAGGGAAGCCCTCAATTTCCCCGTTTATGGCTGTTAGCATTTGCCTTATGTATTGAGGTCCTCCTGTGTTGGGTGCATAAATATTTACAATTGTTATGTCTTCTTGGATTGATCCCTTGATCATTATGTAGTCTCCTTCTTTGTCTCTTGTGGTCATCTTTATTTTAAAGTCTATTTTGTCTGATATGAGAATTGCTACTCCAGCTTTCTTTTGGTTTCCATTTGCATGGAATATCTTTTTCCCTCCCCTCACTTTCAGTCTGTATGTGTACCTAGGTCTGAAGTGGGTTTCTTGTAGACAGTATGTATCGGTCTTGTTTTTGTATCCATTCAGCCAGTCTGTGTCTTTTGTTTGGAGCATTTAATCCATTTATATAAGTTAATTATCGATATGTATGTTCCTATTACCATTTTCTTAATTGTTTTGGGTTTGTTTTTGTAGGTCTTTTCCTTCTCTTGTGTTTCCTGCCTAGAGAAGTTCCTTTAGCATTTGTTGTAAAGCTGGTTTGGTGGTGCTGAATTCTCTTAGCTTTTGCTTGTCTGTAAAGGTTTTAATTTCCCTGTTGAATCTGAATGAGATCCTTGCTGGGTAGAGTAATTTTGGTTGTCAGTTTTTTCCTTTCATCACTTTAAATATTTCCTGCCACTCCCTTCTAGCTTGCAGAGTTTCTGCTGAAAGATCAGCTGTTATCCTTATGGGGATTCCTTTGTACGTTATTTGGTGCTTTTCCCTTGCTTCTTTTAATATTTTTTCTTTGTATTTAATTTTTGATCGTTTGATTAATATATGTATCAGCATGTTTCTCTTTGAATTTATCATATATGGTACTCTCTGTGGTTCCTGGACTTGATTGCCTGTTTCCTTTCCCATGTTAGGGAAATTCTTGAGTATAATCTCTTCAAATATTTTCTCAGATGCTTTCTTTTTCTCTTTTTCTTCTGGGACCAATATAATTCAAATGTTGGTGCATTTAATGTTGTCCCAGAGGTCTCTGAGACTGTCTTCAGTTGTTTTCATTCTTTTTTCTATATTCTGCTCCCTGGCAGTTATTTCTACCATTTTATCTTCCAACTCACTTATCCGTTCTTCTGCCTCAGTTATTCTGTTATTGATTACTTCTAGATTTTTTTTTTTTTTTGCAGTATGCAGGCCTCTCACTGCTGTGGCCTCTCCTGTTGTGGAGCACAGGCTCCAGATGCGCAGGCTCAGCGGCCATGGCTCACTGGCCCAGCCGCTCCACGGCATGTGGGATCTTCCCGGACTGGGGCACGAACCCGTGTCCCCTGCATCAGCAGGCAGACTCTCAACCACTGCGCCACCAAGGAAGCCCTAGAGTATTTTTAACTTCAGTAATTGTGTTCATCACTGTTTGTTTGCTCTTTAGTTCTTCTAGATCCTTGTTAAATGTTTCTTGTATTTTCTCCTTTCTGTTTCTGAGATTTTGGATCATCTTTAATATCATTACTCTGAATTCTTTTTCAGGTAGGTTGCCTATTTCGTTTTATTTGATCTTGTAGGTTTTTACCTCACTCCTTTGTCTATAACATTTTTTTTGTCATTTCATTTTTTTTTTTTTTTGGGTGGTGCTGTATTCCTGTCTTACTGGTTGTTTGGCCTGAGATGTCCAGTAGTGAAGTTTGCAGGCAGTTGGATGGAGCTGGGTCTTGGTGCTGAGGTGAGGACCTCTTGGGGGCCTCACTCCAAATGATATTCCCTGGGGTCTGAGGTTCTCTGTTAATGCAGCGGTTTGGACTTGGAGCTCCCACCACAGGAGCTTGGGCCTGACCTCTGGCCTGGGAACAAAGATCCCACAAGCTTCATGCCATGGAAAAGAAAAAGAAAAGGAAGAAAGAAAGAAAACAAGGAGGAGTACAATATCAAAGTATAAAAAACAAATAGAATTAGAAAGATAAAAATTATATTAGGAAAAATAAAACTAAATTGAAACAATGGTTGCTGGTCATTCCTCCTATCCCTTTAGGTGTCTGTGGTCCCCCTTCAGTGCCTGGTAGATGCCCTAGTTGTGAGGAGATGCAAATTCCACGTCCTCCTAGTATGCCATCTTGACCCCACCCTGAGATTGCATTTTGATGCAAGTCTATCATTAGTGTTTTCATTTTCTTCGGACATATACCGGAGTGGAATTTCTGGATCACATGGTAGTTCTGTTTTTAGTTTTTTGAGGAACCTGCATACTGTTTTCCTTATTGGCTGTATCTTCTTTACCAAGAACTCTTTCCTGACTGCTCACAGCTCCTACAATATTTTATTCCATATAGTGGAAACTTATACTCACTATTATTCAGCTTCCAGGTATAAATTTCTTTGTTTTAATTTATTATGTTTTAAAATTTTTATTGGAGTAAAGTTGATTTACAATGTTGTCTTACTTTCTGCTGTACAGCAACGTGAACTAACACACCATTGTAAAGCAATTATAGTCCAATAAAGATGTTTAAAAAAAAAAGTGTATCAGTTCTACGTATACATATATTAACACTTTTGTAGATCCTTTTTCCACATAGGTCATTACAGAGTATTGAGTAGAGTTCTGGAACTGTTTCTTATTTTACTTTGCATTTTCTGGCAATGAGGTACAATTCTTTTTACTTGGTAGGCATTCAGTAAAGGCCATTAAAAACAGAACTCAAGTATTTTTTTAATGGTAATGTTTTCTATTTAGATACCACTGGTGAAAGATAGTACTTAGGCAGACAGGAAATATCTATCTTCAAAATCTATTAGTTGTGATTTTGTTTGCATGTATGGTTAACTGTGAGTAGGTGGTTATTTAAACTAGTGTTGCCTTAGTTTCTGTGGTCCCAACAGTAATCACTGAGTCAGAGAAGGACCCTGTTATTAATTATAAGACTGAGAAGGTCACGCTATACAGAATGCCTGCAAATTTCCTTTGTAGAGTCAGAAACCTATTTCTAGATCTTTATGCCCTATTTCCAGAGTCCTTAAAGTTCTTATTCTCTTACTTTCAGAATTAACACTTCCTTTATTCATGATCTTGGTTAATGATTTTACTCAGTTTCCCAAGTCAGAAACCTGTGTTTCCTCCATTCTCTCTTTTCCTTTATTCTGCTTATAATCCCTGCCTAAGTCTATCAGTTTACTTGAAGTTTAAAAAGAAGATGCAGCAGCTCTTACTTCTTTTTTAAAATTATCATCTTTTTCTTCTTGGAAAGAGTAGAAACTGGTTCCCTACTCATATCCCTCATCCTAATCTGTTTCCCATTCTCGTCTGTTTTTAAAATACTTGAGTATTTAAGCAATGCCAATTTCCCCCCCCCCAAATATTCAATAATACATCTCTGCTATTTGAAAATCTGTTAGATTCAAGTGGCTAAGGTATGGAATTGAAACTCCTTAGATTTGACCTAACCCATCTTGTCAACCTCACCTTCGACTCCTCTCTGTACAGCTCAGTTCCAGGAGCATACCTGATCCTTTAAGGCTCTGTTGGGCTCCTTTGCTTACTGTTCTGTGTTGTTCTTTGCTGTAAAGTTCCTACTCACCCTTCAAGATCCAACAAAATATTAATTCCAGATAAGAAGTTGCTCTGTCTATGGGATTTCTCAGCCCTTTGTTAACGTACCTTCAGTAGTTACTGCCAGGGTGGTTGTGTTAGTGACCAGTGTTCTTGTACTTTTTAATCAATAAAAATTGATAAGCGACCAGATGAGAAATTCAGGCAAGACTGCAGCACGTGGGAGCAAAAACAAGTAACAGATTCCCTTGCTCGCTCCCTGATGGGGGCGAGGCAAGCTGGTCTCTTAAATGGGGTGAGGGTTGGGGTGGGTCCAGGGGTTGGGCTGGAGTGATGGCTTAGGTGGTTGGCCCACCCACTTTGTGGTGCTTTGTACATGCACAGTACCCTGCTTTTGTTCCCGACACCTCAAAAGTGGCAGTTGTGTTTTGGATCTTTTTGTATCTTGTTGTTCATGATTTGCCCCAACTGCACATGCATGCAGTTAATTTTAGTCCATTCTAATTTCTTTGTATTCTGTTACTTGAGGAAATGTTTATCCACATGCAAGCACTGCAGCAAATGGTTTCAGGTCCCAGGTCCCAGCCTGTCTCTGTTATTTATGTTTGTCTTTGTCTTCCCCCGTAAGCCCTATGAGAGCAGGAAATCTAAATTAGTCATGTTTGTAATCCCAGGTATTGCACAGTATCTAATAATGGTAGGGGTACAATTTGATTTTCTTAACTTTGGCTTTAAAATTTCAGCTATATGTTTAAGGGTATAATAAGAACCCTAGAAGCAATTTAAGAGACCTACCTGAGTTCTAGTCCTGAGTTGGTTATTAACATAGCATCCTGGGTGTTTTATAACTTTCCATTTTCTGCTCTTCCTTTCCCTCTAACCATCCACTCATCCTGATTTAATGAACTTAATCTCAGAGTGAGACATGAGAGGTTCACAGAGTCACAGTTTAGACATGTGATCTTGGAAACATAAGAGGTTCTTGCTATGCACAGTGCACACAAAAAGCCTTTAATTAAACACGTGAAATGTATTAGTCACATGCTCTTGAGAAAACTGAAAAAAAGGGACCCATCCCAGGCCCAGATGTGTCCTTGGAAAGGACTGGGCCAACAACAGACAAGGAGGGGTGAGGGTTTCAGCCATGATTACTCCCATCTGTTGTTCTTTAAAACAAAACCAAAAAAAGTTTCCCAAATGAACACTAGACGTGGGAAAAATTATAAGAAGCTGATATCAAAGCTGGACTAAATATGTAGAAATAGTAGCTTAATATTCCTGAATTTTGAGATGGAAATTTAGATTTTAAATTTTGTGAAAGCCTCAACTGCTTTTTGTTTCTTTTCTTCTTTGACTTCCTTCTTCTTAACTTTGACGCTTCTGTGATGAGTCTAGAACATACCAAATGGTGGATAAACCCACCCCATTGAGCTTAGCTGGATTAGAATTTTTCCACATAAACTGTTGGACATTTTGTACACTGATCCAAACAGGTATGGAGAACAGTGATACCAATTTTCCTTATGAATTTAAGGAGTAGAGAATAACTGTAAGTGGGGAGGACACAGCTGCAGGTATATTGATTTAACTTTAATAATTTAATAAGCCACCATTTAATAAAGAGAGACATGCTACAACCCGGGATAGATTTTATATTATTAGCTACTCTTTCCTTTTCTGGATGACAGAGTTTATGGCAGCATGGTTCCTCCATGACTGTTGGCATTAATTAAATAATTGAATGAACCAACTGAAGTCTCGTAGATATGTTCATGTTATGTTGATGTCTGGAGATTATGAAGGACTGATATACCAAGAATATCTTACACTCTTTGATTTAAATTTTTAATTTGTTGCTGTCCATTACAATATTAGATCCTCCTGTGAATTTATATGTCCTAAGAAGATAGTTCTATCTGTTCTTAACCTTGCTAATGTATTTTCTTTCAAGGCAGTTAATGAAGTGTTTTAGTTTATTTGTTCTACAAAAGTGAAAAAAAAGCATTAAGCTTAAAAGCAAATAATTCTCTTGAGATGCTTTGAACTGTGATTAAATGTGGAATCTTTGAATACTTGTTACCTGTGGAAATTTAAGGATGTAGTATTTTTTAAAATAGCAACTAAATATTGTTTTTTCTTCATGCAATCTCATTTAAAGAACACATATAAGTACAATGTTTCCTTCACTGCTTTTTCCACCAAGCAGTCAAATTGAGAGCCTTCATTCATTACAGCTGTAGATAATCACACTAAAGAGAAAAGCTGTTTCATCAAGTTATGGGAAATGTGAACAACTTAGAGTGCTCTAAAACTGGTTTCTAGGAAGAATCAGGATCATAATTTAACTGTTGAAACAATTTTTTGTTCATGTGTGTTTTTCCTTCCTATTGTAAATCTGAGGAAAATGTGACACAGTTTGCTTTTAACGTGTTCACGTATGTTCCTAGTGGATGTCTTAAATCAAGAGATAAACCTTTGTATTTCCAGGGATAAAAACTTAACACACCTGGCACTCACATAAATGTGCTGAGTGGATCAATAAATGAACCAATGATGCTAGTATTTTATACTCTGCTAGACCAATATACCTTTCCAAATGCCGTCTTAGAGATGTATTCTATAAAGTTTGACAAACTAACTAATAAGGAATGTGCCTCTTCCAGCACCCAACCATAGAATATTTGGGAAAACTTGAAGCAAAAGCAAGTTTTAAATGAATATTTAAAAAAAAAAAAAGAAAGAAGGACATCCCCAGGGAACAAAATAAACAGAAAAACACGTTCAAATGACAAAGATAAGCAAAGCTAAACCAGAATGGTCCATGGGTGTATCCTGACTAGATGGACCTAAATGGCTGGGGTTTGACACTTAGAGGGAGGCTTAGATCTGCAGTTACTATGTGTGGAAGGAGCTAGAATTGGGCTGCTCATATAAAGCAAGGAGTCTAAGATGGCTGTGTTGTTCCTAAAACCGGCTCTAGGAAAGCAGGCTGGGGGACTTAGAACAAGAATGAGTACTGTGGACACTGAATAGAAAGTGTCATCCTGGAGAATTCAATACCTCAAGTCCGTATTGGGAACCTACCATGGCATAAGAATGAAGAGACAATAAACAACAAGATCTTACTGTATAGCACAGGGAACTATATTCAATATCCTGTAATGGATAATGGAAAAGAATATGAAAAAGAATCTATAACTGAATCACTTTGCTGTACAGCAGAAATTAACACAACATTGTAAATCAACTATACTTCAATAAAATAGTTTTATAAAAAAGAATGAAGAGACAGTCTTAACATACATTTTCCTTCCTTCTCTGGAAAGAATCAGGAATTGGAATGGCATTGCATTTCTTACCAGTAGCCCTGGAATCTAGAAAACAGCAGAGGCATTGTTTTAAAGTTCAGGGGAAAAGATTTGCACCAGGAATTCTATGCCCAGACATGTGTCAAGTATCAGGATAGAATAAAAGACCTCCAAAAGGCAAGCTGTCAAATAATTTACCCTCAACACCCTTTCCCTCATGGTAGTAGAAGTTGAGTACATACTCCACCAAAAGAAAGGAAAAAATAAGAAATGAGAAGCCAAAACACTCAGGCAAAGGAGAATCTCATAGAAGAGAGAAATATCAATAAAAGGAATTCCCAAGACGATAACAAAGGGAAACTTCAGAGTGATAGCTCTTCCTAGAGAGCAAACAGTCTAGTTTTGGACTAAGAACACAGAGATCCTGGTGGAATGTTTCCAGTGAAAACAAAAATCAATGGATAGATCGCCCAGTGTGTTGAGGGGAGTTTTATGTCTCTGGTGGATTATTTGGGTCTAAATTGGTGATAGACACTAGAAAACTAAGGGAGAAAAAAGTCAAGTTATTAATTCAAGTATTAAATATTCCTGAAAAAAGAGTCACACAAGAAAGGTGAGTTTCATTAAACCTTTAAGCAATGAATGACCTCTAACTTGTACTGTTTTAGAGAATAAAGAGAAAATATTCCAACTAATTTTAAGGTTATTAAATTTTTGATACCTGTAGTAGACAGAATGACCGTCTCCCAAAGATATCCTAATCACAGAACCTGTGAATATGTTACATATTCACAGTATATAACAAAGAGTTAAAGTAGCAGACGAGATTAAGGTTGCAAATCAGCTGAATTTAAAATAGATTACTAGGATTGTCCAGGTGGACCTGATAGAATCACATGGGTCCTTAAAAGTGGAAGAAGTCAGTAAAAAAGGTCAGAGTGTTATGATACAAGAAAGGCTCAACCAGCCATTCCTGGCTTTGAAAATGGAAGGGGACCATGGGCCAAAGAATGTGGGTGGCCACTAGAAGCTGGAAAAGGCAAGGAAAATGGGCTCTCCCTTAGAGCCTCCAGAAAGGAGGGCAGTCCTGCTGACACTTTGATTTTAGCCCATTGAGACATGTTTTGGACTCCTGACCTTCAGAACTGCATAAGCTAATGAATTTGTTATTATTTGTTACAGCAGCAATAGGAAACTAATACAATGCCCAAACTGAATAAGGACAGTGCAAAAAAATTTACAGACCAATTTCATTTATGAGCATGAATATAAACATACTAAATGAAATACTAGCCTGAAATCCATTCATCAGTATATGTTAGGATTTCTCCAAGAACATAGGGATAGCTCTATTTCAGCATTTATTTATATAAGGTAGTATATTAACAGATTAAAGAAAATGTGTAATATATATATATATACTGTAAAAATTAAATATATATAGTTTATATCTATAACATAAGACAACATAAACTATATATTATCTCAAGTGATACATAAAAAGCATTTGTGATGAATCAATACCCATCCATGATACAGTCTTAGGAAACTAAAAATTATTGGGAACATCCTTATTATTTCTGTGATCTGAATCAAATGTCATTATGTGAACACCAGTGGAAAAATGTTAGAAGTGTTCTTTTTAACATGAAAAGGATAAGGACCCCTGTCATTGCTTCTTGTCAAAGAAATGAAATAGGGGATGTAACGATTGGAAAGAAAGAGGCAAATTTTTTGTTATTTGTAATAATGTGAGTATATGCATAGAAAATCCAATAGAACTATGAAACTTTGAAAATTTCAGCATAGTGGCTAAATAAAAAAAATAGGATTCCTGTATTGGTAACAACCAATTTGAAAATATAAAACCCTCCATTTTATTTATTTATTTATTCATCTAGTGAGAATTCATTTTTTTATTACTTTTTAAAATTGGAGTATAGTTGATTTACAATCTTGTATTACTTTCTGCTGTACAGAAAAGGGAATCAGTCATATATATATACATATATCTACTCTCTTCTAGACTCCATTCCCATATAGGTCATTATGGAGCATTGAATAGAGTTCCCTGTGCTATACAGTAGGTTCTCATTAGTTATCTTTTTTTTTCCATAAATTTATTTATTTAATTAATTTATTTTTGACTGTGTTGAGTGTTCATCGCAGTGCACGGACTTTCTCTAGTTGTGGAGAGTGGGGGCTACTCTTTGTTGCAGTGCGCGGGCTTCTCTTGCTGCGGAGCACGGGCTCTAGGCATGTGGGCTTCAGTAGCTGCAGCACGCGGGCTCAGTAGTTGTGGTGCACAGGCTTAGTTGCTCCGTGGCATGTGGGATCTTCCCGGACCAGGGTTTGAACCCATGTCCCCTGCATTGGCAGGCAGATTCTCAACCACTGTACCACCAGTAAAGCCCTAGTTATCTTTTATATATAGTAGTGAGTATATATCAATCCCAATTTCCCAACTTATCCCTGCCTCCTTTCCCCCTTGGTAACCATAAGTTTGTTTTCTATACCTGTGACTCAGTTTCTTAAAAACCTCCATTTTATAGAGTACCTAGCAATTAAGTGACCAAAAGATGTAAAAGAAATCTTATGAAAGAAATCTTTAAATGTAAAAGCAAACCTGAATAAATTGGGAGCTGAACCATGTTGCTATATGGAAGGACTCACTATGGTGAAAATGTTTCTTCTCTCCTAAATTAATTTATAAAGCCAGTGCAATCCCACTCAAAATTCCAGCAGGATTTTTCATGTAATGAGACAATTAGATTCTAAAATTCAAATGGAAGAAGTGGTCAACTCCAAGGAGCACTGTTCACATTTTATTCTATGGAGAAGTTATCTATTTTAGCGGCACAGGTGACAAAGAAATCAAGAACTTTTGAAGAACAACGTGATGGGTACATCTGCTAGATATCATCACTAGAGAACCGTGGTGTTGAGTTGGTGCAGGGATGTACTGTGGAGCAGAACTGAGAACCTAGAGAAGACCATGTATATACAGAAGCCTTGTGATAGAGGTGGCGTTCAAGTCATTTGGGAAAGAATAGACTATTCAGTAGATGGGGATGCCAACTGGTTCTCCATAGGGCAAATTATAAACTTATGTCTCTATCTCAAACTGCAAATCAGAATGTAAAAAAAGAAACTTTAAAACATTTAGAAGTAAACATGAAGAAGATCTTTGTGAACTTGAGGTAGCGAAGAATTTCTTCAGTAGATAAAAACCATAAGTCATAAAATAAAAGATAGATAAATTTGTCTAAATTAAAACTGATACCTTTTGACAAAACAAACAAATTTAAAAGTCAAGTGATAGATGGGAAGAAGAAATATACAACACAAATAGAATATTAAGATTCAGAATACTGTATATGATGAAATATAAGGCTATGTTTATTTCACCGAAATGATTACTCAGAAAAAAGGACTTATCAGAGGCTTTCAAGTCTCTGAAATGTATTAGCAGCCTAAAACCACCCAGTCAGTGCTACTTGTGCATGTTTGTAAAGGACCCAGGTTGCCGCTGATTAAAACAACAAAACAAACTAACAAAAGGCTATCAAGAAGGTTAATACAGATTGTTTATTCCTGGAATATGACTTCAAATTGCAAGAGTTCGATTTGTGGAAAGCAAGCCTTCTAAAGATTTTTGAAATTGAATAATTTTAACTAAAAAGGAACCCCAAAGATTATTTTTAAACTATTAAGATCAGTCAGTTTCTCAAAGGGAAATTGATGGCACATTCAAATTAGGACAATTCAAGAAGTGTTTATTAATCAAAAGGCTAATTATAAAGGTGTGGAGGGGTGTAAGGAAAGTGCAAGGAATAACACAGGACCCCAGGGCTAGCAGGCTCAGAACTATGAACACTCCTAGGTCTGCAAGGGTAAAGCGAAGGAGGGGTCTCTGGATGTGGAAGGAGAGAGTCATGAGGAGTAGGGTGCCTTGAGAGGAGCAATGACTTTCTGTCCAGTGATGTAGCCAGACGGAGGCAACCTCTAAGAGAGGGAGCCAGAGGAGTAAATGCCCCAACCTCACTCTCCTCCCCGCTTCTCATCTCCTGCCAAGCCTGCCATTGGCTGTCCCCAGCAGGAAGCCTGAGAGCAAGGGATCCAGGGTATGTGGCCCACACAGGTCAGCTTTCCAGAGCAGAAAGCAGGGTGGAAAAGGAAGGGGGGGTGGGTTGGAAGGGGCAAATGATGATAACTGGCACAAAAAGCAATATGGTACATGATCATATTGTGAAAATCATGAATAGCAAGTGGTATTTGGTACTTTGGAGCACAGTCTAGAGGGTGTATTAAACACAGATTCAACATTTTTCTGAATAGAAGTGGAGGTGATCTGCTTTAGAAAACTGTAAATGATGCAAAAAGTGGTTCAATCATGAAAAACCCTGATGCTGGATATGCTCATTAGAAATGTGAATAAAATTGTTTCATGAAATGTGAGTGAAGGAGACAGCAATAGTCTGAAAATAATTTATTATGATTAATGTGTGATTTAGAATATGCATTTAAAATGACATTAACATCAGTATGATACATAGACATTTGATGATTTTATCTTTTCTTTTTAACATCTTTATTGGAGTATAATTGCTTTACCATGGTGTGTTAGTTTCTGCTCTATAACAAAGTGAATCAGCTATACATATACATATGTTCCCATATCTCTTCCCTCTTGCATCTCCCTCCCTCCCACCCTCCCTATCCCACCCCTCTAGGTGGTCACAAACCACCTAGCTGATATCCCTGTGCTATGCGGCTACTTCCCACTAGCTATCTATTTTACATTTGGCAGTGTATATATATCCATGCCACTCTCTCACTTTGTCACAGCTTACACTTGCCCCTCCCCATATCCTCAAGTCCATGCTCTAGTAGGTCTGTGTCTTTATTCCCGTCTTACCCCTAGGTTCTTCATGAACTTTTTTTTTTCTTAAATTCCATATATATATGTGTTAGCATACGGTATTTGTCTTTCTCCTTCTGACTTATTTCACTCTGTATGACAGACTCTATGTCCATCCACCTCACTACAAATAACTCACTTTCGTTTCTTTTTATGGCTGAATAATATTCCATTGTATATATATGCCACATCTTCTTTATCCATTCATCTGTTGATGGACACTTAGGTTGCTTCCATGTCCTGTCTATTGTAAATAGAGCTGCAATGAACATTTTGATACATGACTCTATTTGAATTATGGTTTTCTCAGTATATATGCCCAGTAATGGGATTGCTGGGTCGTATGGTAGTTCTGTTGTTAGTTTTTTAAGGAACCTCCATACTGTTCTCCATAGTGGCTGTATCAATTTACATTCCCACCAGCAGTGCAAGAGTGTTCCCTTTTCTCCACACCCTCTCCAGCATTTATTGTTTCTAGATATTTTAATGATGGCCATTCTGACCGGTGTGAGATGATATCTCATTGTAAATTTTTTTTTTTTTTTTTTTTTTTTGCGGTACGCGGTCCTCTCACCGTTGTGGCCTCTCCCATTGTGGAGCACAGGCTCCGGACGCAGAGGCTCAGTGGCCATGGCTCACGGGCCTAACTGCTCCATGGTATGTGGGATCTTCCCGGACCGGGGCACGAACCCGCGTCCCCTGCATCGGCAGGTGGACTCTCAACCACGGTGCCACCAGGGAAGCCCTCATTGTGGTTTTGATTTGCATTTCTCTAATGATTAATGATGTTGAGCATTCTTTCATGTGTTTGTTGGCAATCTGTATATCTTCTTTGGAGAAATGTCTATTTAGGTCTTCTGCCCATTTTTGAATTGAGTTGTTTATTTTTTTGTTATTGAGCTGCATGAGCTGCTTGTAAATTTTGGAGATTAATCCTTTGTCAGTTGCTTCATTTGCAAATATTTTCTCCCATTCTGAGGGTTGTCTTTTGGTCTTGTTTATGGTTTCCTTTGCTGTGCAAAAGCTTTTAAGTTTCATTAGGTTCCATTTGTTTACTTTTGTTTTTTATTTCCATTTCTCTAGGAGGTGGGTCAAAAAGGATCTTGCTGTGATTTATGTCATAGAGTGTTCTGCCTATGTTTTCCTCTAAAAGTTTGATAGTGTCTGGCCTTACATTTAGGTCTTTAATCCATTTTGAGTTTATTTTTGTGTATGGTGTTAGGGAGTGTTCTAATTTCATACTTTTATATGTACCTATCCAGTTTTCTCAGCACCACTTATTGAAGAGGCTGTCTTTTCTCCACTGTATATTCTTGCCTCCTTTATCAAAGATAAGGTGACCATATGTGCATGGGTTTATCTCTGGAATTTCTATCCTGTTCCCTTGATCTACATTTCTGTTTTTGTGCCAGTACCATACTGTCTTGATTACTGCAGCTTTGCAGTATAGTCTAAAGTCAGGGAGCCTGATTCCTCCAGCTCCATTTCTCGTTCTCAAGATTGCTTTGGCTATTCGGGATCTTTTGTGTTTCCATACAAATTGTGAATTTGTTTGTTCTAGTTCTGTGAAAAATGCCAGTGGTAGTTTGATAGGGATCGCATTGAAGCTGTAGATTGCTTTGGGTAGTAGAGTCATTTTCACAATGTTGATTCTTCCAATCCAAGTACATGGTATATCTCTCCATCTATTTGTATCATCTTTAATTTCTTTCATCAGTGTCTTATAATTTTCTGCATACAGGTCTTTTGTCTCCTCAGGTAGGTTTATTCCTAGATATTTTATTCTTTTTGTTGCAATGGTTAACGGGAGTGTTTTCTTGATTTCAGTTTCAGATTTTTCATCACTAGTGTATAAGAATGCCAGAGATTTCTGTGCATTAATTTTGTATCCTGCTACTTTACCAAATAAATTGATTAGCTCTAGTAGTTTTCTGATAGTAACTTTAGGATCTCTCTATATAGTTTCATGTCATCTGCAAACAGTGACAGCTTTATTTCTTCTTTTCTGATTTGGATTCCTTTTATTTCCTTTCCTTCTCTGATTGCTGTGGCTAAAACTTCCAAAACTATGTTGAGTAAGAGTGCCGAGAGTGGGCAGGCTTGTCTTTTTCCTGATCTTAGTGGAAATGGTTTCAGTTTTTCACCATTGAGGATGATGTTGGCTGTGGGTTTGTCATATATGTCCTTTATTATGTTGAGGAAAGTTCCCTCTATGCCTACTTTCTGCAGGGTTTTTATCATAAATGGGTGTTGAATTTTGTCGAAGGCTTTCTGTGCATCTATTGAGATGATCATATGGTTTTTATCTTTCAGTTTGTTAATATGGTTTATCACGTTGATTGATTTGCGTATATTGAAGAATCCTTGCATTCCTGGAATAAAACCCACTTGCTCATGGTGTATGATCCTTTTAATGTGCTGTTGTATTCTGTTCACTAGTATTTTGTTGAGGATTTTTGCATCTATGTTCATCAGTGATATTGGCCTGTAGTTTTCTTTCTTTTTGACATATTTGTCTGGTTTTGGTATCAGGGTGATGGTGGCTGCATAGAATGAGTTTGGGAGTGTTCCTCCCTCTGCTATATTTTGGAAGAGTTTGAGAAGGATAGGTGTTAGCTCTTCTCTAAATGTTTGATAGATTTCGCCTGTGAAGCCATCTGGTTCTGGGCTTTTGTTCGTTGGAAGATTTTTAATCACAGTTTCAATTTCAGTGCTTGTGATTGGTCTGTTCATATTTTCTATATCTTCCTGATTCAGTCTTGGAACGTTGTGCATTTTTAAGAATTTGTCCATTTCTTCCAGGTTGTCCATTGTATTGGCATAGAGTTGCTTGTAGTAATCTCTCATGATCTTTTGTATTTCTGCAGTGTCAGTTTTTACTTCTCCTTTTTCATTTCTAATTCTATTGATTTGAGTGTTCCACCCTTTTTTTCTTGATGAGACTGGCTAATGGTTTATCAATTTTGTTTATCTTCTCAAAGAACCAGCTTTAATTTTATTGATCTTTGGTATCGTTTCCTTCATTTCTTTTTCATTTATTTCTGATCTGATCTTTATGATTTCTTTCCTTCTGCTAACTTTGTGGTTTTTTTGTTCTTCTTTCTCTAATTGCTTTAGGTGCAAGGTTAGGTTGTTTATTCGAGATGTTTCCTGTTTCTTAAGGTAGGATTGTATTGCTGTAAAATTCTCTCTTAGAACTGCTTTTATTGCATCCCATAGGTTTTGGGTCGTCGCGTCTCCATTGTCATTTGTTTCTAGGTATTTTTTGATTTCTTCAGTGATCACTTCATTATTAAGTAGTGTATTGTTTAGCCTCCATGTGTTTGTAATTTTTACAGATCTTTTCCTGTAATTGATATCTAGTCTCATAGCATTGTTGTCAGGAAAGATAGTTGATATGATTTCAGTTTTCTTAAATTTACCAAGGCTAGATTTGTGACCCAAAATATGATCTTTCCTGGAGAATTTTCCATGAGCACTTGAGAAGAAAGTGTATTCTGTTATTTTTGGATGGAATGTCCTATAAATGTCAATTAAGTTCATCTTCTTTAATGTATCATTTAAAGCTTGTATTTCCTTTATATTATCATTTTGGATGATCTGTCCATTGGTGAAAGTGGGGTGTTAAAGTGCCCTACTATGATTGTGTTATTGTCGATTTCCCCTTTTATGGCTGTTAGTATTTGCCTTATGTATTGAGGTGCTGCTATGTTGGGTGCATCAATATTTACAATTGTTATATCTTCTTCTTGGATCGATCCCTTGATCATTATGTAGTGTCCTTCTTTTTCTCTTGTAATAATCTTTATTTTAAAGTCTATTTTGTCTGATATGAGAATTGCTACTCCAGCTTTCTTTTGGTTTCCATTTGTATAGAATATCTTTTTCCATCCCCTCACTTTCAATCTGTACGTGTCCCTACGTCTGAAATGGGTTTCTTGTAGGCAGCATATATACAGGTCATGTTTTTGTATCCATTCAGCCAGTCTGTCTTTTGGTGGGAGCATTTAATCCATTTACATCTAAGGTAATTATTGATATGTATGTTCCTATTCCTATTTTCTTAATTGTTTCTGGTTTGTTATTGTAGGTCTTTTCCTTCTCTTGTGTTTCTTGCCTAGAGAAGTTTCTTTAGCATTTGTTGTTAAGCTGGTTTGGTGGTGCTGAACTCTCTCAGCTTTTGCTTGTCTGTAAAGGTTTTAATTTCTCCATCAAAACTGAATGAGATCCTTGCTGGGTAGGTAATCTTGGTTGTTAGTTTTTCTCCTTCATCACTTTCAATATGTCCTGCCACTCCCTTCTGGCTTGCAGAGTTTCTGCTGAAAGATCAGCTGTTAACCTTATGGGGATTCCCTTGTGTGTTATTTGTTGGTTTTCCCTTGCTGCTTTTAATATGTTTTCTTTGTATTTAATTTTTGACAGTTTGATTAATATGTGTCTTGGCATGTTTCTCCTTGGATTTATCCTATATGGGACTCTCTGTGCTTCCTGGACTTGATTAACTATTTCCTTTCCCATATTAGGGAAGTTTTCAACTATAATCTCTTCAAATATTTTCTCAGTCCCTTTCTTTTTCTCTTCTTCTTCTGGGACCCCTATGATTCGAATGTTGGTGCATTTAATGTTGTCCCAGAGGTCTCTGAGACTGTCTTCATTTCTTTTCATTCTTTTTTCTTTATTCTGCTCTGCAGTAGTTATTTCCACTGTTTTATCTTCCAGGTCACTTATCCGTTCTTCTGCCTCAGTTATTCTGCTGTTGATCCCTTCTAGAGTATTTTTAGTTTCATTTATTGTGTTGTTCATCATTGCTTGTTTCCTCTTTAGTTCTTCTAGGTCCTTGTTAAATGTTTCTTGCATTTTCTCTATTCTATTTCCAAGATTTTGGATCATCTTTACTATCATTATTCTGAATTATTTTTCAAGTAGACTGCCTATTTCCTCTTCATTTGTTAGGTCTGGTGGGTTTTTATCTTGCTCCTTCATCTGCTGTGTGTTTTTCTGTCTTTTCATTTTGCTTATCTTACTGTGTATGGGGTCTCATTTTTGCAGGCTGCAGGTTTTTAGTTCCCATTGTTTTTGGTGTCTGTCCCCAGTGGCTAAGGTTGTTTCAGTGGGTTGTGTAGGCTTCCTGGTGGAGGGGACTAGTGCCTGTGTTCTGGTGGATGAGGCTGGATGTTGTCTTTCTGGTGGGCAGGTCCACGTCTGGTGGTGTGTTTTGGGATGTCTGTGGCCTTATTATGATTTTAGGCAGCCTCTTTGCTAATGGATGGGGCTGTGTTCCTGTCTTTCTAGTTGTTTGGCATAGTGTGTCCAGCACTGTAGCTTGCTGGTCATTTAGTGAAGCTTGCTGGTCATTTAGTGAAGCTGGGTGTTGGTGTTGAGATGGAGATCTCTGCGAGATTTTCGCCATTTGATATTATGTGGAGCTGGGAGGTCTCTTGTCGACCAGTGTCCTGAAGTTGGCTCTCCCACCTCAGTGGCACAGCCCTGACACCTGGCTGGAGCACGAAGAGACTGTCTTCCACACGGCTCCTAGTTTTGGAGGGTCTCCTGCAGAGTCAGTGGGTGGCTGTGGCTCACCATTAGGACAAGGACACTGGCAGCAGAAGTTCTGGGAAGTACTCCTTCGATTTTAACTTTATACATAAATATTTTTATTTTAAAGTTGTACAAAACTTTATGTGTCTCCTAATTTGGAACACTGGGAGAGACAGCCTTATATTTGGGATCACCTTATATCCAGACACATTTTCGTATATAAAGAACTCTGGAGAAAATGACAGGTAAGTATAAAAATTGGTAAAAGATATGAACCAGCAGTTCAGATAAAAGATAAAAGGTAAATAGGAAATAAACATAAAAAAGATGCTTAACTAGGAACATAGGAATTAGTGAAACTTGTAATCAGGGAAAAAATTAAAATGAGATACCATTTCACACCCATTTGACTGGCAAATATCAGAAAGTTGTGTATAGAGAAGATCTTACCCATTGCTGCTAATATGTTAATAGTTTCTACCACTTTTTGAGAATTTGCCAGTATCTAGTGAAAGCATACCCTTTGACACTCTTGATCTAGATCTAGATTGATCTAGGTTGATCTAGAACCTCTTGCTCATGTACACAGGAAGATATTTAAAATAACTTTATTGTTGTATTTTTGGAATAGTGAACTGGAAGTAATTTGATATCAATCAATAGGAGAATGAATAAAATGTGGTTTATTTATATGTTGGAAAATTAACAGCAATTGAAACAAACCAACATGGAAAAATCTTAAAAGGTATATGAAAAGGCAAGTTTTAGAATGATTCATATTGTAGAATAGCATTTATGTAAATCAAACCCAAAGCAATGCTATATATATTTTTTGTATTCATAAATGTAATAAAGGTATAAAAGCTTGGGCTGGAAGAGATATATGCCACATTCTTCTTAGTGGCTGCCTCAAGGTAAGAATGGAGGGAACGGGACTGTGTAAATGTTGGTAGCAGGAAAGAGTACAATGTCTTGGCCTGAAATACCTGAATATTTGTTTGTTTATATTCTGATTAGATTTAGACTCATTTCCTTTTATGTCCTGAAACAATCTGAACACATTTCCAAGAATCTCAACTATAGTCAACAGAGTTTTACTACTTGGAGGCTAACTGAAAATTTTTGTTCTTAGTGTTGTAATTTTCAGGGCAAGTTATAAAATTATTGATCGGAGCAATTGTAACCATTTTCTATAGTTTATTTCTCCACTAGTCTATAGTCCAGTAGGAGGACTTTTAAATGGAAGATATGGGTGTCAACTAATGGAGTAGTGGGAAGACAAATGCAGTCATGCACATGGCCAGCTGAGAGCAGATTTTTAAAAATTGATGAGTTGTCTTTTCACCAGTTTATTAGGTGACATGCTTCTAAGATGGAAACAGTGTATGAGAAGGGGATGAAAGACTTGAACAGCTTTCCAATTCAATTGTATTGAATTGTGACAATTGTGACATTGTTTTTAAATTAAATATTTGACTTATCCATATTCAAATATTATCACCCATAAATAATTATCACCCATAAGCAGAAGCTGAACAAATTAATTAAAAAATGTCCACCACTGTTAATTATCTGGGCCACTCACTCTTGTCCCAACTCCCCATATACTTGTTTCTATCTGTTAACCTGAACTACAGTGTTCTCTTTTAGGTCAGGTGGTTCTCTGAGACCTCAGCTTAAATTGAATCTTTCCATCTCTCCTGTTCCTTTATAATTGCAAGGAGCATCCACTGTATGTGAATTCTTATGGCCTATTTCACATCTCTTTAGGTAGTTTTACTTTCTTATAGAGCTTTTACAAATGAACCCCAGGATTATTTTTCCTCTATTTGAATCCTTCCTGATCTCCTCCCATTTAAACTACTGTTGTAATTATGGCATTGCATTGGATGTATTCCATTTGTACATACTGCCTTGTCTGCATTAATTAACAAAAATTATAGCAACTTGCCAAGAATACCTCACATTATCATGGGGACAGAAATAGTAATACACTATTCAATAACAACCCACCAATTTCTATCTTCATTTCTTACCTCTCCTCTGAGCTGCTGCCTATTCAACAGACCATAAGGATGTCTCTGAGCACCTCAAACTTAACATGTTGAAGACCAAGCCAACAACATCCTCCCAGACCCACTCATCTCTTTGTGTTTTCTGTTCAGTTAATAGCACCTCTTTCAACCAGGAGGTGCAAGTTGTACTGTCATCCTTGAAATGAATCTTCTTTCCTTATTTCTCACATCCAGTTTTCTTCCAGGATATGTCAATTTTGCTTTCTACATATCCCACAGATCTGTCTGGATTCAAGCCATGTACCATCATTGGTCATCTGGACCACTGCAATAGATAGTTTCCTGATCTCCCTGTGCTTTCTCTTTCCATCCTTCAGCATGTTCTATATCCTTTTGATCCCCCCCCTTTTTTTTTCAGGTTTCTCCTCCTTTGCCACTTCTTTAGAGAAGTTTTTCCTGATCTTCCTGGGTTGGTTGAATCCTTCTATTATCAGTGATCAGAGCCCTCAGTACCTAATGTCCTTAGCACATAAGACAGGTTTAATGTTACATTAATTTGATTCAAGCATTTTTCCCACTAAATCTGCACTGTCCATTACAGTAGCCACTAGCCACAGATGGCTATTTAACTTTAAATTAAGTAAAATTAAATGAAACTTAAAATTCAGTTTCCTAGTCACACCAGCTACACTTCAAGTGCTCAAGAGCCGTCTGGGCACTGGTAGCTACCATGTTGGGCAGTGCAGAGTAAAGAACATTTCCATCACTCTAGGAAGTTCTGTAGGACAACATGCACCAGACTGTAAGCTCTGCAGGGGCACACAATGGTTCTTTTCTTTTTTTCCTGTTGTCAAACAGTCTTTCTGTCTTTCCATTACATTCCTGGTGCCTAGCAACATGTCTGGCCCCACAGAAGGCCTTCCAAAATATTTGTTAAGCAAATGAAAAAATGAGTTAACGAATGAGCACCTCAGAGCCTTGTGGGGATGAAGTGGAGCAGTTAAGAATGTCCCGAATTGGGAAAACTTTCTCCGAGGCTGGTATTTGTGGACCATTGATTCCAGAGACCTCAGCACTTGATGCCGTTCATGTGCTCACTCAATGACATGCCTGCACAAATCTTTGTTTTGCCGTTTCAAAGCTGTACTTGGCCAATCATGGTCTGGAGATCCTTCATGAATATTTTGTAAGAGAAGCTTCCTCATGGAAATTAAAAAGTACCTGACAGGGGCGGCATATGTGCTAGCAGATGTTTATCAGTTTTGGCAGTGAATAATTGTCATGTCTGGGATGTGTTCTTTTGCCTAAAGGAACATGGCAAATGATGTGACGGATCATGTTTCTTATTTTACTTTATGCTAGTTTAAGTTTACTTTTAGTGGAGAGTTAATGAAGTACAGTATAGTCTAAAAAAACAGTAAGGAGGGACTCTGGTTTCAGAAACCCATGTGAAAGCTAGAAAACATCACAAAGGATTCTAGTATTTTAATTGAGAGAGAAGCAAATTACGGCCCATGGGCCAAATCCAGCCCAGTGCCTGTTTTTGTGAATAAAGATTTATTGGAACAAAGCCACACCCATTCATCTATTCATCTACTGTTGCTTTCACCCTACAATGGCAGAGTTGAGTAGTTGGGACAGAGACTGTGTAGCCTACGTCTAAAATGTTTCTTACCTGGACTTTTATAAAAAGTTTGCTTACCTCTGTTTTAACTCCTACAGGATCCAATGCTACTTGGATTGTTTGAGCTTTATGAGCAGTTAGTGGGTACAGCTGACAAAATGGTCACTCTGTTCAGTTGCTTTCTTTACCAGCCACCCTCCTACCCCCCTGCCCCCAACACTTACATTTTTTTCTTCAAAATCACAGAGAAAAATTATGGAGGTCGTCTAACGTTTCTGAGGCAGCAAGGTGAGTTTCAGGCTGTGGGGATGAAATCATGGATAATAAGATGGAGGTAAAATGCCCTTTGCCATGCTGTGTGCCTTGAGAACCTTCAGATGTTGGTGCCAGAAAAGTGGAAGTTGGCCTGAGCAAAGATAACAGATCAGGAAACATGTACTGACCAGAGATGAACCTCAGAGAACAAAGAGAGAGACGAGGGGCTTTGGAAGTGAGGCTATGTGAGGAGGCTGTGAAAGAATGTGGTACCTCAAAGACAAAGAGATGCTGCACATAGAGAAGACCTTTAGATCAGGGGAATTGTTGGAAAACTGAGCCCAACAGCTATGCCCAGAGAAGGAGAAATAAGTCAGGAAAACTCTATGAAGTTTCCAGGGAAGCCCAGTCAGGAGGCAAGTGGTAATAAAGAGGTTGGGTTTGAACTAGAACTGAGGGTAGATCGGGGGTAGATGGAAGCAGAATCTAGTGAAGAGATGGTGGCAGAGAGAGCAGGAGAGCCCGCTGGCTGGAGGCTCACAGTTAGACTTTTGATTTTCTCTCCAAAAGTGGTTTTATATAAAGTCAGTGAGTAACACTGGCAGGTTTGGAAGAAGGCAGTGAGGTTTAAGTTTTTAAAAAATTTCTGTGTGTGTGTGTGTGTGTATGGTTAATAACTAAGGGCCCACAAAAAATATAAGTGACAGGCCACATAGCATAAACTCTGCAGCCAGGCTACTTCTGTTCAGATTTTGGCTCTGCCACGTACTAGCTGTGTGACCTTGGATGAGTTACTTAACCTCTCTGTGTCCTAATTTGCTCACATAAAATGAAGATAATACTGCTACTACGTCTTAGAGTTGTTTTGAGGGCTAAATAAGCTTACATTTGTGAAGTGCTTACAACTGTGCCTGACACACAATGAGTGCTATAGACATTTATTAAATACTAGTGGTCTCTCTGTCATCTTTTGAGATGCCCTGGCTGGAAGATGAACTAGACATGAACATTGGATATGACCTTAAAATGTCAATTCACATAGAAACCTTTCTCCAATGCACTACGTAAATGCTTTAAAGAATTTGTGTCCTTTAACAGATGACTATTTAGTGTACTGGAGGCATGTCTTCATTTAAAACTTGTTTTTGTCCTTTGAACAGATTGTAAAATAGAGTGTCTGTGTGGACGTTTTATCTCATTGACCCTGATTCTTGCCTGCAAAAATGCATAATACTGAGCAGAAAATGAAATGAAAGGATTGGTGAAGGAGAGGGAAACACAACTTAGGCAGGGGTGTTTGTTTTTAAATCACAGTAAAATACATATAACATAAAAATTGTCATCTTCATGATTTTAATACTACAGTCCTGTAGTATAAATACATGCACATTTGTTGTATCTATGTAAGATGATGGATGTTCACTAAAGTTGTGGCAATCATTTCACGATGTATGCAAGTCAAACCATTATGCTGTACACCTTAAACTTATACAACGTGGTATGTCAGTTATACCTCAATAAAACTGGAAGGAAAGAAAAGAAAAGATCTGTTCTAAACAAAATAAATTGGTGAAAGCAATATTAATAATATGTATGACTTAACTCAGTATATCTAATATATTTCAACATGTATTAGATATAAAACAATTATTCCTGCAATAGTTCATATCCTTTTTGTGGTAAGGCTTTGTAATGCAGTATGTATTTTTCACTTATTACACATTTCAATTTGAATGCTATATTTTCATCAGAAATCAATGATCTGAAATTGGATTTCATAAAATTTACAGTCAGAAAAGTAGATTCACATATCCAAGTTCTTCTAAACATGCTTAAAAGTTGTCTGGTAATTGAATCAAGTATCAACTTTAAATTTTAATGAAATGTAGATTGAAAAGCCAGTTCCTACTCATAACCCAAATCTAGTCATGAGCAAGTATCCAGTGGACATTTTACAAAACATCTGACCAGCATTCTTCAAAACTGCCAAGATCATCAAAAACAAGGAAAGTCTGAGAAACTGTTACAGATCAGAGGAGGCTGGGGAGACTTGACATCTAAGTGTAATGTGGTGTCCTTTTTGGGGTCCTGGAACAGGAAAAGGACATTCAAGGAAAAATTGGAGAAATGTGGATAAAGTCTAAAGTCTGGAGTTTGGTTAATGGTATTGTACCAACGTCAATGTCTTAGTTTTGACAAATATAGTGATTATATAAGATGTTAATGGTAGGGGAAGCTGGGTGAGGGGCATATGGGAACTCTCTATACCATCACTGCAACTTTTGTGTAAATATAAAAAATTATTCCAAATAGAAAAAGTTAAAGTAAAAATAAATGCATAAATACAATCACATTGTTGTGCAACCAATCTCCAGAACTCTCTATATCTTGCAAAGCTGAAACTCTACACTCATTAAATAACAACTCACACTCTTAGAGGAAAACATAGGCAGAACACTCTATGACATAAATCACAGCAAGATCCTTTTTGACCCACCTCCTAGAGAAATGGAAATAAAAACAAAAATAAACAAGTGGGACCTAATGAAACTTAAAAGCTTTTTCACAGCAAAGGAAACCATAAACAAGACCAAAAGACAACCCTCAGAATGGGAGAAAATATTTGCAAATGAAGCAACTGACAAAGGATTAGTCTCCAAAATTTACAAGCAGCTCATGCAGCTCAATAACAAAAAACAATCCAAAAATGGGCAGAAGACCTAAATAGACATTTCTCCAAAGAAGATATACAGATTGCCAACAAACACATGAAAGAATGCTCAACATCATTAATCATTAGAGAAATGCAAATCAAAACTACAATGAGATATCATCTCACACCAGTCAGAATGGCCATCATCAAAATATCTAGAAACAATAAATGATGGAGAGGGTGTGGAGAAAAGGGAGCACTCTTGCCCTGCTGGTGGTAATGTGAATTGGTACAGCCACTATGGAGAACAGTATGTAGGTTCCTTACAAAACTACAAATAGAACTACCATATGACCCAGCAATCCCACTACTGGGCATATACCCTGAGAAAACCATAATTCAAAAAGAGTCATGTATCAGAATGTTCATTGCAGCTCTATTTACAATAGCCAGGACATGGAAGCAACCTAAGTGTCCATCAACAGATGAATGGATAAAGAAGATGTGGCATATATATACAATGGAATATTACTCAGCCATAAAAAGAAATGAAATTGAGTTATTTGTAGTGAGGTGGATGGACCTAGAGTCTGTCATAAAGAGTGAAGTAAGTCAGAAAGAGAAAGACAAATACCGCATGCTAACACATATATATGGAATCTAAGAAAAAAAAATGTCATTAAGAACCTAGGGGTAAGACAGGAATAAAGACACAGACCTACTAGAGAATGGACTTGAGGATATGGGGAGGGGGAAGGGTAAGCTGTGACAAAGTGCGAGAGTGGCATGGACATATATACGCTACCAAACGTAAAATAGCTAGTGGGAAGCAGCCGCATAGCACAGGGAGATAGCTCGGTGTTTTGTGACCACCTAGAGGGGTGGGATAGGGAGGGTTGGAGGGAGGGAGACGCAAGAGGGAAGAGATATGGGAACATATATATATGTATAACTGATTCACTTTGTTATAAAGCAGAAACTAACACACCACTGTAAAGCAATTATACTCCAATAAAGATGTAAAAAAAAAAAAAACAGAAAAAAAAAGAAAAGAAAACCCCTCACCTTTCTCTTTGCCCTCACCCTTGGCAACCACCATTCTACTTTCTGTTGCTGAGTTTCACTCCTCTAGATACTTCATATAAGTGTAATCATACAGTCTTTGCGTTACTGTGACTCGCTTATCTCAATATAATGTCATCAAGTTTCACCCATGTTGTAGCATGTGTTGTGTCAGAACTTCCTTTTTTTTAAGGCTGAAAAATATTCCATTGTATGTTTATGCCCCATTTTATTTATCCATCCATCTGTTGATGGACTCTGTGTTGCTTCTGCCTTTTAGCTATTTGTGAATACGCTGCTATAAACATAAGTGTACAACTGGCAGGTGGCTTTATGAAATTCTGTGATTTGACTCCCTGGTGTCCTTGCTCCCTGGAATATTAGGATAAACTTGGGGTCCAAACCAGGTAGAACTGGGTTATAAGCCTGGTTTTACCACTTACCAGCTATGCATTTTGGGGCAAGTTACTTAAGTTCTCTGATCTTGCTTACTTCTTTGTAATAAAGGAATAGTGATATTTAAACACAGAGTTGTTTTAGGAGTTAAATAAGACCTTGCACAATGTTGGATACATTGTAAGAATTCAATAACTTTCCCCCTTTCCTTTCAAATGTGCCATCTTTTCTTCTGTGATCACCTATGTATATCTCCTTTTATTCTTGCTTTATCACAAGGAGAGACACAAATATTATCCATGAGGCCTGAGGTTGGATTACACTAAGGTTAAACAAAAAATTTCCCCCAGGGTTCCAGTAGAGTCGGTGGAACCTTGTTTAACTAAACAAATATTGCTCAGTGTTTCAGGGTTCTTTTGAGAGTATTGCCATATCCAAGAAGCCTTATGATCCAATCTTCAAATTGCCTTTCTTATTTAAAAGCAGGAAGTAGTATTTTTTTTCAAAAGCAGTTTCAGATATTTGAATTCAGTTCAACACAAACTTTGAGGGAGTGCCAAATTTGACTCACATGTTCCCTGATGCCTAACTCAATTAGGTCCACTTGCTGGACCTTGATCTGGTAAAGAAAACAGGACCTTTACTTGTTTATGGTGGCTGCAAATGTTTGATTTCATTTCCCTTGTGGGGTGTCATAGAGATAAATGCCTCTTTGTGGTACATTCAAAGAACATCATAGTATAGTGACTATACCAGTAATGGTCTGTTTACTTAAGCTCAATTCACTGGTATAAATATTACTTTAAAATGTCGGCAAAAATATGTCTTTAAATATTTGGAAAAGTGTACAGAGAGAATTTGTGATTTTAGATCTTGGCAAAAAACTATAAAGAAATAAGGTGCCAGATTTGCTTTGTTGGAAAAGTTAAGTTTAACGATTATTTTGTTTTGAGAGACAAAATTAAGAGAATGACTTGAACTTTGATGAAGAAAAATAATGTGAAATAAAAGAAATTTTGGTGGAGGTGACATAAAAATAGGACCGATAGAAATGATGCTTGTTCTTAAAATTCCACACATCAAAGAGTGCAAAACAGCATTTCAGCATCATCATTCAGTCTGACATTAGCTGGTACTGAAATGAATAGACATAAATGAGCTTATTTATTTTCAAGCTCTTACTAAATCAGAAAATTAAATTAGATTTATAAAATGTTTTGCTTTTGCAAAAACAACTCCCCCTCTCCCCCCAATACAGATCATGTTTATTGTTGGAAATCCTTTTTCAGTATGTTTGAATGTTTAGTATAACATGCATGCAGAGCAAACTGGGGAACCTGAGGAGTGTTCTGAAGAGCCCTGGGAGTTTGAGTGTCATCTTCTCAAGGAGGAAGAGAATTTCAGTCTTACTCATAGGATAGGAATGGAAACAGGGCACAGGTGAGCAACAGATGGTCCCCAATTCAGTGAATCCTATGTAGTGTTGGGACAACAGAATGTTGTAGGGTCATTGAGTGTATCACCACTGGAGTAGAGTCCATCACCTACCTTGACTTGGTGGACTCTGAAACCAGGCAGTAGCTGAAGGTGTTTAGTTCAGTCCTGTGATTCTGATTTTCAGGAGAAGCTGTGTTGCCAGGCGTTGGAAGTGAGCCCACCAGCAGAGGACTGGCAGCATTGTAATCCCTTTGTTGTAGGGCAGTGCCAAGTATAAGATCTATGCTTCCTGAGGTCCCAGGCAGGATTGCTGTCACAATTTCTTCACTTACTCAAAATAAATGTTTTGAATGATTATAGTTTGCTGGGTATTGTCTAAGACCTGGCTTCCAAAGATTAGTAAATGCACAATTCTTGTCCTCAAGAAGCTCACCTCAGGATGATTTGCCTATTCAATGGTGTGTAAAATGTGTTCTCATTGTTTATAGGTAGGGGCTAAAGTCAAAAGATGTGTGGATACGTCTGACTCACAGTTTCCATAAAGTGGAAATTGAGGGGAGGGAAAGAAGAAGTTCAAGTTAGTGTGGGCTGTTTCTGGGAAGAGTGAGTCAGGGTGAAGCACAGGATAGTGTGGAGTTACTGGAAGTCCAAGGGGGGGACTTAGGAATGAAAGAGGAGGATGTCAATGGAGCCAGAGGAGGTCCCCAAGGTGTAGCTTATCATTAGTTTCAAGGATACAAGGTGAAACTGATTATATGGTATTGAGGCAATCATACCTGTGAGAGCTGAAGGGAACCTGGTATGTCATCTAATTAACTCACTCTTCTTTCAGCTCAACAAAGTGGAGCCTAGAGGGATGGCCTGACTTGTTTTAGTTAAAAGGAACAATAGGCCGTTTTTTTGGTTGGTAGAAATACACTTAAAGTATCCATATCGTACAGAATTAGAGATAGTCCATATGTTGGTGGCTTCAGAGATCTTTCCAAGATCACACTGTGTCTAAATCCAGCCCGTGCTTTTCAGAGGTCTCGTCTAAATGCTCTCCTGACCACTTGACCCTTGTCATTCCTTCCTATTTGAAATTTCTGGCTTCTTTGGTGGCACTGCATCCCCCTGGTTTTTCTCCTATTCTTCTGGCCAGTCTTTCTGTCTCCTTTTTAGTTTCTCTTACTTTGCTAATCCTCTACATTCTGCTTCCTAGAGTTCTGTCCATCTTTTCTACTCTTCCAATTCCTATACTCTTTCTGAGCAGCTGAATCTATTTTCATGACTTTACTTTCTGTTTGGAAGTTGATAATTTCTAAGCATAAGTCTCAAGTCAAGATCTGCCACCTGGATTCCAGGCCCTTATTCCAACAGTCAACAGCACACCTCCATCTGGATGTTCCGTATGAGGCTTAAACTCAATCAATAAACGTAAAACTGAAGTTATCATCATTTCTCCCCACCCTCACCCTGGGCCCTCATCTCTTCCTCTTCTATTCCCTGTTTTGTTTGGCACCATAATGCTTAGGGTCCTCAAACCACAAACCCAAGGTTTGTCTATTATTTATCCTCATGTTCTGTTGAATATTTTTTTTTACCTCTGTAATTTCTTTCTTCACTATCCCCACTGCTATTAGGTTGAAGAACCATCCAGTCCGGGAACCATCCAGTCTGGGAACCATCCAGTCTGGATCAGCAACCTGAAAAAAGCAAATTGGCCTCCTTGCCATCATTACTGCCCACCCCTTGCTACTATCACATAAGACTCAGGGGGATTTTACTGAGCGAAAAAAACCCTAATCCCATCATTTTCCTGCTAAATATTCTTGAAGGCTTCCCATCACATGCAGGGTCAAATCCAAAATCCTTAGCATGACACAAGGTCCTTTGTGATCTGCATTTAGACTTTTCTTTAGTCTTTTTCTTTCTTCCTTCCTTCCTCCTTTCTTTTCTTCCTCCCTCCCTCCCTCCCTCCCTCCATTCCTTCCTTCCGTTCTTCCTTCCTTCCTTCCTTTCCTTCCTTCTTTCCCTCTTTCTTTTTTTGCCATTCCCTCTTTACGTTTGTGTCTTGGCATTTCAGAATACCTTCCAGTCTTTGAACTTGCCATACTCTCTATTAGCCTCTTTACAAAATCAAAGATGCTTTTCTCAACAATATAGTGCATTCTTACTCATCCTTCAAATCTTAGCTCACATATGATCTCATTCCAAAATCATCTTCTCTCCTTGGTCTGGTTGTGGTGCCCTCAGCATCCTGTGATCATCCCATCCCAGCATTTCCGTGCTATTGAAATTTTGTGGCTTATTTATTGGATCCTTTCCCATCACCTCTAGACAAGGTTCTCATTGAGGGCAGGGTCTGTGCCTTCTCTCTCTGTATATCTAATCCTAGCAAAGTCTATGGTAGGCATCAGGTGCTCAGAATTAAACAAAAAGAGTAAAGATTTGTGCATTATTCTAAATCACAATAGGGAAGAGAAGCATATTGGAGTCAGCTGGAGACCTGGATTAAAGTTCAAATACCCATATTCTTATGGAATGTGCTCTACCCCTCCTTATAGGGTATCAGAATCTTTAGGGTGGTATATGTAAGTGAATGAAAATAAGAAACACTACTAAGAATATGAATATACATATTTTAAAAAATCTAGCAATGCAGGAAAAACTATGAAAAAATGCTTAGGCTTACAATGAAACTATTTTATACCCATCAGAGAGACAAAAATGAAAAGTGTGACACATCAAGTACTGGTGATAATATGGAGAAATAGTGATTCAAACATTGCTGGTGGCCCTTTAGAGTATAACTTAGCAATAACTTGTAAACTCAAAGATGTATCTATCCTTTGACCAGTAATTGACACTTCTAGGTCCATACTCCAGCAAAACTGTAGCACATGTGCACATGTAAAAAATGTTTGGAAATAATTATTGCAGCTGTGTGCAGTGGCAAAAACATGGAAACATCCTGAATTTTCAGTAGGAGAAGAGACAGATGGTGGCAAAGTCAGTTAGTGGAATACTATACAGCAGTTAAAATGAATCAACTAGAGTTGCCAGTATCACTATGGGTGTATAGAAAAAGCATAGTGTTCAGTAAGAAAAACAAGTTGTAGGATAGTACAGTGTGATACCATTTATAAAATTAAAAACACGCAAAAAATTAAATATTTTTGAACACATTTCATAAATGTGTTAAGATATGCAGGGAATATACACTAAATTGTTGTCCAATTATGAATAAGTAGTGGGGACTGGAGAGAAATATGGAAACATGAAGGCAGCTCTATTAGGAGGATGGGACAGTGCTTGTTTTCTTAGTTTCTATTTGTCTTAGGCTGTTTGGGCAATAGTTCATTGTAAATTTTGTATTCCCAGAATTACTGTCATTGGATCCTCATGAGAATTCCACCAGTTGATATGAATGTGAAACTGTCTACAACCTTGCTATTCAAAGTGTGGTACTCTGACTGGAAAAATTCACATTGCCTGGGTGCTTGTTAGAAATGCAGAATGCCAGGTCCCCCCTCTGACCTACTGAATCAGCATTTGCCTTCTAAAAATATCCCCAGGGGATTCCTGTGCACATTTAAGTTTGTGAAGCCCTGGACTACAAGACTTAGAGCAATGACTCTCAAGGGTGGGAGATGAGGGGAACAGTTTTGTCTCCAAAGGCACATTTGACAATATCTGGTGAAATTTGGTGGCTGCTACTGGCATCTTGTGGATAGAGCCTAGGGCTGCTGCCAGACAACCTACAAGGCACAGGACAGTCTCCCAGAACAAAGACTTGTCTAGCCCCAAATGTCCGAGGTTGAGAGACCCTGACATGGAGAACAGAGTTTTGCCCAATTCCATATATACACTGTTGGTTATAAAATTTAAAAAAAAAAAAAATTAAAAACCCCACTAAATTCTGAATAGGTACTCCCTCTAGGAAAAACAGGAGGAGAATGAGGTTAGGGAATGTATATGTAATGTTCTATTTAAAATAAACAACAATTAAGAGGCTAGATAACTTTGCCAAATTATACCAATTAGCTAGACCTCTAGTAGTTTAAAGAAACATAAGAATAGATAGCAAAAATTGGGATCTAAAGATTGAAAAATAAAAATGTGTTTCTGGAAGGGATAAGGATCAAAACAAACTCAAGTCCTTATTTAACTGTGGGTGGGTACATAAAAAATTTTTGGTTTTGGCCAATTCACAAAGACCTGCCTTGACTCTCTCTGCTGTCAGAAAAGTATTGAAAACATTGCCTACTCTAACTTCCTGGATATGCCCTACTTTAGTGGTGCCATGTAAGCAACCAAACGAGCATTTTCAAGGGGGGCTATAATATGAAGGCACCTGTGATGGAAATTCTATGTTCCCTGGCTAGTCCTTTCCTTTTCTACCTGACCTTTAAATGTTTTAGTTTGTCATGACTCCATCCTCTTAACACTTTACGTTCTTTCCCTAAGTGATTGCATCTATTTTTACATTTAAATCTCAAGTTCAGAGAGCTCATCTGAGTTCTAGACCTCAAGTAGCCAGCTGCTGACTCAACATCCCACTGGAAGTCCCACGGACAATTCAGAGTCCAAGTCTAATGCTGAATTCGTTCTCTTTCCACCCACCTCCTCCAAACATACCCCTACTGTGTTTTCTTCCCCAGGATACAGTAGCACCATCCAGCCAACAGCACCTACAGAAACCAGAGAGTCATTTTTAACATTTCCCTCTCCATTATCCTTTGCATCCAATCCATCCCTAAATTCTGTTGATTCTACCTTATAAATATATCTCAAATACATTGGCATTTCTACAAGTTTGTTACTACTCTTGGTTTTTCCTGCCCTTTGCATCCTCACTAGTCTCCTTATGTATTTCAGCACCCACTCCCTCTATACCCCATCCATATTTATCAGCCTTCACCCATTAAACCATTCTCTATACTATATCCAGAGTGATCTCTTCAAAATGCAAATCTGAATGTATCACTCCTGCTTAAAACATTTCCTTAGTTCCCCATTGCTGTTGGGGTCCCTCACAGAATCCTTCACAAGCTGTACAGGACCTGGTCTCTTCCCATCTTGGAAGCCTCATCTCATTGCAGTCATCCTCTCTTCTCACTCTTCTCCAATCCAGCTTCCAGCCACACTGCCACCCCTGTAATTCCTCAAATGCATCAAGCTCTTTCCCAGTTCATCCCTTTGTCACATTTTGTTCCCTTTGCCTGTAAAACTGACCCCAGTCACCATTTCCCAACTCCTCCATCTAAGAGATGCCACTTCATTCTTTAGCTCTCAGCTCAAGTATTACTTTCTTAGGGAAGACTTCCATGACCACCTGAGAAGAGATTATCCACAATGCCCAACTCTGTAGTTGTTGATAGCATCTAACCAAAAAGTAATTAACACTCAACCACATAATTGTCTGCTTGCCCCATTAGACAGGAAGTTTCACAAGTGCAGCACAGTGCTTGCTGTTCACTGCTGCATCTCCAGGACTAACCCAGTGTACCCCAAGTAGTGCCTGAGTGAAAGGCTGGGCTTCTGGAATTGCTACAGAGAAGGAGCTACAAGATACTACACAACAGTTGGAACTCAGTTCTTTTTTATTATTTAAGAAAACTAGTCTGGGATATAGTTTTAAATGTCTTAGAAACTAATGTGGAATTAAATATGTAGATATGACTTCATTCTGTGTTTGAGTGTTTTCCTAAGCTTGAAAAGTGAGCAAATCCCCATGCATGTTAGATAAGCTTGGTTTTAGAGGCTGTAGAGTTTGTGCTTGGGAACAACTCATTAGAACATTTTCTAGGGCGACCCCTCAAATAATCCTTAGTCAAATAGTATTAGCTATGGGCCGATGAGTGAGGCGAAGAGAAAGGACTAATTTTTCCCATGAATGGTGTGAATGTCTTGTCTTTTGTATTGAAAGAGATTAGATTTTGGATTCAGATCTGCATCAGAATCTCAATTCTTTCACTTAAATGTTGGCTAATTTTTTTAACTGTCTCAGCCTTTAGTTTCTTCATTTATGTAATGAATATATCACTTTCATGTGAACAGTTATGAGATACCATAGATTTATTGAGATAGCATTTATCAAGCTCTCAGCACAGTGCTGGTTCCTAGTAGAGATTTAATGACTTCTGGTTCTTTTCATTTTTATTTCTATCTGTATACATATAGTTCAGTTGTCATTGAATTGGGATCCAGAGCCCTAGATAATTGAAATCAGAGTTTTGATACATGAACTCCTCCCCTTCCTAGAGCTTATTCTAAGAAACTATTTTGATAGAGTTAGACCAAATGAAAGATTATATGATCATAGTACACATCAATCAAAGTGCCTTCATGCACTTGGACAAAACTGAAGCAAGGCAAAAAGAAGAAATCTCATATGTAGAAGATTGCTAGCAATATACTACTGCATTGTAAGAAGGAAATGAAGCAAAGCCTGTCCTACCAGGGCTGGATGCCATTCAGTCATGACCTTCCTAGAATATGATAGTAGATGTGTTCTGAAGAGCAGCTGGAAGGAGGACCGACATGTATCTTCCTGTGTTAGGGAGTGATTCATCCAGCCCTCAGCCCATTCATCTCATAAATTTTTGAGTGTTTGGGATATGTCAGGCACTGTGCCAGCAGCACCAGTCCAACAGTAAGCAAGACACAGTTCTGCTCTGGCAATAAGGGGATAGAGAGGGTGTGTGTGTGTGTTTGTGTTGAGGGGTGTGTGGTAATTTATACAAGGTGGTCTGCAAAAGCCTCTAAAAGAGAGGTTTGAATAGAGCCTTGAATGTACCGAGAGAGTAAGTCTTGTGGGTCCCCAAGGGAATGGGTTTCCAAGTGGAGGTGATAGCAAGCATGAAGGTGCAAAGCAGCAGGCTTGTGAATCTGAAAAATGGCGAGAGAGCTGGTGCAGTAGAAGCAGAGCAAGGGAGGGACAGAGAGATCAGACAGGTCGTGGGGACCAGTACACCATCCTGAGGTTTTGCCTTTGAATCCTAAAGAGATGGGAAGCCATGGGGAGTTTGGAGCATGATCTTATTTGCCTTATAAGACAGGATCACTGTCATAGGAGAATAGACTGTTGGAGGGTCTGGGCAGAAGCAGACTGATTAGGAGGCTGTTACCAAAGCCAGATGAGAAGTGTGTTCCCCTCAGTACTAGTTAAGTTAATAAAATATACCTCTGTATGGCAATCATTCAGAAAAAAAAAATTCTTTCTACTACCTACTGACTACCACATTAAATCCAGCCTATTTCTCTCTGTTTATTCTATTACTTCCCTCCATCTACTACCTCTCAAATGTAAAATGCTTAAACTAGAGTAATAATAATGAGGGTGGTGAAGAATAGTTGAATTTTGGATGTACTTCAAAGGTAGGGCTGACTGGATTTGCTCATGGACTAATTGAAGGGTACAAAAGAAAGAGGAGTCAAGGATAACACATAAGAATTGGGCCTGAGCAACTAAAAGGGTGGAAGAGGTGGGAAAAACTAAGAGAGAGGTAGATGCAGGGAATGGTTCAAGGTCTTCTTCATTCTCTAGTCTATTCCAACACAATTTCTGGAAGGAGTCCTATTTTAGGCATATCAGCCATCATCTTCCTGTGGTTTAGTTGACTGCTGAAGACTGGACTCCATGGGATACCAGAGAATTACCTGGCATGAAGGGCATTCTGTAAGGGAGTTGGGAAGGGTGTACAACAAAACTTGCACCTACTTAGCTGCTTAGCCAAGGGCTAGCCTTGTTTATTAAAACATTCCTGACTAACTGTCTCCCTAGAGGTTCAAAGCTGGAGTAACAGCCATAGGTGATTCCCAACTTGGCAGAGGTTGTAGTAGCCATTAAGACTCCAAAAAAATGAGTCTTGAGCTTTTCCAAGTTTTAGTTAGTAGAAGCATACAGCTGGAAGAGGGAAGAACTCAAAGAAGGTCATAGCTGGAGGGAACCTTAGTTGGAGTCCAAATCAAGACTCAGAGAAACATGAGACTCAGAGAGGTTATACAGCTACTTCAGGGACATGAAGAGTAGTTGAAATAGAACTAGAACGCTGGTCTCTGACTTCCATTGCACTGCTTTTCTGGCAGTGCCAGGCTGGAGGGAACATGACAGTACCAGGTATGCACTGATCGGAGCAAATTGTCTTTTACTCTTGGGAGACTAGAGCTTAAGAAGCCTTCACCACACACTACTTTTAATCCGTGTTCATGGATCCCATGGTTTTACCCTGAGAAGGAAACTGGAGGTTGGCTGATTTTCTTGGTCTAAGAAGTAAAGAATAGCAATAATAGTCCTTGCTTTCCTCTGGGTTAGAATAGTACTTTCACGTTCATGTCAAATTTCACGTTCATGAAATGATGGATTGCAGGTATAATGGTTGGAAAAAGACAGTGGTGTAGTGAGTGATGTTACTACCACGAGTGTGGGGAAAATTAAAATTTATCTAAGACAACTACGGTAAAAATGTTTGTGGTATTTCAATTTCCTTGCCTTGTGAAACTGGCAGTGAAAGGCAAAATGGGTTGATTTGAATTTCAGCCATCTTTTTCAGAACATTGAAAGAGGTGCCAAGGAGTAGTAAAATGTGCAAAGTAGACTACTGGGGAAGGAAAGAAAAGTGATATGCGTAGTCAGCCCCTGAAAGATTAAAAGTTGATTGCTTGTTTCCATTGAAATATTTTGAAAACCCAATGGAAGTTTGTGACCAGGTCCACACTGGAGCTGAGATGGTCTCTGATTACTAGAGTTATCACACCCACATGCCAACAATAGTCATTGCTCACACAAACTGCAGTCATGGCCTTAGCTTCTGTGTATGTATGTGTGTATCTGTGAAATCAAGTAGAATGGTACAGCCCAGCCTTTTGGTGAAAGTTTGTCATTGTTTTAATTGTTATGCTTGATATCCAAGCATAATATTTAACCTGATTTCCAAGGTCATTGAATTTAGTCCCTACTAATATTTCGGTACCCACTCAGTTCTATACTAGTTGATTGGTATGATGCTTCTTTTTCTTCTTCTTCTTCTTTTTTTTAAGGGAAAAATATTTTCACACCTCACCTCAGTAGATTTCTTACACTGCTGTGTTCTAAAATGGAATATTTCTTTTATTTCATCCTGATTCATTGCCCTGAGGTCTTCTGTTTTGGTTTCTGAGATACTGATCACGAAGGATTTAGGAAGAATATATCCTTCTTCTTTGGCAGCCAAATGCTCAGTCTCTGATAATTAAAGACACTGGTTTATTTTTCAAGGAAGTGATGTGACACTGTTATTTCCCTCCTTGATCTGGCACCATCAATGGGGAGAGTTCAGTGAGTTGCATTAAACAACTTAGGAGTTAAATTTTCAGTGATTTTCTGCCTTGTTAAATCTATTTACACTTTATTCTTTCTCTTTCCAAATTTTTTTTGTGCTAATTGATTTAGTGCCTACCCTCTGCCTGGGAGTATACCCCCCACCCCCATAAGCATGGCACATTTTTCTTAATGCTTCAGTTTTATTCTGAGATTTGTAGGGGTGGCGGGGTGTTGAATTTTTACATTCCTAAAGATTTTGTAATCTACTGATGGAGACAAAATCAGTGAATCCTGCCTTCCTGTATTCCTATGGATATATTATAGGCCAAATAGGAAAAAATCACTTGGATTTTTAAGAAAAAATGGAAGACTGGAAAATTCTTAGTATGTGGCAGGCAAAGGCCAGGCTGCCAGTTCATTATTCTGGGGTTTTGGGTTTCTTCAGTGGACAAGTGTGAGGAGGACTTTACCATGTTCTCAACAAACTGTCTCGTGGATGAAGGATACTCTGTTCCCAAATTCTAGCTGAAGTATTTGTTGTTTTTATTTGCCTCTGTTTGTTCATTTGATCTTGCTCCTTCTCTCCCTTTCTCTCCCCCTTTAAAAATAGTTATATGCATTTTGTTGGGAATGGACAAAATATGGATATCAATTTTTAAGGTATTATGAAAGTCATCCCCTCAATTATCCAAGTGGGTGAGCTGTACTATTTACTCCATTATAAAATAATTTCTTTTAATGTAGGTTTAAAACTCTCTGTGTTCTAAGATCAACTAAGTAACCATAATGTTCAACAATCAATAAAAGCAAATATCAGTATTTTAAGTTGCACTGTTGTTTCTTTTCTTTTTTACAATGTTCATTTCAGCAGTGTTTTCTGTTACTGATGAAGACTAACTTTCTGAAACAAAAAGACCACACCAGGAGAGCATCTCTGAGAGCCATAGATTTAGTGATTCCATAAATGAAATTGATCCTGTGCCACGCAACATGGCTACAGGGTGTAGAACCTGATAAGATTTAGGGAAAATCTGATAGCTGAAGCCACCCTGTCTCCAGATTACACCATATCAAATCTGCTTCCATGGGAAAGCAGAGGGGAGAAGTTGCCTAGTCCAATTATTCATTTGAAAGCAGCCTCCACGTCAGCTAGAGAGAGTGCTTATGTAGATGGCAGTTGCTTAGGACCAGTTCCCCTTGGTCAAGTAGGTATTTTGATGCCCAAACTGATTCCCTTTCTGTATTCAATTGCAGGGCAGTGTTAGACAGCCATTGTACTAGACTCCCTGCAGGTCCTTTAGTCATTATGTAGAACGTCTTCTTGCAGTGGTGTTTGAATGGTCTTCTCAGCTCAGCTCAGGAGTGTTGGTATCTAGAAACAGCTGGCTCATGCTGCCCAGACTCACACAGGACTGGCTTTCGTTCCCACAAAGTGGGTATGATTTAAACACGCGTATACTATAAATAAAGAGATTAACTTTGCCTCTTAGTTCTTTCACTCACCTGAGGGAACATGGTAGGAAAAACTACTTGGAAAAAGAAAATCAAATTTCAATTAGAATGATTCTTGATGAAGAAGAGATTTGAGAACCTTGTACTGAGGTGAATTGGTGACACATCTTTCCCTGACCTGGAGTCCCCCTCTTCCCAGCCAACAAGGGATTGAATCTGCATTTCATTGTCAGGACAGGCACATTGGCCCAAGGTAGTTCTCCAATTCTCCTATTTTGATTCTGAGAGTCTGAAAAAAATTTTTGCTCTTCATGACCTGCTTCTTTCTCATTTCCACACTATGTTGTTACAAAATCTCAAATTGTTTCAGACACAATATATAGTGATTTGTGTAAATATCTAAGGAAGCAACCTAATCTTCTTGGTCCTAAGACCAGGTAATAGCTCATGAGTATTTTAGGCAAGACTGTTTGCTATTATTGGTGGAAGCAATCTCATCTTTAATTGATTAACTTTGAGTCAACACAAGTGTTTTCTGCTAGTCTTAAGTTCTTTGACTTTACTTTCTGAGCTTTCTCTACATCAATGGTTTTTGCATTGGAATATTTATTGTATAACATTCTGTACATAGAAAAGAATATGTAACATATATAAGTTCTGAAGCAAAATAATAATAAACATTTGTGAATCCAAATTTAGAACTAGAACATTAGTAATGCTGTTGCATATACATATGTGTTCTTTCTCTTGCCTCCAGTAAGTGGTAGTCACTATCCTAAAATTTATGTTTATTTATTCCATACTTCTTTTCCCCCCACTTTTTGAGGCAGTTTTTTTAGGTATGTAACTATAAAAAATATTTTGTTGAATTTTGTTGTTTGAGTTTGATTGAAGTGCTATCATTCTCAATATAGTCTTTTTCAACTTGCTTTTATCCTTCAATTTTGTAATTCCTTGGGGTTGTTATATGTAATTATAGTTAACTAGTATTCACTGCTGTATAATATTCCTTTGTGAGACTATACAAAAATGTATTTCCTGTTGATGAATTTTTGGATTGTTCCCTTTTTTAAAAATTATGAGCTTAGCTACCACAAGCATTCTTATACATGCCTTTGGGGGTGAATGTGAAATTGCTAGGTCACAGTGTATGCTAATGTAACAGGGAAGAGCCAAATCTGACTGCTTGTTGGATCTGTTTCTTTTACTTTAATCTTTGTTTTCCGCTGCTTTTGTTCACTAAAAGGATACTGTCTATACACATTGGCCTGCCTCGGGGAACACTGTCCCTCTGCCTGAATGTTAAACCGAAGTGCCTTTTTTCAGGGAAGCATCCTGACCCTGTCCACCTGTGGATGGCTGCAAGAAAGAAGAAATTAACACATCCCCTCCCTGAGGCTGGCCTTTCCAGGTGATATTTGCAAAACTTATGGCCTTTTTACTTTACTTCCTCATCTCCACCCCCTCTCTTTTCTATAAAAGAAACTTGCATCCAAACCCTGATAAGATGGGTTTTTTTCTTGGAGACATTAGTCTGCCATCTTCTCAGCCTGCTGGCTTTCCAAATAAGGTCATATTCCTTGTCTCAGCACCTGGTCTCTGATTTATTGGCCCATTGTGCAGTGAGCAGAGTGAGCTTGGACTCAGTAACACTAATATTCAACATTAGAAGATAATTCCCATTTGTTTTTTAAAGTGATTGTGCAGTTTCCATATCAGCACATATGTAATGATTCCGTTTGATCCATATCCTTGCCAATAACTTGTATTGCCAGGCTTTGCAATTTTTGCTAATTTAATGGGTGTAAAATGCCATTTTATTAGTAACCAAGACAATCAAAAGAAGCAAAGAGGTTAGGCATCAGTTATATGCATATTGATTATTTCTCCTTTCTCTTTGTGAATTAACTGTTCAAGTCTGTTGCGCATTTTTCTAATGGGTTGTTTGCCTTTCCCTTACTGACGTGTAAGAGTTTTCATATCATTTTGCTACTTAGCTTTGTCATTTGTATGCATTGCAGTTAACGTCTTCTAGTTTGTGATTTGTCTTTCCATTTTATTTATTCACCTTTGATGGATAGAAGTCCTTAATTTTAACGTGGGTGAATTTATTAATCTTTTTTTCATGGCTAGTGCTTTTTATGTCTTAATATGACCTCCCGTACCCTTCTAATATGGGAGGTTATAAAGATATTCTCCCATATTTTCTTCTAAAAGTCTTAAAATTTTGCCACATACTGTGATGTCTTTGATCCATAAGAAATTGATTTTTGTATGTGGTATGAGGTGAGAGATCTGGATTCATTTTGTTTCCCTAGGGAGAAGCATTTCTCTCAGTACTGTTTATTAAAAAGTTCTTTCCTTTCCCAAATGATCTGCAAAGTAATGTACCATTTCAAATTTCTATGTTTGTGTCTGTCTGCCTTAGGACTCTTCGTTCCATTTTGAAAAAATGTTTAAAAACCAACAAAAAAAATCTCTTGTTATGAATTTGTATTGAATTTTATCAAGTTCTTTTTTCTGTGAAGTTGAGATCATGTGATTTTTGTCTAGTAATCTGTTAATGTGATAAAGACATTTATAGACTCTATCAAACCACCCTTGAATTCCTAGGATAATCCCAACTTTGTCATGATGTTATTTATATACATTTTTTAAAAAAAACTGCTGGGCTTAGCTTGCTAATATTTTGTTCATAATTTCTGCATCTGTGCTTCTGGGTAAAATTTGCCTGTAATCTTTTTTTTTTTGAGCCATCCTTTTCTGGTTTTGGCATTGGTTATATTTGCTTCAGAATGCATTGGGGAATGTTTCTCTTTTTTTCTTATCTGGAAGAGCTTGAGATGATGTTCTTTGGAAGTTTCATAGAATTCACCTTAAAAAATCTTTTTTGTTTTGACTGGAACAGATTTTAAGCTACTAATTGAATTTCTTTGATGGTTATAGTATATTTAGGCTTTCTACTCTAAATTAATGCAGTTTTGTTAATTTATTGTTTTTCCCTAGGAAAAGTTCCCCTTTAGGATCTCTGGCTTAATATAGGAATCATATTCAGTTTCCCAGCCTTGTTACTGCTGCAAGGTCTCATCTTGTGTTTTCATAGCTACATCCCCCATGGAAAGCACTTTGTAAAATAATTTTCACAAAGGCACTAGTTGGGTTAGCATTATCCTTGCAGATCACACTGCTGAAAAAGGCATTTGACCTCAGGACAATGTCTCTTAGATTTTACAAACCTTAACTCTCTTAGCTTCTTGCACACATTATTTTTTAGAGATATCTGGGAAGATCCTGATTTTGGTTTGCCTGATTTGTGGATGTCCCAATTATGGGAACAATATGCTCCCTAATACACCCACCCAGGGAAAATACATCCCATGTGGATAGCCATGGAAACTCATCGCCCTCTCCTGTAGCTCCTGGGCTGCTGCCCTAACTATAAATACCTCATGATGTATGAAGCAGTGTGTGGCATGTGTGTGCATATGGATACTCAATGGTTATGAGGAGCTGGTTTCTATAAACACAATAAATTGATGTTTATTATATAAAAAAGAACTTATACACTGAATTAGCATTTTGTGCATGTAAAATATGTCTTTATTGTTCAGCTGCTACATTTGTCAACAGTAGCCTTGTGGGGAAACACTAACAGACATCTCAAGTGTCACATATCTATCACAGCTTCTGCATGATTCTCATTTTATTAGCAATCTGCTAAAGTTAAAGGAAGATTTAACAACAAAACAAGTTCATGTTTTTGAGGAGTTAGAGTGAGACTGCTATAGACTTTATTGATCAGCTTTTTTTCTCATAATAGTCATTTGCCTCACTGCTCCTAAACATCTCCCCTTATAAATTTTAGAAAGTGCCTGAAACTGAGGATGATAGAATCTGCCTGCCTCAAAAGGCATGCTAGGCTATGTTCAGAATATGTTGAGTGTAGAAATTTCTAGGGAGGAATTGGTAACAATTTCTTACCCCACTCCAACTCCCCCATCATCACTTACTCCTTCCAAGCCCTGAATTCCTCTTTTTAATGATATCTCACCAGCAAAGCTCATTATTAGTTTTCCTAGAAAACTAGATGGCCATTCAGTTATTGTATCTAAGTTTTCTGTTCTAAAACAGAAATAGTATGCCAGTTGGGAAAATATTTTCTTTCCCAAGTTATAATTGTACACTACATATTCTGCAATCTTAGGAGCAGGAGAACAATAGGGGTGTTTTAGAGCAGGAGTCAGCAATTTTTTCTGTAAAAAGCCAGATAGAAAATATTTTAGAATTTGTGGGCCAGATGGCCTTTGTTGCAACTATTCATCTCTGCTACAAAAGCAGCCATAGACGAAATGACCATACATAAATAGGCATGGCCATGTGTCAATACAATCTTGTTTACAAAAACAGGTAGTGGGCCAAATTTGACCCATGGGTATAGTTTGCCAACCCTATCTTAGAGGCACTGTCTTAAAGAAATTTTTCTCAGGGTTTGTTTTTGTTTTTTGTTTTGCATGGTTGCTCTCATTCATTTATCTAAAGCAGAGTTTCTCAACAAAGGCACTATTGACATTTTGGGCTGGTTAATTCTTTGATGTAAGGAGTTGTCTTATGCATTGTAGGATGTTTAGCAACATGCCTGGTCTCTACCCAGTAGATGCCAGGAGCATCCCATGCGTTAACCAAAAATGTCTCCAGACATAGTTAAATGTCCCCAGGGGCAAAACTGCTCCTGGTGGAGAATCACTGATCTAAGGTGATAAGGATGATGTCACAATTGGGAGATGTAAATTGTTCAACTGTCTGAACATAGAACAAAGGAGGGACTATCAGGGATTGAAGCCAAGGGGTAGTCAAGGCAAAGATCACCCACGGCTATTTAGACTTCCTTTTGAAGGCAACTGGATACCATTGAAGGGTTTTATGAAGAAAGGTGTGCTAGTATGTTTAGTTTTATGTTTTTGAATGGTCATTCTTACGTCAGAGAAGAAAATGGGTTAAGCAGAACAAAACTAGAGGCACGGAGGTCAGTAAGAAGACTTAGCTCCTGACATTTTGACTGGTACCTCTTGGGAAATGTTGCTCTGGTTCCTGGGTATTATCAAATCCTCATAGAATTTATGTAATGCTAACGAAATGTACAAAAGACTGATTAGTGCCATAGACTCAGACTGCAATTTACTAAAGATGTACCTGAACTTAAAATCAAGCTAAGTTATTTTAGAACACTTATTTCCTTCTTGCTGGGAAAATTATCTTAGAAAATAAGGAAAACCAATAAGGAAACTTCTCAGCTGTGACTATAGAGGCAGAGCAAGGATGCTTACTATCATTATGGGATGTGCTCAACAAGTTAATGATTAGGCCAATTCCAGTTTAGAGATCAAGAATCAACTCTCAATTTGGAAGAAACCTGAGGGTCCAAAGTTCATTGAATCCATTTACAACATCATCTGCAATTAGTTTTGTTACCTCTACTTAAACAACTCTGACTGTGACTTGGCTCCCAAGAAAGCTCATGATATTTTGCATTCTGTAATTGTTAGATAGCTCTTTCATTTCTTTTTACAAAATAATTTAAATTCTTTTTTAAAAAATTTAATTATTTATTTTTATTTTTGGCTGCGTTGGGTCTTTGTTGTGGTGTGCAGGCTTCTCATTGCGTTGACTTCTCTTGTTGCAGAGCACAGGCTCTAGGCACGCGGGCTTCAGTAGTTGTGGCACATGGGCTCAGTAGTCGTGGCACATGGGCTTAGTTGCTCCATGGCATGTGGGATACTCCTGGACCAGGGCTCAAACCTGTGTCCCCCGCATTGGCAGGTGGACTCCCAACCACTGTGCCACCAGGGAAGCCCTTTCTTTTTTACTTCTACAAGATACTGGATATTTGATGTTTGTTTCCAAAGACCTGGAATAGTTGTACTGAGAGAATGCCTTCTTCCTTGGAACAGTCTTGGGAATGCAGACAAATTCTCATCTTCAGACTTTTCTTTGTTATGTTCTACCCTTAATTCCAGTTATTCTCACAATTGTGATATCCAATTATATTTATCAAAGGGCTCCACTGTCCAGGCACCATAGTAGACAGTGGGGATACAAGGATAAGACAGAGTTCCTGTCCACAAGGAGCTCACAGTTTCACTGGAGATGGGGGAAGGGATTCAGACATTAAAATAATAACTACAATTAATATAATTCATATACTATGATACATTCTTCATCGGTATTGAGGGAGGAACATGAACACCACTCACCCAGTCACTGTGTAAAATTGAACTTTACGTTGAAGCAAATTATCTAATGAGGCTTTTTAGCAACAGGAAGTATCTTTTGGGTCTTTTTATTCCTTCTCCTTTTGGCTGACAGTGGATTCCAGCTCTACTTCCTTAATCAACTCCCTCTTGATTCCAACTCTACTTCTTAATAGCTATTCTCTTTGGGTAAGTTTATCTCTTATTGGCCGGAGTTCAAATCTGACAAAATGTACAAGTCACCGAGGTGCTCAAGGTGTTCATACAGGAGAGGTAACCATTCCAGCCATTAGCCACCACCAGAGAGACATCATTTTCCTGATAGCTTAAATCCATGAAAATCCCTAAGTGTGAGGAACCTCAGGGCTGAATAATTTCAGAATATATGGTTCCCACTCTAACAAACTAGAAGATGAACTTGAAGATTAAACAATAGCCTTGTCTGCATATATAATAGTTTAATTCCTTCTGTATGTGTTTGACATCATACCCGCCAACCTCATCACCCATATTTTGATAATTCAGTGAAGTAACAGAAACAGCCTCCTTTAGGTATGCATTCATGCACATTTGCTTAAGCACTGGTGTGTATCCTCCAGTAAAAACAGTGAGTGGAGTTTTATAAACTGGAAGACATAAGCATTGTTAGGTTTTTTTTGTTTCTTTTCTCTCACCGTCTGCCACATGCTTTGCTGCTTGTGTAATTCTTTGGATAAAATTCAGTAAATCTGGTAAACTTAAGGGAAATCAAGGTGAGAGCTTTTTCTTTTAAACTGCAGTATAGAACCATTGTAGCCAATGTTTAATAGAGGCATACCTTTGCCTCTAGTGGCACAGAAATATTATAACATTTAGTTTTGTAAACTTAGGTTCTTTAGATTTTTAAAGTCTGAAAGAGTAGCAGTTCATCTGATAGAAGGCATTTTGCTTGACCTTAAAGAAATAGAAGAGGTATAAATTGGAAAAATCACTTAGTTTTGTACATATAAATACACTCTTCACCCTGAGCTGAAAAATAGTATTTTTTGCACTAAGAAAAAGGAGCTAATCTTTTTTCCTAGTAAGAGTTCCAGGAAAGCAAAAAACTTGTTAAAACACTTAATCCTTCTTTCCTGTGTGACTCATGGTTTTCTTTTAGCTCCTGACAAACATAAGTATCTTTGTATCTGTGCATCAGCCTGCCTAAGGCTTCATCTCCTTCTGTCACCCCAAGATAGAGCCATGGGGACACTTCCAAGTGTCAGCTAAGGAGAATGCATACACTTAAAACCCACACCTGCTAATCCCCCATCATTTCCCAAAGAGTTTCTTATTCGGTTTTAGACTGAGAGCCTTTGTGAAGAAGTTCAGAATATTTTTACATTTCCTGCTTCATCTGCAACTCAGAGCCAAAAGTATAGCCCCAGTTTCTTCCAAGATCTTTTATAAGCAAAGAATCATGTGCTCTGCAATAATTCTTAGCTAAAGATGCCTCAGGTTTCATGCTTAGGGGATAAGGAAGGAAAGTACATATTCTCCTGACACTTGAAGTCCACGTGATATATATTTTGGAATGCTCATTTTTTTTTTCACCTGGATTGTGATTTCCTGAGCACCAAGTTGGGATGCCACATTAAAAAGCACAATCTTGATTTGGTAAATGACATGTTACTGTGGTTGTAAGGCTAGCTACAAGGAAAATGATACAGTCAATTTTGTGCCCCTGCATTGCCCCTTGCTTGCATTTCCTATGCCATTTCTTATCTTGATGCAGCCCTCCCCTGGGCTTCCAAAATGTCATCCTGATACTTCTTGTCTTTCCCTCCTATAAAACTGTGTTATGAAGAAAGTATTAGTAGTCCACTCAAACTAACTAAAAATAGCTAAAAACTTCCCTTTCCCAAGTAAATTCACATTTAAACAAACCCTCAAACTACATGCCTGTGTTTTTCAGTAGATTGAGGAGATGGAGGCCAGGGCTTTCCACTGAGGCAGTGATCTACCTCTGATCCTAATTATATTTTTTATGGTCATCACTGGGCTGATTCCACATTAAACGTATTTTCCTTTTTTTATCCCGTCCTTCTTTTTATTCATGAAATAGAAGGGAACAAAAATAATCTAAGGAAAGTTATTCTTTATTACTCCCAAAGCCATAAGTTACTTAAATATATCACATACCTATTATGTAAAATTAATATGCAAAAATGAATAACATTTACTTAAAAGATAAACTGAAAACAAGTAGCAGGTACTAAGTGCTAATAAGTGGAACAGACAGCAAGAGCCAGGTCAGGGGGAGGAAACAGCAGATAGGGCTATAGGATGTAGGGAATTTTCATTGGATTGGAGGTAGTAGAGGCCTGAAAATTGTTCACAATTTAGAAAACAGCTACACTGGTCCAAGAGTGAGGGGAGGCTATACACACACCCTCCAGAAGTGCCTATAAATGGAGGACAGTGCTTCTTCCCTCTCTTTGCTTTTTTTCCACATGACATTTGGAAGTTGGGAACCACTGACTCCTATTTGCCTGCAGTTGTATTGTGAGTGATATAACATAACAAAGGGGAATCAATGTGAGCTCCTTGTTCAAGAGATAATTATTCAGTGTCTGCAATGGAACGGATGCTGGGCTTTCCCAGAATGGCCTCCATCAGCCGCTCTGTTCTGAATGAGCCCTGCTTAGGTACTACCCTTCAGTGTAGTGTCTGAAGCCAGATCACTCTCACCTAAACATGGGGAAGTATTATCAACTGTGCCTCAGCCTATGTGATTGATGTAGACACCATTGCTGTTTCATGCTTTTCTTTAATCTTGTATTGAGTGTGTGAACTCCAGTACATTTTGTGATGTGGCTATATGTTGAGAATAACTCACCTGGGTGAAAAGAGTGGGGAAGCTGATTATCTACTGGCTTCACATCTAATCCCTCCTGAACTCAACTACTACTACCAGCTATTTATTGGGATAGTTAGGAATAAGAAAAAATTATTTCTAGAACATTTTGTCATTTTCTTAGTCCATTTGGTCTGCTGTAACAAAATACCAAAATAGCTTCTCAACAACAGGAATTTATTTCTCACAGTTCTGGAGGCTTGAAGTCTGAGAACAGGGTGCCAGCATGGTTGGATGAGAGACTTCTTCCAGATCACAGACTTCTTGTTTCCTCATATGGAGGAAGGGGATAGGCATGTCTCTGGAACCTCTTTTATAGAGGACACAAAGCACCGAGCTCATCTCCCTGTGCTATGCGGCTGGTTCCCACTAGCTATCTATTTTACATTTGGTAGTGTATGTATGTCCATGCCACTCCCTCACTTTGTCCCAGCTTACCCTTCCCCTTCCCCATATCCTCAAGTCCATTCACTACATCTGCATCTTTATTCCTGTCCTACCCCTAGGTTCTTCAGAATCACTTTTTTTTTTAAGATTCCATATATATGTGTTAGCATACGGTATTTGTTTTTCTCTTTCTGACTTACTTCACTTTGTATGACAGACTCTAGGTCCATCCACCTCACTACAAATAACTCAATTTTGTCTCTTTTTATGGCTAATATTCCATTGTATATATGTGCCACATCTTCTTTATCCATTCATCTGTTGATGGAAACTTAGGTTGCTTCCATGTCCTGGCTATTGTAAATAGAGCTGCAATGAACATTTTGGTACCTGACTCTTTTTGAATTATGGTTTTCTCAAGGTATATGCCCAGTAGTGGGATTGCTGGGTCATATGGTAGTTCTATTTTTAGTATTTTGAGGAACCCCCATACTGTTCTCCATAGTGGCTGTGTCAATTTGCATCCCCACCAACAGTACCAGAGGGTTCCCTTTTCTCCACACCCTCTCCAGCATTTATTGTTTGTAGATTTTTTTTTTTTACTCTCTAACCAATGCTTTTATTTATTTATTTATTTGTTTAAAAAACATCTTTACTGGAGTATAATTGCTTTACAATGGTGTGTTAGTTTCTACTTTGTAACAAAGTGAATCAGTTATACATATACATATGTCCTCATATCTCCTCCCTCTTGCATCTCCCTCCCTCCCACCCTCCCTATCCCACCCCTCTAGGTGGGCACAAAGCACCGAACTTGATGATGGTCACTGTAACCAGTGTGAGGTGTTACCTCATGGTAGTTTTGATTTGCATTTCTCTAATGATTAGTGATGTTGAACATTCTTTCATGTGTTTGTTGGCAATCTGTATATCTTCTTTGGAGAAATGTCTATTTAGGTGTTCTGCCCATTTTTGGATTGGGTTGTTTTTGTGATATGGAGCTGCATCAGCTGCTTCTAAATTTTGAAGATTAATCCTTTGTCAGGACCTTTGTTTGCAAATATTTTTTCCCGTTCTGAGGATTCTCTTTTCGTCTTGTTTGTGGTTCCCTTTGCTGTGCAAAAGCTTTTAAGTTTCATTAGGTCCCATTTGTTTATTTTTGTTTTTTTTCCATTTCTCTAGGAGATGGGCGAAAAAGGATCTTACTGTGGTTTATCTCATAGAGCGTTCTGCCTATGTTTTCCTCTAAGAGTTTTATAGTGTCTGACTTTCCATTTAGGTCTTTAATCCATTTTGAGTTTATTTTTGTGTATGGTGTTAGGGAGTGTTCTAATTTCATTCTTTTACATGTAGCCGTCCAGTTTTCCCAGCACCACTTATTGAAGAGGCTTTCTTTCCTCCATTGTATATTTTTGCCTCCTTTATCAAAGATAAGCTTACCTTATGTGTGTGGGATTATCTCTGGGCTTTCTATCTTCTTCCATTGATCTATATTTCTGTTTTTGTGCCAGTACAATACTGTCTTGATTACTGTAGCTTTGGAGTATAGTCTGAAGGCAGGGAGCCTGATTCCTCTACCACCGTTTTTCTTTCTAAAGATTGCTTTGGCTATTCAGGGTCATTTGTGTTTCCATACAAATTGTGAACTTTTCATTCTAAGTTCTGTGAAAAATGCCAATGGTATTTTCATAGGGATTGCATTGAATTGGTAGATTGTTTTGGGTAGTATAGTCATTTTCACAATGTTGATTCTTCCAATCCAAGAACACGGTATATCTCTCCATCTGTTTGTGTCATCTTTAATTTCTTTCATCGGTGTCTTATAGTTTTCTGCATACAGGTCGTTTGTCTCCTTAGGTAGATTTATTCCTAGGTATTTCATTCTTTTTGTTGCAATGATAAATGCAATGTTTCCTTAATTTCTCTTTCAGATTTTTCATCATTAGTGTATAGGAATGCAAGAGATTTCTATGCATTAATTTTGTATCCAGCTACTTTACCAAATTTATTGATTAGCTCTAGTAGTTTTGTGATAGCATCTTAGGATTCTCTATGTATAGTATCATGTCATCTGCAAACAGTGACAGCTTTATTTCTTCTTTTCCAATTTTGATTCCTTTTATTTCTTTTTCTTCTCTGATTGCTGTGGCTAAAACTTCCAAAACTATGTTGAATAAGAGTGGTGAGAGTGGGCAACCTTGTCTTGTTCCTGATCTTATTGGAAATGATTTCATTTTGTCACCATTGAGAACGATGTTGGCTGTGGGTTTGTCATAAATGGTCTTTATTATGTTGAGGTAAGTTCCCTGTTTCCCTACTTTCTGAAGAGTTTTTTATCATAAATGGGTGTTGAATGTTGCCAAAAACTTTTTCTGCATCTATTGAGATGATCATATGGTTTTTATCCTTCAATTTGTTAATACGGTTTGTCACATTGATTCCTTTGCATATATTGTAGAATCCTTGCATTCCTGGGATAAACGCCACTTGATCATGGTGTATGATCCTTTTGATGTGCTGTTGGATTCTGTTTGCTAGTAGTTTGTTGAGGATTTTTGCATCTATGTTCATCAGTGATATTGGCCTGTAGGTTTTTTTTGTGACATCTTTGTCTGGTTCTGGTATCAGGGTGACGGTAACCTAGTAGAATGAGTTTGGGCATGTTCCTCACTGCTATATTTTGGAAGAGTTTGAGAAGGATAGGTGTTAACTCTTCTTTAAATGTTTGATAGAATTCGCCTGTGAGGCCATCTGGTCCTGGGCTTTTGTTTGTTGGAAGATTTTTTTTTTTTTTTGTGGTACACGGGCCACTCACTGTTTTGGCCTCTCCCATTGCGGAGCACAGGCTCTGGACGTGCAGGCTCAGTCACCATGGCTCATGGGCCCAGACGCTCCGCAGCATGTGGGATCTTCCTGGACCGGGGCACGAACCCGTGTCCCCTGCATTGTCAGGTGGACTCTCAACCACTGCGCCACCAGGGAAGCCCTGTTGGAAGATTTTTAATCACAGTTTCAATTTCAGTGTTTGTGATCGGTCTGTTTATGTTTTCTATTTCTTCCTGTTTCAGTCTCGGAAGGTTGAAATTTTCTAAGAATTTGTTCATTTCACCGGGTTGTCCATTTTATTGACATAATGTTGCTTGTAGTAATCTCTCAGAATCCTTTGTAGTTCTGCAGTGTCATTTTTTACTTCTCGGTTTTCATTTCTAATTCTGTTGATTTGAGTCTTCTCCCTTTTTTTCTTGATGAGTCTGGATAATGGTTTATCAATTTTGTTTATCTTCTGAAAGAACCAGCTTTTAGTTTTATTGATCTTTGCTATCATTTCCTTCATTTCTTTTTCATTTATTTCTGATGTGATCTTTATGATTTCTTTCCTTCTGCTAACTTTGGGCTTATTTTTGTTCTTCTTTCTCTAATTGCTTTAGGTGTAAGGTTAGGTTTTTTATTTTAGATGTTTCTTGCTGCTTAAGGTAGGATTGTAGTGCTATAAACTTCCCTCTTAGGACTGCTTTTGCTGCATCCCATAGGTTTTGTGTCATCATGTTTTCATTCTCATTTTTTTCTAGATATTTTTTTGTTTCCTCTTTGATTTCTTCAGTGATCTCTTGGTTATTTAGTAGTGTATTGTTTCACCTCCATGTGTTTGTATTTTTTACAGATTTTTTTCCTGTAATTGATATCTAGTCTCATGGCATTGTGGTTGGAAAGGATACTTGATACAATTTCAATTTTCTTAAATTTACCAAGGCTTGATTTATGACCCGAGATATGATCTATCCTGGAGACTGTTCTGTGACCACTTGAGAAGAAAGTGTATTCTGTTGTTTTTGGATGGAATGTCCTATAAATATCAATTAAGTCCATCTTGTTTAATGTATCACTTAAAGCTTGTGTTTTCTTATTTATTTTCTGTTCGGATGATCTGTCCATTGGTGCAAGTGGGGTGTTAAAGTCCCCCACTATTACTGTGTTACTGTCAATTTCCCCATTCATGACTGTTAGCATTTGCCTGTGCATTGAGGTGTGCCTATGTTGGGTGCATACATATTTACAATTGTTATATCTTCTTCTTGGAATGATTCCTTGATCATTATGTAGTGACCTTCTTTGTCTCTTGTGATAGTCTTTATTTTAAAGTCTATTTTGTCTGATTTGAGAATTGCTACTCCAGCTTTCTTTTGATTTCCATTTGCATGGAATATCTTTTTCCATCCCCTCGCTTTCAGTCTGTATGTGTACCTAGGTCTGAAATGGGTCTCTTGTAGACAGCATATATACGGGTCTTGTTTTTCTATCCATTCAGCCAGTCTGTGTCTTTTGGTTGGAACATTTAATCCATTTACATGTAAGGTAATTATCGATATGTATGTTCCTATTGCCATTTTCTTAATTGTTTTGGGTTTGTTATTTTAGGTCTTTTCCTTCTCTTGTGTTTCCTGCCTAGAGAAGTTCCTTTAGCATTTGTTGTAGAGCTGGTTTGGTGGTGCTGAATTCTCTTAGCTTTTGCTTGTCTGTAAAGGTTTTAATTTCTCATTTGAATCTCAATGAGATCCTTGCTGGGTAGAGTAGTTTTGGTTGTCGGTTTTTCCCTTTCATCTGTTTAAATATGTTCTGCCACTCCCTTCGGCTTGCAGAGTTTCTACTGAAAGATCAGCTGTTAACCGTATGGGGATTCCGTTGTATGTTATTTGTTGTTTTTGCCTTGCCACTTTTAATTTTTTTCTTTGTATTTAATGTTTGATAGTTTGATTAATATGTGTCTTGGCATATTTCTCCTTGGATTTATCCTGTATGGTGCTCTCTGCACTTCCTGGACTTGACTGACTAATTCCTTTACCATATTAGGTAAGTTTTCAACTATGATCTCTTCAAATATTTTCTCAGTCCCTTGCTTTTTCTCTTCTTCTTGCACCCCTATAATTTGAATGTTGGTGCATTTAATGTTGTCCCAGAAGTCTCTGAGACTGTCCTCAAATTTCTTCATTCTTTTTTCTTCATTCTGCTCCATGGTAGTTATTTCCACTATTTTATCTTCCAGGTCACTTATCCGTTTTTCTGCCTCAGTTATTCTATTCTTGACTCCTTTTAGAGAATTTTTAATTTCATTTATTGTGTTGTTCATCATTGTTTGTTTGCTCTTTAGTCCTTCTAAGTCCTTGTTAAACATTTCTGGTATTTTCTCCATTTTATTTCCAAGATTTTGGATCATCTTTACTATCATTACTCTGAATCCTTTTTCAGGTCGACTGCCTATTTCCTCTCCATTTGTTTGTTCTGGTGGGTTTTTACCTTGCTCCTTCATCTGCTGTGTGTTTCTCTGTCTTCTCATTTTGCTTAACTTATTGCATTTGAGGTCTCCTTTTCACAGGCTGCAGGTTCGTAGTTTCTGTTGTTTTTGATATCTGCCCCCAGTGGCTAAGGTTGGTTCAGTGGGTTGTGTAGGCTTCATGGTGGAGGGGACTGGTACCTGTGTTCTGGTGGATGAGGCTAGATCTTGTCTTTCTGGTGGGCAGGACTGTGTCTGGTGGTGTGTTTTGGGGTGTTTGTCAACTTACTATGATTTTAGGCATCCTTTCTGTTGATGGGCGGCGTTGTGTTCCTATCTTGCTAATTGTTTGGTAGGAGGTGTCCAGCACTGGAGCTTGCTGCTTATTGAGTGCAGCTGGGTCATAACTCTTTGATATTACATGGGGCTTGGAGGTCTCTGGTTGTCTAATGCTCTGAGCTCAGCTTTCCCACCTAAGAGCCTCAGGCCTGGCACCCACTCGGAGCACCAAGGCCATGTCAACCACACGGCCAGGTACGTGGGGAGTTTGTTGCATTTTGGGAAGTCTGAGTCTTCTGCCAGCCTTCAGTAGTTGTCCTGTTGGAGTTGTTCCACATGTAGATGTAGTTTTGATGTATTTGTGGGGAGGGAGGTGATCTCCATGTCTTACTCCTCCACCACCTTGAAGGTCCCCCCACTCATTTCAGTTTTGAGAGTTCCACCCTCATTGCTTAACCACCTCCTAAAGGTCTCCACCTCTTTATACCATTATGTTTGGGGGTTAGGGTTTCAAAATATAAATTTTGGGGGGAACAAACTCAGACCATAACAGACATTGCAAAAGAAGTACTTCCTTATCACAGATTTGGAGAAATAGAGGAAAAAGTGTCACCATGCTTCTACCATGCAGAGACAACTGATTTGGCTTTATATCATTCCAGCCTTTTTATTCTATACATATTTTTTAAATTATTGTATCTATATAGTACACAACATTTTTTCTTTTTTGTATTTTAGGGACTAGAAGTGATGCACTTTATTTTTTTTTAAACATCTTTATTGGAATACAGTTACTTTACAAAGGTGTGCTAGTTTCTGCTTTATAACAAGGTGAATCAGCTATACATATACATATATCCCCATATCTCTTCCCTCTTGCGTCTCCCTCCCTCCAACCCTCCCTATCCCACCTCTCTAGGTGGTCACAGCGCACTGAGCTGATCTCCCTCTGCTATGCGGCTGCTTCCCACTAGCTATTGGTTTTATATTTGGTAGTGTATATATGTCCATGCCACTCTATCACTTTGTCACAACTTACCCTTCCCCACCCCCCCATGTCCTCAAGTCCATTCTCTAGTAGGTCTATGTCTTTATTCCCCTCCTGCCCCTAGGTTCTTCATGACCTTTTTTTTTTTTTTAGATTCCATATATATGTGTTAGCATACGGTATTTGTTTTTCTCTTTCTGACTTCCCTCTGTATGACAGACTCTAGGTCCATCCACCTCACTACAAATAACTCAATTTCGTTTCTTTTTATGACTGAGTAATATTCCATTGTATATATGTGCCACATCTTCTTTAAACATTCATCTGTCGATGGACACATAGGTTGCTTCCATGTTCTGGCTGTTGTAAATAGAGCTGGAATGAACATTGTGGTACATGACTCTTTTTGAATTATGGTTTTCTCAGGGTATATGCCCAGTAGTGGGATTGCTGGGTCATATGGTAGTTCTATTTGTAGTTTTTTAAGGAACCTCCATACTGTTCTCCATAGTGTCTGTATCAACTTACATTCCCACCAACAGTGCAAGAAGGTTCCCTTTTCTCCACACCCTCTCCAACATTTATTGTTTCTAGATTTTTTGATGATGGCCATTCTGACTGGTGTGAGATGATATCTCATTGCAGTTTTGATTTGCATTTCTCCAATGATTAATGATGTTGAGCATTCTTTCATGTGTTTGCTGGCAATCTGTATATCTTCTTTGGAGAAATGTCTATTTAGGTCTTCTGCCCATTTTCGGATTGGGTTATTTGTTTTTTTTTTGATATTGAGCTGCTTGTAAATTTTGGAGATTAACCCTTTGGCAGTTGCTTCATTTGCAAATATTTTCTCCCGTTCTGAGGGTTGTCTTTTCGTCTTGTTTATAGTTTCCTTTGCTGTGCAAAAGCATTTAAGTTTCATTAGGTCCCATTTGTTTATTTTTGTTTTTATTTCCATTTCTCTAGGAGGTGGGTCAAAAAGGATCCTGCTGTGATTTATGTCAAAGAGTGCTCTGCCTGTGTTTTCCTCTAAGAGTTTTATAATGTCTGACTTTCCATTTAGGTCTTTAATCCATTTTGAGTTTATTTGTCTGTATGGTGTTAGGAAGTGTTCTAATTTCATTCTTTTGCATGTAGACATCCAGTTTTCCCAGCACCACTTATTGAAGAGGTTCTCTTTTCTCCATTGTATATTCTTGTCTCCTATATCAAGAATAAGGTTGCCATATGTGTGTGGGATTACCTCTGGGCTTTCCTGTTCCATTGATGTATATTTCTGTTTTTGTTCCAATACCATACTGTCTTGATCACTGTAGCTTTGTATTATAGTCTGAAGTCAGGGAGCCTAATTCCTCCAGCTCCATTTTTATTTCTCAAGATTGCTTTAGCTCTTTGGGGTCTTTTGTGTTTCCATTCAAATTGTGAAATTTTTTGTTCTAGTTCTGTGAAAAATGCCAGTGGTAGTTGATTCTTCAAATCCAAGAGCATGGTATGTCTCTCCATGTATTTGTATCATCTTTAATTTCTTTCAGCAGTGTCTTATAGTTTTCTGCATACAGGGCTTTCATCTCCTTAGATAGGTTTATTCCTAAGTATTTTATTCTTTTTGTTGCAGTGGTAAATGGGAGTATTTCCTTAATTTCTCTTTCAGATTTTTCATCATTAGTGTATAGGAATGCAAGAGAGTTCTGTGCATTAATTTTGTATCCTGCTGGTTTACCAAATTCATTGATTAGCTCTAGTAGTTTTCTGGTAGCATCTGTAGCATTCTCTATGTATAGTATCATGTCATCTGCAAACAGTGACAGCTTTACTTCTTCTTTTCCGATTTTGATTCCTTTTATTTCTTTTTTTTCTCTGATTGCTGAGGGTAAAACTTCCAAAACTATGTTGAATAAGAGTGGTGAGAGTGGGCAACCTTGTCTTGTTCCTGATCTTAGTGGAAATGGTTTCAGTTTTTCATCATTGAGGACGATGTTGGCTGTGGGTTTGTTATATATGGCCTTTATTATGTTGAGGTAAGTTCCCTCTGTGCCTACTTTCTGGAGGGTTTTTATCCTAAATGGATGTTGAATTTTGTCGAAAGCTTTTTCTGCATCTATTGAAATGATCATATAGTTTTTATCCTTCAGTGTGTTAATACGGTATATCACATTGATTGATTTTTGTATATTGAAGAATCCTTGCGTTTGTGGGATAGACCCACTTGCTCATGGTGTTTGATCCTTTTAATGTGCTGTTGCATTCTGTTTGCTAGTATTTTGTTGAGGATTTTTGCATCTATGTTCATCAGTGATATTGGCTTGTAGTGTTCTTTCTTTGTGACATCATTGTCTGGGTAGTATACAACATTTTAGAAACTACATATTTTTCTCTTAGCATTTTCAGATCTCTCATGTGGCCAATGTCATGTGGATTTTAGTGACTAAATTATGTTTGCTGATTAGATTGTTCCTCAATTTATATAACCAACCTCTTTTTTATGTCTTATGTTGTTTCATGCTGTTTTAAACTTTTAAATTTTCAGAAAGATAATTAGATGATCTTTATAGTTTAGATCATTAACTTGACATATATTTTCCAATATGAATTATTAATTCAGTGTATGAACACTTTAGATGAGTTGGTTTTATTGACTTATGTGAAGCCCAGTGACAAGGACACGGTTTAAGCCACACATTCAGTTTGGGAAGAGTAATCCAGTAGAGAGATCTTAACACACCATATCCATTCACAATTCGTAAATGCTAGGTTTTCTCAAGTAGAATTAAGAAGTAATGGGTTTGAAAATATTTCAACCAATACTCCATGGTTATTTTTACTGCTTTGGCTTTTTTTTTTTTTTTTTTGATTGTCCACCATGCTTTAATGTTAATTCGGCAGCATATCTTGAAAACATCAGAATGCTGTTTTCTCACTCGTGTATTGCATTTGGAGCTCAGAGTTACATGAACAGAAAAACTCTTAATATAAATCTTGAGTAAATTTGTCCCTGTGATGCTGTGAATTTTGATGGGCTCTCCTGAGGCTGACATGTCTGTCGGGGTGCGGGTATCTGCCAGGTGTCAGGTAGAGGAGAGAATGCTAGATTCAAAATCAAACGACTCCAGTCCAACTCCCATGATTTCACTCACGTGTCCCATCTCTCTTCCTTGAGTCTCCCTTCCTCTAGCAAAATGAGGATACTCATACCTGCCCTCTGGCCTGGAATCCTGTTAAGTGTCACCCAGAAATTTTCACCAGTAGAGTAGGTGTCCTTCGACCACCCAAGTAAATCAATGGCCCTCTGGTCTTGGAGAAGAAAATTAGCAAATTCTCTTCTAAGGGCTACATAGGTGGAGCCAAAGTAAATGGTAAGATTATGGGCAGGAGGCATTTTTCTTATTCAAGTCCACAGCATGAAGGAAAACAATTGGTATTTCTGCTCCAAGTGCATATATCTGGTCCTTCTGATAATATGATGAGGAGGTAGCACCCCTGGAGTGACGTTTTTCCCTTTAAATCCTTTTATATACTGAACGATCTCCCTGTTGCTTTTCAGGGGGAATCTTTATTTTTTTTTACAGCAGGTTCTTATTAGTCATCAATTTTGTTCACGTCAGTGTATACATGTCAATCACAATCACCCAATTCATCACACCCCCACCCCCAAGCCCCGCGGCTTTCCCCCCTTGGTGTCCATATGTTTGTTCTCTACATCTGTGTCTCAATTTCTGCCCTGCAAACCAGTTCATCTGTACCATTTTTCTAGGTTCCACATATATGCGTTAATACACAATATTTGTTTTTCTCTTTCTGACTTACTTCACTCTGTATGACAGTATCTGGATCCATCCATGTCTCAACAAATGACCCAATTTCTTTCCTTTTTATGGCTGAGTAATATTCCATTCTGTATATGTACCACATCTTCTTTATCCATTCATCTGTCGATGGGCATTGTTGCTTCTATGACCTGGCTATTGTAAATAGTGCTGCAATGAACCTTGGGGTGCATGTGTCTTTTTGAATTGTGGTTTTCTCTGGGTATATGCCCAGTAGTGGGATTGCTGGATCATATGGTAATTCTATTTTTAGGTTTTTTTTTTTTTTTTTTTTTTGCGGTATGCGGGCCTCTCACTGTTGTGGCCTCTCGTGTTGTGGAGCATAGGCTCTGGACGTGCAGGCTCAGTGGCCATGGCTCACGGGCCCAGCCGCTCCACGACATGTGCGGTCTTCCTGGACCAGGGCATGAACCCGTGTCCCCTGCATTGGCAGGTGGACTCTCAACCACTGCACCACCAGGGAAGCCCTATGTTTAGTTTTTTAAGGAACCTCCATACTGTTCTCCATAGTGGCTGTATCAGTTTACATTCCCACCAACAGTGAAAGAGGGGCCCCTTTTCTCCAAACCCTCTCCAGCATTTGCTGTTTGTAGATTTTCTGATGAAGACCATTATAACTGGTGTGAGGTGATACCTCGTTGTAGCTTTGATTTGCATTTCTCTAATAGTTAGTGATGTTGAGCAGCTTTTCATGTGCCTCTTGCCCATCTGTATGTCTTCTTCGGAGAAATGTCTATTTAGGTCTTCTGCCCATTTTTGGATTGATTTGTTTTTTTAATATTGAGCTGCATGAGCTGCTTGTAAATTTTGGAGATTAACCCTTTGTCCGTTGATTCGTTTGCAAATATTTTCTCCCATTCTGATGGTTGTCTTTTTGTCTTGTTTATGGTTTCCTTTGCTGTGCAAAAGCTTTTAAGTTTCATTAGGTCCCATTTGTTTATTTTTGTTTTTATTTCCATTGCTCTAGGAGACAGATCCAAAAAGATATTTCTGTGGTCTGTGTCCAAGAGTGTTCTGCCTATGTTCTCTGCTAGGAGTTTTATAGTATCTGGTGTTACATTTAAGTCTTTAAACCATTTTGAGTTTATTTTTGTTTATGGTGTCAGAGAATGTTCTAATTTCATTCTTTTATATGTAGCTGTCCAGTTTTCCCAGCACCACTTACTGAAGAGGCTGTCTTTTCTCCATTGTATATCCTTGTCACCTTTCTCATAGATTAGTTGACCATAGGTGCATGAGTTTATCTCTGGGCTTTCTATCCTGTTCCATTGATCTATAGTTGTGTTTTTGTGCCAGTACCATACTGTTTTGATTACTGTAGATTTGTAGTATAGTCTGAAGTCAGGGAACCTGATTCTTCCAGCTCTGTTTTTCTTTCTCAAGATTGCTTCGTCTATGGGTGTTTCCATACAAATTTTAAAATTATTTGCTCTACATCAGTGAAAAATGCCATTAGTAATTTGATAGGAATTACATTGACTCTGTAGGTTGCCTTGGGTAGTATAGTCATTTTGACAATATTGATTCTTCCAATCGAAGAACACCGTATGTCTTTCCACCATTTGTTTGGTCATCTTTGATTTTTTCATCAGTGTAAAGACATTGAATTTTTAGAAAAACAAACAAAACAAAACAAAAAACCCTGAAACCCAAAACCTTCCCACAGAGAAAACTCCAGATGCAGATGGCTTCACAGGCAAATTAATGCTACTTAATTTTAAGACAAGAATTTTAACACATTCAATAAAATGTGTTATTGGTATTAAGATAGGATGAATGGAGTAATGGAACAGAATAAACATTCCATAATAAACCTCTATATATTTGAACAGTTGATTTTTGATGAATGTGCAAGAGCAATTAGTGAATGGCACCAGAACAATTGGATATCTTGATGCAAAAAATGATCCTGAATCCATACCATATACCATATGCAAAAATCAACTCAATATGGATCAAAGATTTAACTGTAAGATCTAAAAGTATGAAATCTTCATAAGCTTGAATGGCAAAGGATTTTTAGCTATGACACCAATAGCACAATCCATAAGAGAAAAATTATACAAATCAAACTTCACCTAAATTAAGAACTTCTGCACTTCAAAAGATACTATTGAGAGAATGAAAAGACAAGCTGCAGATAGCAAGGAAATATTTGTAAAGTATATATCTTATAAGAGACTTATATCCAGAATTTATAAAGAACTCTTATAACCTATAATAAAAAAACAAACCATCTCCTCACCACCAAAAGAAGGCAAAGGTTTTTAAGAGATGCCACCAAAAAAGAAAAACAAATGGCAAACAAGTACATGAAAATGTATTCAGCATTATTTGTCATTAGGGAAATGCAAGTTAAAATAAAAATGAGATACTATTATATACCTATTAGAAAGGCTAAAACTAAAAATTCTGACATACACTTGTATGTTGGCAAAGATGTGGAAAAACTGGAACCCTCATACACTGTTGCTGTGATTGTAAAACTGTACATCTACTTTGAAAAAGAGTCTGGCAGTTTCTTAAAAATTTAAATGAGCACCTACCATTTGATCTAGCTATTCTACTCCTAGGTGTTTATCTAAGAGAAATGAAATCATGCAGCCCTACAAAGACATATATGCAAGTGTTCATAGCAGCATTATTTCTTATAGCCAAATTGGCAGTAGCCCAATGTCCATCAACAGGTGAATGGGTAAACAAAATGTAGTATTTCCATTCAATGGAATACTACTCAGCAATGAAAAGGGATGAACTATTGATGCATATTATAAAGTAGGTGAATTTCATTATAATTATGCTGAGTGAAAGAAGCCAGTCAAAACTAGAGTATATACTGTATGATTCCATTTGTGTAAAACTTTAGAAACTGAAATCTAAAGTATTAAAATAGAAAGCAGATCAGTGGTTATGAGGGACTGGATGAGAGGTGTGGAGAGGAAGGAGGGTGGGATTAAAAAGGGCTACAAGTATTCATTTAAAGGTGGTTATCTTGACTGACGTGAGGATTTCCCAGGTGAAAACATGTATCAAAATTCATCATATTGTATAATTTAAATACGTGCAGTTAGTTTTATGTCAATTTTGTTTCAATAAAGCTGTTGAAAATAAAATAAATCTAATAAAATATACTAGAAAAAGCCTTGGCTTGAAGAATAATATACCCACATACATTTGACTCTTTTTAAGGATATGCTGATATACTACTTTGAACTATTTATACATTTCCAAGATACTAGATTTAGGGCAGTGAACCTAAGCTTTTGGGATGCCTGACCTAAAACTTTTTTGAAATATGGCTTTTGAAAATATGACTATTTTCATAATAGTTTCACTCAATGCCTCAATTAGTCTTCAGTAGCAAACCAAATGCTTGGAAAAGGCACTCTCAGAGAAGTTAGTTAAGTCTTTTCTGTATACTTCCCAGCTTCTGAATTGATGTCTTTGCTGAGAAGCAGGCCTACATGGAGTGTGCTCTTCATTAGGTTAAGTGTTCACGTACTTTCAGCTGCAATGATTATAAGCACCACCATCACCACCACCACCACCACCACCAATAAAATACCAGTAGCCAAAAGTGATTGAGTGCTTGCTATGCATGAAGCACTGTTCTAAGTATTTTACATGTATTAAGCCATTTAATACTCCCAGTAACCCTATGAGGTAGAAACTGCTATCCCAATTTACAGAAGAAATTGAGACACAAAGAGGTACAAATATCAAATTATCTGACTAGAATTGGCATAAACAAATACATTTTTGTTTATTTACACTATAACTTCTCTATAACAAGTCCATAGATGGTGCATTCCATGATTGATCCTAGGGTCAACAGCATATGGGCCCTAGATGAGCTTTTTGCACTTTTATGTCTTTGTATCATGACCACAAGATGGATGCTGTGCCTCTAAGCATCTCTTCCTCATTTAATAATATTCAAAGCAGGAAAAAGGGGGTGGGAAGGAGCTATCCTTCTCGTAAGTTTCTTTTCATCAGATAAATATATATTTGCTAGAAGCACATTGGCAAAAATCTCTTTAAAATTTATTAGCTAGAGTTTATTCACATAGCCCTTCCAAGCCATCTTCTACCATGAAAGGCAAGTTCTCTTAGAGAAGAAAAAGGATGATGAGAATGACTGTAGGGTTGCCAACCAACAGTGGCTGGGCCACTTTGATATATCCTGTCAGCAACCCTAGATTACATTCGCAGTCCTGGCTCCCTGACATTTCAAGAGCTGTAAATTTATAGGTGAAAATCCTTTGTCCTCCTTAGTTACTTTCTCATTTTGAGAAAAACTTCCCATATCGGTTGAAGTTTACCAAAGACAAATAATAAAAGCATATTATATTTATATTGAAAAGAGAGATAAAGAGCCAAAAGAGAGTGATTTATTAATTCAGTCTTTCATTAATTAAATCAATTAATTTATTGATTTACTCATTCCAAATATGAATGTTTGTCATTCTGCACTAGTAGAGTTTGATGCTAGTTGACGAGGTCAAGATCAATGCTATACTACAGAACTGCGATGATGGAAATGGTTTGTCTATGCTGTCACATATGGTAGCCACTAGCCACATATGACCTACTGAGTGCTTGAAATATGGCTAGTGTGACTGAGGAACCGAACTTTTAGTTTTAATTCATTTAAATTTAAATAATCACATGTAGCTAGTGTTTACTGTACTGGAAAGCGCAAATGTAGAACAAGGAAATATTTTTTTTTCATTTCCTTGTTTCTGTTTATTCTCTCATTTGAGACATTACTGCATGATGTAATTCTCAACCTTAGTTTTGCAGTTTCTTTAAAGCATTTAGTTATCACATCAAATTATTGTTTTTTCCTTAACTTCAAACACAAATGTTTTTAAGCTGGAGAAGAGATAGAGATTAGAAAATAGAGTGTCACAAAGTCAAAACACAGAACATCACAAATTGAAATTTTGTGCACTTTTGTCCTTGTCAGTGATTGTTACTTTAAATACATGATTATTCATCTATTGTAAGCTATCACCTTCTAAATTTATTATTTTCAGTTTAGACCAATTTACTACATGTTTTCCTTTTGTACCAGGGTGTATTTTTCTTCTTTTGTTTTTTTCACTTTTTTTTCCCCTGAATTATTCTTTTTTAATTGAAGTATAGTTGATTTACCATATTGTATTAGTTTTAGTAAAGTGATTTCAGTTATTTTTTTCAGATTATAAGTTTGGTTATAGGTTATTATAAGATAATTGAATATAATTCCCAGTGTTATACAGTAAATTCTGTTCCTTATCTATTTTATGTATAGTAGTTAGTATCTGTTAATCCCATAGTCCTAATTTGTCCCTCCCTGCCCCCTCTCCCCTTTGGTAACCATAAGTTTGTTTTCTATGTCTGTGAGTCTCTTTCTGTTTTGTATATAGATTCATTTGTATTATTTTTAGATTCCACATATAAGTGATATCATAGAATATTGGTCTTTCTCTGACTACTTTGCTAAGTGTAATATTCTCTAGGTTCATCCATGTTGCTGCAAGTGGAAATATTTCATTCTTTTCTGTGGCTGACTAATATTCCATTATATATATATATACCACATCTTCTTAGGCTAATCGTCTGTTAATGGACACTTGGGTTGTTTCCATGTCTTAGCTATTTTAGTGCTACTATGAACATTGGGGTGCATGTATCTTTTGCAATTAGAGTTTTCATTTTTTCTGGATATATACCCAGGAGTGGGGTTGCTGGATTATATGGTAACTCTATTTTTAGTTTTTAATGGAAACTCCATACTGTTTTTCACAGTGGCTTCAGCAATTTACATTCCCACCAAAAGTGTAGGAGGATTCCCTTTTCTCCACATCCTTTCCAGCATTTATTATTTGTTGACTTTTTGATAATAGCCATTCTGACTGGTGTGAGGTGATACCTCAGTGTAGTTTTGATTTGCATTTCTCTAATAATTAGTGATGTTGAGCATCTTTTAATGTGCCTGTTGGCCATCTGTATGTTATTTGGGAAAATATCTGTTTAGGTCTTCGGCCCATTTTTTCATTGGGTTGTTTTTTTTTTCGATATTGTGTTGTATGAGCTGTTTGTATATTTTGGATATTAACCCTTTGATGGTCACATTGTTTCCAAATGTTTTCCCCCACTCCGTAGGTTGTCTTTTCATTTTGTTTATGGTTTCCTTTGCTGTGCAAAAGCTTTTAAGTTTAATTAGGCTCCATTTGTTAATTTTTGCTTTTATTTCTTTTGCGTTGGGAGACGGATCTAAGAAAGTATTGCTATGATTTATGTCCAAGAATGTTTTCCCTATGTTCTCTGCTGGGACTTTTATGTTGTCATGTCTTATATTTATGTCTTTAAACTATTTTGAGTTTATTTGTGTATACGGTGTGAGGGAATGTTCTAACTTCATTGAGTTACATGTAGCTGTCTAGCTTTCCCAACACCACTTGTTGGAGAGACTATCTTTTCTCCATTGTATATTCTTTTTTTTTTTTAATCTATTTATTTTTGGGTGCGTTGGGTCTTTGTTGCTGTGTGTGGGCTTTCTCTGGTTGTGGTGAGCAGGGGGCTACTCTTCATTGCGGTGCAGGGGCTTCTCATTGCAGTGGCTTCTCTTGTTGTGGAGCATGGGCTCTAGGTGCATGAGCTTCAGTAGTTGTGGCACGTGGGCTCAGTAGTTGTGGCTCATGGGCTTAGTTGCTCCATGGCATGTGGGATCCTCCCGGACCAGGGCTTGAACCCGTGTACCCTGAATTGGCAGGCGGATTCTTAACCACTGCGCCACCAGGGAAGCCCTCCATTGTATATTCTTGCTTCCTTTGTTGAAGATTAATTGACCATAGGTGTGTGGACTTATTTCTGGACTCTCTATTCTGTTCCACTGATTTATATGTATGTTTTTGTATCAATATCATGCTGTTTTATTACTGTAGGTTTGAAGTATAATCTGAAGTCTGGAAGGGTTATGCCTCCAGCTTTGGTCTTTTTCCTCAGGATTTCTTTGGCAATTCTGGGTCTTTTGTGGTTCCATAGAAAATTTCAGATTATTTATCCTCATTATGTGAAAAATGTCATTTGTATTTTGATAGGAATTGCATTAAATCTATAGATTGCTTTGTGTAGTATGGCCATTTTAACAGTATTAATTCTTCCAATATAAGAGCATGGGATATCTTTCCATTTGTTTGAATCATGTTCAGTTTCCTTTATCAGTGTTTTATAGTTTTTAGCATATTGGTCTTTTACCTCCTTGGTTAAGTTTTCATAGATATTTTTCTTGGGATGTGATTTTAAATGAGTTTTTTTTAACTTTCTCTTTTTGACATTTCATTGAAAGTGTAAAAAATGCAACAGACTTCTGTATATTAATCTTGTATCCTGCTTCCTTGCTGAATTCATTTATTAGTTCTTATAGTTTTTGTGTGGAGGCTTTAGGGTTCTACATACAGAGTATCATGTCATCTGCAAATAGTAAGTTTTACCTCTTCCTTTCCAACTTGGATAACTTTAATTTCTTTTTCTTGTCTGACTACTGTGGCTAGGACTGCCAATACTATGTTGAATAGAAGTGGTGAGAGTGATAATCCTTGTCTTGTTCCTGAATTTAGCAGGAAAGCTTTCAGGTTTTCACTGTTGAGTGTTATGTTGGCTGTGGGTTTGTCATAAATGACTTTTATTATCTTGAGATATAGTCTCTCTATATCCACTTTGGTGAGGGTTTTTATCATGAATAGATGTTGAATTTTGTCAAATGCTTTTTCTGTATCCCTTGAGATTATAATGTGGTTTTTGTCTTTTCTTTTGTTAATGTAGTGTATCACACTGATTGAGTTGTGTATGTTGAATTATCCTTGCCACCCTGGAATAAATCCAACTTGATTATGGTGTTTGATCCTTTTTATGTATTGTTGGATTTGGTTTGCTAATATTTTGTTGAGGATTGTTACATCTATATTCATCAAAGATATTGGCCTGTAATTTTTTTTTTTTTTGTAATATCTTTGTTTGGCTTTGGTGTCAGGATGATAGCGGCTTCATAGAATTAATTTGGGAATGTTCCTTCATCTTCAATTTTTTGGAATATTTTGAGCAGGATAGATCTAAGTTCTTTGTATGTTTGGTAGAGTTCCCCAGTGAAGTCATCTGGCCCTGGACTTTTGTTTGCAGGGAGTTTTGTTTGGTTTTTTTTTGTTTCTTTGTTTTTTTCTTTTGCGGTACGTGGGCCTCTCACTGTTGTGGCCTCTCCCGTTGCATAGCACAGGCTCTGGAAGTGCAGGCTCAGTGACCATGGCTCATGGGCCTAGCCGCTCAATGGGATGTGGGATCCTCCCGGACCGGGGCACGAACCCGTGTCCCCTGCATCGGCAGGTGGACTCTCAACCACTGCGCCACCAGGGAAGCCCTGTTTGTTTTTTTATTACAGACTATTTCACTTAGTGATTGGTCTATTCAGATTATCTGTTTCTTCTTCACTCAGTTTTGGCAGGCTGTATGATTCTAGAAATTTGTCCATTTCTTCTAGGTTGTCCAATTTATTGGCATATAACTATTCCTAGTATTCCCTTCTGATTTTTTTTTGTATTTCTGTGGTATTAGTTGTTATTTCTCCTCTTTCATTTCTTATTTTGTTTGTTTGAGTCCTCTCTTTTCTTTTTGGTGAGCCTGACTAGAGGTTTGTTGATTTTTTATCTTTTCAAAAAAACCAGTTCTTGGTTTTATTGATCTTTCCTATTGTTTTTTAATCTCTATTTTATTTATTTCCTCTCTGGTAGTTATTATTTCCTTCCTTTTGCTGACTTTGTGTTTTGTTCATTCTTCCTTTTTGTAATTCTTTTAGGTAGTAGGTTAGGTTGTTTATTTGAGATTTTTCTACTTTCTTGAGGAAGGTCTGAATTTCCCTCTTAGAACTGCTTCTGCTGCATCTCATAGATTTTTTTTAAGGTTTTGTTTTCATTTTCATTTGTCTCAAGGTACTTTCTGATTTCTGTTTTTTCTTTTAATTTTAAAAATGTTTACTATTTTATTTATTTATTTATTTATTGGCTGCGTTGTGTCTTCGTTGCTGCGCCCGGGCTTTCTCTAGTTGCAGTGAGTGGGGCCTACTCTTCATTGTGGTGCGCAGACTTCTCATTGCAGTGGCTTCTCTTGTTGTGGAGCACGGGCTCTAGGTGCATGGGTTTCAGTAGTTGCAGCACGTGGGTTCAGCAGTTGTGGTGCGTGGTCCCCAGAGTGCGCGGGCTTTAGTAGTTGTGGTGCGTGGGCTCAGTTGTTGTGGCGTGTGGGCTCTAGGGTGCATGGGCTTCAGTAGTTGTGGCTCGTGGGCTCTAGAGCTCAGGCTCAGTAGTTGTGGTGCATGGTCTTAGTTGCTCCATGGCATGTGGGAGCTTCCCAGATCAGGGATCGAACCCTTGTCCCCGGCATTGGCAGGTGGATTCTTAACCACTGTGCCACCAGGGAAATCCCTGATTTCTGTTTTTTTATTTCATTGTTGACCCATTGGTTTTTTAGTAGGGCGTTGTTTAGTCTCCATATGTTTGTTCCTTTCTCATTTTTCTTTCTGTGGTTGATTTCCAGTTTCATATTGTTGTTGTCAGAGAAGATGCTTATAATAATTTCTGTTCTCTTAAATTTGTTGATGGTTGTTTTGTGACCTAGTATGTGGTCTATCCTAGAGAACCTTACGTGTGTGCTTTAATGGAATGTGTATTCTAGTTTTTTTGGATGTAGTGTCCTGTCAATATCAATTAAGTCCAACTGGTCTCTGTGTCATTTAGGACCTCCATTGCCTTGTTGATTTTCTGTCTGGAAAAATCTGTCCATTGATGTCAGTGGGTATTAAAGTCTCCTACTATTACTGTATTATTGTCATTTTCTCCCTTTAAGTCTGTTAGTATTTGCTTTATATATTTAGGTGCTCCTATATTGGGTGCATATATGTTAATGAGTGTACTATCCTCTTCTTGCATTGATCCCTTTATCATTATATAATGCCCTTCTTAGTTTTTATTTATGGGCTTTGCTTTAAAGTCTATTTTGTCTGATATGAGTATTGCTACCCCAGCTTTCTTGTCATTTCAATTTGTATGAAATCTATCTTTCCACCCCTCATTTTCTGTTTGTGTGTGTCCTTTGCCCTGAAGTGAGTCTCTTGTAGGCAGCACCTTGTACGTTCTTGTTTTATCCAAACTCCCACTCTATGTTTTGATCAGAGCATTTTTCCCATTGACACTTAAATTAATTATTGATAGGTATGTACTTATTGCCATTTTAATCCTTGTTTTCCAGTTGTTTTTGTCATTCTTCTTTGTTCATTTCTTCTTCTTTTTGTTTTTCCTGTTGTGGTTTGATGATTTTCTTTTGTAGTATATTCCTTTCTTTTTGTTTTTTGTGAACCTATTGTATATTTTTGATTTGTGGTTACCACGGAGTTCAAGTATGTTGATCCTTAACTGAATCTATTTGCTTTAAACTGGTAGTCATTCAAGTTCAAACATTCTAAAAGATCTACATTTTTATACTCCACTCCCCCATATTTTGTGATTTTGATGTCCTATTTTACAGCCTCATGCTTATCCTTTTACTGTTAATTATAATCACTTTTATAATTTTTGATTATTTTTAAATCTATGTACATGCTTATTTAAGTGATTTTCAATCCTTTTATATATTTGCCTTTCCTATTGTGATTTTCCCTTGCCTATAGATTCTTTCTTTTCTTCTATTTAGAGAAGACCCTTCAGTAATTCTTTTAGGTTAGATTTACTACTGATAAATTTTTTAGTTTTTGCTTGTCTGAGAAATTTTTAATCTCTCCTTCTATTCTAAATGATAATCTTGCTTGATAGAATACCCTAGGTTGTAGGTTTTTCCCTTTTAGCACCTTGAATATATCATGCCATTCCCTTCTCGCTTGCAAAGTTTCTGCAGAGAAACCAGCTAATAGCTTTATGAGGGTTCCCTTGTAACTGACTCTTTGTGTTTCTCTTGCTGCCTTCAGAATCCTCTATTTAACTTTTGCCATTTTAATTATATGTTTTAGTGTGGGTCTGTTTGGGATTATTCTGTTTGGGACCCACTGTGCTTCATGTACCTGGATATCTGTTTCCTTCTTTAAGTTTGGTAAGTTTTTGGCCATAATTTCTTCAAATACATTTTTGATCTTCTTCTCTTTCTCTACTTCTGGAACCCATATTATGCATAGGTTGGCACATTTTATATTATCCCATATGTCTTATATGTTGCTCATTTTTTTCATTTGTCTTTCTGTTTGCTGTTCTGATTGTATGATTTCCATTATTCTCTCTTCTAGATCACTTATTCATTCTTCCGTGTCATTTAGTCTGCTATTCATTGCTTCTAGATTGGTTTTTATCTCAGCAATTGAATTGTCTATTTTGATTGGTTTATTTTTATAGTTTCTAGTTCCTTGTTACTGTGATCTGAATTTCTATCAATAATCTTTATTTAGTTAGCATTTTCATTACCTCCTTTTTGACCTTGGGGTCTAGTAGGCTGGTGAGCTCTCTTTCATTATCTGTTCTTTCAGGGATTTCTCTTGTTCTTTTAATTGGGAGTGATTCCTCTGCCTTTTCATTTTACTTAACTTTCTCTGTCTCTCTGAATTTATGAGAAACAGTTATGTACTGTGGTCTTGAAGTGGTATTTTTATGTGGGAGCATCCCTGTGTAGACTGTGTATGTCCAATGTCTTTGGTGTGAGGGCTGGTTTTGGTATGGACACCAGTCACATCTTTCCTCAAGGTGTGCTTCTCAGTGTCCCCCTCGTAAGGGGTATGGTTGGTGTTGTAGTATCTGGAGCCTGTGCTGGATGTGAGGTAGGGCTTCCTGGCTGTCACCATCCTGTCAGGGGTGGGGTCTGCTTCCCAGTTGTTGGAGGAGAAGCCCTGAGGGTTGGGCTTGATCAGGCTCTGTTGCTCTTGGGTGTGTGTCTTGCCTTGAAGGAGGTGATTGCTGAAACAAGTGAGGCCCTTGCAGTCACAGCAAACTTTGTGCCACCTGTGCAGGTGTTCATGGTTCTGCTCGGAAGCAGCCCACGTTTGCTTCCCTTTCTCTGTTGTGTTAGTCCAAGATCTAGTTCAAGGCTGCAGTGGGGAGTAGGCTCGGGCTGGGGCTCAGAGCATTGTGGCTGCAGGAAATGAGGTGGCTGCTCTCTTTCCTGAGATCTGGGCTGCCTCTGTGGCAGATTTATCCCAGGACCTGTCTGCCCCAGATCTAGCCCAAAGCTGCAGTGTAGAGTCGGTAAAGCTGGGGTGCTCTCACTGGGAGACGAACTGCTGCATACATGCTGACAATGGCTGTCACTCCTCCACCTAGACCACACCCCAGGCCCTCTGAGCTCTCTGTGTAGCTAGACGAGTCCTCTCCTGGGGTCTGTCTGCTCAGTGATCAGTGCTTAGCCACCGTATGCTCCTGTGACGCTGCCAGTGTATGCACTGACAGTGTACTCACTGACACTGGCCTCTATGGCTCTGCCCAGATCACACCCCAGGTGCCCCTGTCTGTCTCTGCACAGTTACACTGAGTCTCTGCCCAGATCTTATGCCAGGCTGTGGCGTGCAGTGATCGGGGCCAGTATGTTTGTCCCTTTGGATTGGGAAGTGTGGTGAGGCCTCTGTCCTGATTGTCAGCAGAACAGTACACACACATTCCTTGAGAGTAGAGTCTAGGCTTCTCCAGTCCTTTTATCTGTCTCAGTGGATTTCCCAGCAGGTAAGCGGGCCTGTTTCCTCCCTGCCGGACCCCAGAACTGTGATACCCAGATTCAGCCTCGGCCTACTTGCTCCCTAGGGAGAGGGTCCACCCTTGTGGCCCTTCCCAGGGATGCAGATCCCAACCCAATGCCTTTTTTTCTGTCCTACCTTACATGGTTACATGGAGATCCTTCTTGCAGCTTTGGTTGTATAGGAGGTTTTCTGCCAATTTCCAGTTAGTTTTCCATGAGAATTGTTCCACATGTCGACGTATTTTTGATGTGTTGTGAGGGGAGTTGAGCTCCACGTCCTCGCGCTCCACCTCCTTGGTCCCCCTCCTCAGGGTGTATTTTTCTAATTGGATTTAGAATGTGTCCTTCCCTTTGGAATACTGTTCTATGCTTTATTTCAGTGGTAGCTATGGCCCAAAGGACCCACAAATGCATATACTGGGGGGAGATATGACCTCAAATTGTCTTCAAAGGGGTCCTTTTTTTCCATTTCCTTATTTCTGTTCACCTTCTCATAGAGACGTTCCACAATGTAATTCTCAACCTCAATTTTTGCAATATCTTTAAAGAACTTAATTAACTCTGCTTGTAACCTGGGTGTCACACCTAAAAACAATGTAACAAAGTTAGGAAGTGTCCAGAGAAGTAGCACTTCCATTAAACAATAAATTAAAAAGATCCAGACTCTGTTGTTTAGGAGGCCGTGATCATGGCTGTCTCATGCCAGGCTTTAGTACACATCAGGCCTCTCATATACCACATGCAATGAAGTATAAAAGACAGCCTGCTGGCAAAATCTCCTATCTAGGGTATGTTCCCAGGATCACCATGCTACTTGCCCTACCTTCTGCTGCCTCCTTATGTTTCTCATGGTCTTGAACTCCTTGATGCTGTACTCTACTTTAGGGAGCCTTCTCTGGCACATCCTCCTTTTCAGAGTCCCTTCTCTGGTTTACAAATTTGTATTCCCCACTCAGCACTTGACTCCCTCAATTTTTATATCATTTAAATCCTAGGTGGGAGATATTTCCTTCACCTGCACAAGCTCAGTTCAGTACTCAGCACTTCCACAAAGAAAGCAGAATTCAGACAAAATAAGGAAGGCAAACTTCAGAGCTCAGAGATGTACAACTTAGGTCTTAAAGAGGCCTGTTTCCAGCTTAATAAAAAGAAAGAATTCTTTACAGTTTTTTTATAAATACAAGTTGCTAATTCCTTCAAAGCTATGAAGCCAAATATCTAGTCAAGATTTAGACAGACTGAAGAATGATCTGCAAACATCACTTAGTCATTTAAAGGGCCATACTTCCCTGTGCCAAAAAAGCATTGTGGAAAAGAACTTCGTGCTCTGGTCAAATGTACCCCCACTGGAGCAGGATTTTCCTCCAATTGGATCATGAGTCTCATTCAGTACGGTAATTACAGAAACAATGTTTGGGCTGAAAACATGGGACACTGGGTTTCCAGTTTCAAAATATGAGTCATAATAAAAATTATTTTTATTAGCATCCCCTAGAAACCCACAGCATATCTTTGCATTTTATTAGTTGTAGATCCATAAGCCTTTAAAACTCTCTTAGCATAGGGCATTATGTATGAGAGACTCAAAAGTGTGAACAGATGGGTAAAATGACTGCACAGAGTTTACAGGCAAGATTTGAAAGACTGATGAGTTTTAGTGGAAGTCTCATTTCAAATAATGGAATTAATGTTCAACACTTAAAAAGCCAAACATAAAATGACGGAAAAGTACGAGTAGTGTTCTGGGCATCCACCTGCCTTTTGCCCACTTTCCCAAGGAGAAAATATAAATAAAGAAAGTATGCTCTACAATCATTGTACCAGAACTCCATCAGGGTTTACTGTTGTGTAGAAAAGGAAAGCAGAGAGCACATTCACAGATTCCCACTTCACCTATTTTGACACATATTTTTGACATAACTCCAGTGTGGGGTTTGTTTTATTACTTCACCTTGTTCCAGAAAAAAATGAAAGCAAGTTAGAAAACCGCATAACGACTCTAAGTAAAATAAGCAAGAAAAAAGGGTGGGGTTAAAAAAAAGCCAGGGATGATGTCAAAACATGTGCACTGCAAAGACCTATATGTACTTAATATGGGTGGGGGACACATTTGGTTCTGGTTTTCTAATGGTCTACGCAAAAAGAGAACAATGTCACAAAATAAATGCAGCTGATCAGAAAAAAGATTACATTTTTTTGGACATAAAGAACAGAGGTTTTCCCCCAGGGCTTTTCTAAAGAGGGTACTATATGATTTAATAAGCAATGTCGGCAGCACTCTTAACTATGCACGATAGTTTCGTGGCTGATTCTTACTGTGAACTTGAATGTAGGTAATGGCACTATACAAAAGATTACCTAACAAAATATTATGGAGTGGGTCAATGCTAAAGTCAAGAATTGTGAAGGGTTGGGATTTTACCGTATGTGCAAGCCAACCCGCACACTTCACGGATGCTGGCAGGAGACACAAGGATGCTGGGTCAAAGACAAAGGACAGTTATTTACACCCAGCAATAGTTGTAGCCTGAATATCAGCATCTGTGCTCATTCTAGGAGCCCCAGTTTCCACAGGACCACACCAAGAGGTACAGGTGATACCTAAAAACATGCCACAGGTTATATTACAAGAAAGGAAACCCAAGCTTAGGGAACTTGAATCTTTGATAATAGACAATGAGCATGTGTTCCCTTTGCTCCAGAGGGAGACTTTATCTTTATTACATGAATCAGTAAACAAACTTCTCTCTTCCAAGGCTGTTTGCTGTAGCAACATCATTGAAAAGGTAGTCTGGAGCACAGGGAATCAGTGCCTCTTCTCATAGGACATCCAGAAATGTGAGAGACTCTTGGAGAATTACCTCCCTTCCCCAACAATCGTACATTCCAAGTCATAGTCTAGCTTTCTCTGGCTTGATACCTTTAGACAATATGGAGGAATTGAGGGATTCTGCTTCATTTGACCCTTACTCATCTTAACATATAGCATTCTTATCAGATTCTAGTCACTGGGTACAGTGATAGACAAAAACAGGCATGGTCCCCTGCCTTCACAGAACAGAGGGAAAATACAAGTATAGTTTATGGGATTTTCCAGAAGTTCTTCCTAAATGTTCTTTCAACAAAAGTTTTTGGTAATAAACTTTATTTTTTTAGAGCATTTTTAGGTTCACAGCAAAATTGAGCAGAAGTTACTTAGATTTCCCAAACACCTACCCCTGGCTCCCGCACATGGAGAGATATACTACATACCCCTGGCCCTCCCATTACCAACATCCCCGCACCAGAGGTTTTACCATGTGTTATAAGTGATGAACCTCCAATGACACACTGTCCTCATCCAGAGTTCATATCTTACATTAGGGTTCATTCTTGGTGTTATACACTCTTATGGGCTTTGAATAAATGTGTAAAACAACTTTTTTCAATCTGAGATTCTACATCTCACAAACAGAGCTTCACATTTCTGTATTTCCAGGTAAACACAGACACAGGTGCCTGCAGAGGCATTTGAACCAGGACTTAGGTTTGGCACTCTCTTGTGACACCTGGGAAATGTACGGGGTGTGTGTGTGTGTGTGTGTGTGAAAATTCTTCAACAATCATCATCTCCAATATACCCACAGGCAAAGGTAATTCTTCCTTAAAAAATGGCCTTAAATCCTCCAATGGTTACATGACCACAGCCCTGATGTTTTCCTCTATGAGCAAGGCCCTTAGCAGTTCTTCTGGACTATTTGTGTACCTCCTGTTGGGGCTGAGACTCTGACATGACAGAAAACTTTTTGTTTGTTGAGAAGGTAAAATGCCTTCTCTGACGTGGTCCGTTTCTTTAGGACGTGCCTCCTTCAGGATCTCAGGAGACCTCTATACTTTCAGGGTCTTCCATGAATGTTCATTGTCCCACTAGCTATAGTAATGCAACCAACTTTTTCTGACAAAATACTAATCAGAGACTGACCTTTGTTTAATTAGCCCCCAGTCAGTTCCAATCTGCAAATAACAATTGCTAATGTAGACCTGATTTAGCCCACAGGCCAAGCAGACACTGATTCCTGAATTCCATTACCTAACCTTCCGGCCGGCTTCTCACACTGTTTTAAAGAACAGCCTCTTTCCCCCCCCACCCCAATATTTCTGCTCTTTTTTACCCCCCTCAAAAAAAAAAAAAAAAACCCTGTCATTTCCTGCTAACATAGTGGCCTCACTGGCTTAACTTGATGGCAATGGATATAGAAGTAGAATCAGCAGTGCCAGCTGGATGAATGTCTAAACTGGGGGTTTGAGAGAGCTGCCTATTCAAGTAAAAAATTAGAGACGAAAAAGACCTGTTAAATAACCCAATCCCCTCGTAGCCAGTGCCAGAGCATTCCTGTGCTGGAAGCTTAGCCGGGGCCAGCTCTAAATGACTTTAACAATGTGCCTTCTCACGCTTTATTTGGAAGACGGGGCCATCTCTTCAGTGTGTCTTTTTTCTTTTAGTAAGTTTTTTGACTAGAATTTCATTGGACCACCATTATTCCATTTCCCTTTTACTGTTTTGGTTCAGCTACAGCAACCGCATGAAATAAGCTATTTTCAAAGAGTTGATTTAAATGACAACATTTAAAGTGCTTTATTAACCCAGTCATTCCAGCAATGCCTGTATTTGGGATCATGTGATGTAGAGGGAGAGAGGATACACATGGGCTTTGGAGGTGGATGTACCTGGGTTAGAATCATAGTTCTGCTTAATTGGGGGATTTATTATTGTCATTATTTTTGTTGTTTTCATTGACTATCATTTATGATATGCTTCCTGTGTACCAGGCACTATGGTAAGTACTGTCCAAAAGTCCTGCTAGCAAATTTGTGAAATTGGTACTGTCATCTCTATTTTTGAATTTAAAGTGTAGTCATGAAGAGTGGAAGCTCTGGGCTTAAATTGTCTGATTAAAATGCCGGGTCTGTTGCTTACTAGCACTGTGACCTTGGGCTTTTCATTTAACCTCCCTATGGCCAGTTTCTGTGTAAAATGGGGGTGATGGCAATGCCTGTCTCCTAGGTTATTTTAAGGAATACATATGAATAGATGTGAACTGATCAGGTCAGTGCCTGGCATGGAGCAAGCCCTTAAATGTAACCAGTGTTGATGAGATATAGACGGAGAAATTTGTCAAAGGCACATAGCATCCAAGTTTATACCCAGCCAGTTCTACTCCAAAGCCCATCCAAATTATTAACCATTAGAATACACTGGCTTGGTCAGGACTCTTAACCTCTCTGAGGCTCAGTTTTTTCTCACTGGTGAAACAGAGATAACACAAGATCTCCTGTGTAGTCACTGTGAGGATTAAAATGCAATAATGTAGGTAAAGACACTATTACAGAGCCTGTCCCAGAGTTGGGGATCAATTAGTGATAGTGATTTCTCTATATCTCCACATCTATAGAATATCCATATGTATTGGGTTGGCCAAAAAGTTTGTTCGGGTTTTCCTGTAACATCAGTCAGGAAAAACCCAAACGAACATTTTGGCCAACCCAATATGTATCTGTGTGTATATCTATGTATGCATGCATGTGTATTATATATAATGAATAGCTGTGTAGCCAATGACTTACTCTTAAAAGTTTCTCATGATATTGGAACTTCCAAATGGTTCAAAGTGAATTTTTATGATCTTACTCCCCTTTGAAAGAAGAATTGGATTGGTTTACCAGATAATTAAAAACAGTTTCCTTCCGAATAAGGTTTCATTTTATATTTTTAATGTTCCAATGGTTTTAAAGATGTCTTTTCTGGATTTTTAAAAAGAGTTCATCACATGTTTCAAAATTGCCCAACTACTTTCTCTTTCATAAATACAGTTTGACCATAATTTCAAGTTTTATATCATAGAGGGAAGAGAAGAGACAGACAGTTACAACCTAGCAGGAAATGTGATGATATGTTTTTGCTGCTGTGCGTTTTTTTTTTTTTTTTTTTTTTTTTGATGTGTGTGTGGGAAAGGGTGTGATGTCATTTTGTCTCCACCCCCTGTGAGTAAGCCCACAGCATAGCTAAGTGCAGCCGCCCTCCTCTGTCACCGAGAGACAGTCCACTTAAATGCAGCTCCAGGGTTGCGGGACTCCCACCAGCATCACTCCCCGTGTGAGGTGGCAAATGCAACATGCTCTCCAGCTTGGGGTGTCTACTTCTCTGTGGAAGTATTGCACTAGCCCTGGGAAATGCACAGAAATTGCCAAAAGGCAAGTAGCTCTGATGTTTTGTGTTTTCAAAATAATGTTTAAAAGATACTAGTTTTTAAATGTTGGTATTAAATGTGATCTGCTTTGCCAGATGGGGGGAATAGAGTTCTTCTCGGAGAGTCAGAATTCAAATGTGTGGAGAAGTAGCTTAAACTTTTGCTTCCCCACACCCCCCTCTATTTAATTTTCAGTTGGATCTCTTTATTGCAAAAGATGAAAACCAACTTCTTATTAGATTTAGCAGATGTTCACAGTAGCTTGAATGGTATAGCTTCAACTACAGTATTTGTATATTGAATTGTATGGTATAGATGGGTATTATATAGTCTGCTGAAAAGACTTGTTTGGTGTTTTTATCCCCCTCCTCAGAGACTAAATCAGTGCTAGCTGAAGGTTTAAAAGAAGCTAATTTGAAACCTAGAATCTTTTGTGTAAACCTCACACATACCTGTTAGCTTGGAGGCTGAAGGATTCTAGGCAGGGCACACCGACAAAGAACGGTCATGTGCTGATATATAGACACTTCTCTCTGGTGGAATTTGGAAGAGGGTTTGATCTGCTGGACATGACACTCCTTTTCCTGGCTAAATTGCTCTCATTTTAGTGTTGGTATTTTGTTTACAAATGTCATCAGAAGAAAATGAAATTGTCTTAATTTAGACGCTAAAAACAATCTCTTGAGCCCATCAGCACCAAAACAAGAGCTTACCTCTCTCCTATCTTTGAACATAAATGTTGCAGGTAGTTTTTTGCTCCTTTGCAGAGGCACTTTTCCAAGCCAACTTCAGGTCTGTGAAGGCTTTTTATGGTTGCAGACTGCTGTAGTCAGCAGGATTAGGAAAAACAGGCTGGAATTTTCATACAGTTATGATGGAAAATATCAGAGGCAATGCAGAGCCATGAGCTTGTCAAAACCCTGCTGTGCATAGAGTCGGAAAGAAAGATTGTTCAGGTCAGAATATCCAAAGATCCTGCTAGGTCCTCCCTCTGTGTAGTTTGCTCCAAGATCATCTTGTCCCAAGTGAAAACCATTCTCTCTTCCGTGTATTAAGTGAAACTTGAATCCAGAGCGTGAAAGCTGAAGGGTTTGGCTAGTTGATATTTCACATGATGATATAAAAAGCAATAAAAAAGGCTGAGTAAACCTTTTCAACTCTACGATAACTCTGCAAAATAAAATAAAATAAAAATATACACTACTAGATCTTTCTCTTCTATCAAGTATTCTGTTTCTTGATCGTAGTAAAAGTGTTTAAATAAATCAGTCATGAGCCACAAGCATTCAGAATTAACTGTTCCTACTGCTAAAATATTTAACAAGGACTCACCATCTGAGAAAAGTCTGGAGTTTTTCTCAGGCTTAATACCTCCAAATGTTTTTATTTTACCTTGTATTTACTGTGTAGGGATGAGAGCCATAATTTTGTGACTGCAGACTTCTGCAAATTCCAAATGCTTTAATTATCATGTTGCAATCACTAGATGCAAATCTCTTGACACAATTTTCCTTTATTTGTTATGGTAAAAAAAACATTGTCAAAAACAGCCACAGAACTTTTGTCTTGTTCATTGCACTTTAATCTGAAGTATTTTCATCCAGGTTTCTTTTGTAATTTTAAAAAATATCCATAGGTTCAGTAATTTGAAAAAAAACTATCAAATTAATATAATTATAAAATAAATGGCAATCTCCTTGTCTCTAATGCTAAGTTTTTTCTTTATCATTGAAGCTACCAAGTGACTTTCTTTTAGCTGAAGTTGGCTTTTTTCAAACTGCATTCCAGGAATAGGTATACTGTCCTCAAAAGGGGTTTAGGGCAGGCATCTTCTTCCCATCAATTACTTGGGGAGCATTCATGCTTTTTTCTGTTCTGGGGTGGGGTCACAACAGACTTTAGAACTTGACAGGTTCTGAAAATTTCTCAGTAAAGAAAACTGTCCCACCTATTTAACCCATTGTTTCCCAAACTCGTTTGACTAAGAGTCCTTTTTCTAGTGGAATAGCTATTATATCTTGCCAGGGGCTTATTTTTCACATTTGGGGAAATACTGAGATAAATAAGAAAAAAAAAGAGATAAAAGGTTTTTTCTTTTCTTTTTCCTTCCTACTTTAGAGTTAGTTAAATATCATTTGTCATTTAAGAAGAGTATAGAATTTTGGAGCTAGGAAGGATGTTAGTGATTACCTAGGCTAGGGTTTCCCAGACCTTTGGATTTATGGACCCATAAAAATACATATATTTTTTAAATATCAGGGTCCCATTATAGAGAACATACTTGAATTATGCCATGTGAGAATGTTCAAAGGAGGGAAGCCCCCATTGCTCATAAAAGCTAACCATTTTAACAGATTTATAAAACAAATGAATTGATACAAATAAGTCCATTGTTCTATTTTTCTCATTTTACCACAGACTGATGAAAACTTCATCACATGTCAATATTTGGGAACCATTGACCAGTATAATCATTTATTTTACAAATGGAGGCACCCAAATACAGGGAGATTTAGTAACTTTCCCACATTGATGACAGAACCAGGACTGGATCCCAGGTTCCTGACTGGATATCTGTGTTCTGCTCTGTTCCGACCCAAATCTTAGGAGTTAAGTTCTGTAGTGTACATGTGAATGCTGTCCTTCCCTTGAATAAAAGGTTTCTTGTAAAGATTTTAAACATTATCCTAATCTTCACATTTTCCCTAGAACCTGTCTGCTGCGTGTGTGTGTGTGTGGGGGAGGTGGCGTATAGTTGATGAATATAAATACAGCTGACTATTTATAGGGAAAAGAAATTACTTTTTAAATAAGAAATCACTTCTTACGTGTCTTATGCATACTTGCATACATAGCCACATACTTTGTTATAGAAAATAAGATACTGCAAGTCTTTGTTACTTTTTAAAAGCTTAAAGTCTGAGAGTATTATTAATGGACCTCTTCTCCTCCCTACCCCTTGATGACTATGTTCTTTGGCAAATCATTTACCTTTGCTAAGCCTCAGTTTTCTTATCTGTAAAATGAGAATAATGATAACCGTCTTACAGTATTTTAGGAGTAAATGAGGTAAGAGTTGCAAAACTTTTAGTAAAGGGTCTGACATATAACAGGTATTCGAAAAAATGTTTATTGGGTTGCAGAAAAGTATATCAATACCGAAAAAAATATGCACACCAAATAATATGTGATCTTGTGTCCAGACTATCTGACAAACCTCTGGGAGGGTAGCAAATGAGGTGGCATGTTCTTGGTGAAAGGTGGGGCAAGGGAGCTGTGTTGCTCTGCAGGACAATGAGAGAAGGACTCTACTGTTTTCCAGCCCGACCTTCCTCAACCGAATGTTTGACTGTCAAGTTTAAACACTGCTTTTCTCTATGGAAAGCTGCACCTTTGCCCTAGGATCAGCTTTTCTGTGGGGACTGATAAAGCCTCACAGATCCTCCAGGAGAGATCCTCTTGAACTTGTTTTTCAGGAGGAGAATTAGACCATAATACAGGCTCTGAAGAATTCTCACATTGTTTTATATCCTTGAAAGCCCCTATGCTCCAGATACCCCTAGGATTCTTTATTCTTGGAACCATAGAACTTTTTTTCCCCTGGCATACAGGCAGAAATAAAAACCACAGAGAGCAATATGTATGTAGTATAATGGGACATGAGAGGCTTGACACACCTCTGCAGAAACTCCTGTGTTTGGAAAAGTGCAGTCAGTTAGCAGGCAAAGGCTACTATTTCTAGGCAGCTCTATCAGTCCTCCTGATGTAGGTGTGAGGAAAACCAGAGAGGAGCATCTCCAATACAAGTGGGATCAGATGGCCCGAGGGAATGAGGCTCTTGGCTGTGACTCTTGGCTAGTGCAGAGGGAAGAGGTAGCTGGCTTTTGGCCTCAGGTTCTTACCTGACAGGGTAGAAATCTCTGACTCCAAGGAGAAAAAAAATCACAGGGCAGATGATGTTAATAACAGTAACTCCCATAGCTATCAATAACTCATCACTATTATTATAGATAACATTATTTGAGCTCATATTGTTTGTGGTAATTTAGGGCTAAATATTTTTAATGTGGAAAACTAACTAAATGCTCGAAGTTCCCCTATAAAGCAGGTATTTTGTTTTTTACATCTTTATTAGAGTATAATTGCTTTACAACGGTGTGTTAGTTTCTGCTCTATAACAAAGTGAATCAGTTATACATATACATATGTTCCCATATCTCTTCTCTCTTGCGTCTCCCTCCCTCCCACCCTCCCTATCCCACCCCTCCAGGCGGTCATAAAGCACTGAGCTGGTCTCCCTGTGCTATGCGGCTGCTTCCCACTAGCTATCTACCTTACATTTGGTAGTGTATATATGTCCATGCCTCTCTCTCGTAAAGCAGGTATTTTATTACTCTCCATTTACAGAGGATAAAATTGTACCTCAGAGTGTTTGCCCAAAGTCATCCAGCCAGCAAGTGGCAAAAGACCATACCTTTAATTTCTATGTAATATCAGTTCCTTGCTCTACATAAAGATATGTTAATTTGTTCAGGTAACAAACTGTATTCCATGTATATGCAGAGCACTGAGGCTGGGAAGACAAGGTTTTGTCTTCCTGACCAGTTGATGGAGAAGACAGGGTTGTAAAGGAATAATTGCATTAGAGTGAGAACATCCTCTGATTTGGCTGAAGCACAAAGAACTTTGAGAACAATCAGAAAGGGCCCAATCCAGACTAGAGGGGTCAAAAATTATGAGGGGATAAGGCACCCAAGTAGGAGCCTGGAAGACAAACATACATTGGGGCAAGGAGGAGAGTAGTGGAAGGGCCTTCCCGACAGGGGTAGCTGCATGGCCAGAGCCCAGGCCACTTCCAGGGGCCAGAGCTCAGCAGGTGTTAAAGTACCCAGAGGGAAAGCCAAGACTGAGTCCACACTGGATGTGACTGTGTCTTCCTTGTCTCTATCTGTCTTGACTCCCCAAGACTGATTACAAAGCAGAAGTAGCAGATTGTCTTTGGAGAAGAGGGCTCATGTCTTACTCTAAACTTTTCCAGCCACTCACCTGGAGTCTAGCTCTCACTCTCCTCGGAGCACTCCCAACCTCACTTTGACAAAACAAGAATGTGTCACTCCAGTGACCCAGTCCCTTTCTCCAGAGGGTAGTTAATACCTGTAAGGAGCCAGGGAGGGTCTTTTCCATCTTAGAACAAAGAGTTTGGGGGAGGAATAGTGGGGAGGGCAAAGAACCCTGATGGGTGGATTTCTGCTTTTATTTGAGTAGTATACATTTATATATTGGTGGGACTGTATTAAAGAGTACGTTAGGAAAAAATGGTTCCACTGCTAAAAGAAAACAAACAAGTCTGAAAACCACAGGGGAATTATTTTAGCATTTTCTACAGCTCTAGTTTCTTGGCAGTTGTATAGATTTGTTTGTCTATTCAAGCACTGTCTACTAGGTAAAACTGAATGAGATCCAGCCCCTGTGATAAAAGAAACTTGTATTAGGAATGTAAAAGTTGATCAAATATAGTTTTTTGATGCTAAGACTATCATGTTTAGAACCCAGTGCTTAAAAATAAGGTGTCTCTGTGCTAATTACACGTTCACTAGTTTAGTTTGGTCTTATAGACTGCTATATCAGGCTGAGATACTAAATATTAAGGAATTTTAGTCTCTATCTCTCGCTCTCAAAAGTTAATGAGGCAGGGGCTTCCCTGGTGGCGCAGTGGTTAAGTGCACTTAACCTGCCAGTGCAGGGGACATGGGTTCGAGTCCTGGTCTGGGAAGATCCCACATGCTGCGGGGCAACTAAGCCCATGCGCCACAACTACTGAGCCCACGTGCCACAACTACTGAAGCCCGTGTGCCTAGAGCCCATGCTCCGCAACAAGAGAAGCCACCTCAATGAGAAACCTGTGCACCTCAACAGAGAGTAGCTCCCGCTCACTGCAACTAGAGAAAACCTGCGTGCAGCAACAAAGACCCAACGCAGCCAAAAATAAATAAATAAATATATTAAAAAAAAAGTTAATGAGGCACAGGGTAGCACTTGAGAATCGACGAATTCATTGATACTGTATTATAGAAAAGACAGTTAAAATGTTTTTATAGGTTAATGTGTGTTGACAGAATATTTGTCTAAGACGAAAGTGAGGTGTCTAATGAAGGGAGGGGCATTAAGCAAATGTGACCAACTATTCTATCTGGGTCACCATCCTCAGAATGATTTCCCTTTTGCCTGATTCCTGATTGCCATTTATAAAAGCAGGTATAAAAGCAAGGGAGAATATGGAAAGTAAATAGATGAACTTAATGAAAGTGATCTAAGAATAAATGTAAAATTAAAAAATTAATAGGATAATCTAATGTGAGACATTACGAGAGTAGTAAAATAAAAATATAAAAATAAATAGTATCAGCCAAAGAATGAACATGCTAAAAAAAGAAAAACAATGGTTTAAATACGTACATTCTGTTAAAATAACATTTAAAGACTATTACAACAACCATATTACTAAGTATCAGGCATGCTCTTTAATGCTAAGTGTTTATATACATTGTCTCATTTTATCCTTACACCTATGGAATATATATTATTATCCCCATTTCACAGATGAGGAACTAAGCGTAAAGAGTATGTTATTGACTACTGCATGATAAATTACTACAAAATTAGCAGCTTAAAGCATCACACACTTTTTGTTTCACTGTTTCTGTGGGTTAGGAGTCTGAGTCTGGCTTAGTTGGGTCGTCCCCTTCATGGTCTTTCACAAGGCTGCAGCAAAGGTGTTGGCCAGGTTCAGGTCTCATCTGAAGTCTCAACTGGGAAAGGATCACCTTTCAAGTTCTTGTGGCTATTGGTAGAGTTCAGTTCCCTGAGGATCATTGGTTTAAGGGCCTCATTTCCATACTGGCTGTTGCCCAGAGGTCACCTCTTTTCTTTGCCTCATGGGCTTCTCTATTATGGCCTCTTGCTTCATCAAGGTGTACAAACCCAGATGCGTCTGCAGGCAAGACAGAAATTACAATACAGCCTAATCATGGAAGTGGCAACCCATCACCTTTGCCATATTCTCTTGGTTAGAAGCAACTTCCAGGTCCTGTCACACAAGAGGATTACCCAATAACGGGAGATGAGGATTACTAGGGGTTATCTTAGAGTCTACCCACCACAAAATGGCCAATGGCAGCTTGAAGTCACACAGCTAGTAAATGATATAGTGGAACTAATACAGGAAATCTAACTCCAGAAAAATATACTGGTTTGGGCATTAACACCCCATCTACTTCTCACAGAGTTCAGCCTTTAGTGGCAGATGCCCAGCAGGCAAACTAACCAATTTGTCTGCCTCCATGGTTGGAGTTGTTGTAGGAAATCCCTGAGAATTGAGGTAAATATCTCACTACTACGAAGACTCAAGGTATATATTCAGCACTCAGTGTGGACCCTATTTTCTGTATATAAAAGGCCAGTCAATGCCTGGATTCCTCAAGTGTGGTCAATCCCATGTAGAGCAGTATGCAAAGTAAATGCCCCCAAAATAGAAGCTTTTCCTTCCTTGTAAGACTCAGCTGCCATCATCTCTTAAAAAGAGAAAACGTAAGACAAAATGAAAGTTCTCTTTGACAAAATGTACAAATATTAAGCAATTAACACCTATGAAGGTGATGATACAGTCTCCATAAAATGTGTTTCTGAAACATCACTGAGTGGCTCTTCCAGTATATGGAGGGGTTGCTATAGGTCGAATTAAAATTTTGTTTGGAGGATGAAAGTATACTTCTAGCAGTGGATGTGATGGAGACAACTTGTTAAACTAAAGGAGCTTCTTTCAGCTCCTTTTTGGTATGAATACAACAACAATTCTTCCATATGCCCTAGGAATCAAAACACAAAATTTAGGTTGTACACAAAATATATCCTTAATATGACACCCAGAACCTTGTAGAATGTTAATACTAGAATACCCTACTGAGTATTTTCTATAGAGAATAGCCCACAGTCTCTTCTTGTGTTGGGGTGTCCCAAAGGCCTGGGAGGTACATGGTGAGAAGGGTAAACTTCAAGGCCTCAGGCTACTTTGTAAAATTCTGTGGACGGCAAGACTGAATCAGGACTTACCCACCCCACTGCTCATAATTTTCGCTTGGGTTCCCCACCAAGAACTTTCCACAGTGAGATTTTTATAGTGTGTTGTAGGTTTCCCTGATCTAACAAAACCCTGACTTATATTCCCAGTGATTTTGGTAGAAATGTGGGAGCCTTAAAGCTAGTCTGAGGTTTTTAGGCCTTCTCAGTGTAGCAGGTTGTGAAGTCAGCTAACATCCCTCCCTGTGGAATTCTGGAAAGGAGCTAGGAGATGTGATGCCTTCATAGAAGTTTCATTATTGTTCTCCAATCAAGGACTATACATCTAAAGCCATACACTAGAAAATCAGACCAAATCCACCCAGTCCAAGCACCTTCTGGTCAGATTAGAAATTAATTTTAGAGAAAATTGAGGTCTAACTTAAGTTTCACCTATGATATAGCAACTCAGTGTTTACTTTTAAAATAAGTTTAGCTATGAGTATAAATACTATAATATCTATCCTCAGCAGTTGTAACCCGTGCATTAGAATAACAAAGTTTTCAAAAATATCAGTACTGTTCTGCTCCTCTACTCAGTTATGATTTAATTGGTCTGGGATGGGAGAGTTTAAAAATTCCTCAGGTGATTTTAATGTGGCCAGAGTTGAGGACCACTGATCTACAGGTTTTGAAAATTTCCATGTGTAAGTGCTTCATAAATCTTTCTGGATGAGTGCAGGGTAAAATTTAAAAGTTGCAAGTGAATTATTTTATTATTTAAGTTTTAAAACAAACTTAAAGGTGATTTTTCTTTTGTCCTACTTTGTTCCTGGATTTTGAAGCATTATTTGGAAAACTTTTAAACTTCCTTCTCAGGCCAAATAAAATAAGAAAATGTTTAAAATTCAGCTTAACATTTGTTTTTGGTGTTAGAACATAAGTTCAAATGTCTACTTTTACAAAATCTCAGAGGTTAGATCTGAGAAGCTATGGCTGATTGTTTTTCAGAACTGGACTTACATTTGCTTATTCTGTCATTCAATTAACTTTAAAAAAATCACATTAATATTATTGGTACACACACACACACACACACACACACACACACACACACACACACAGTAGAATACTACTCAGCCATAAAAAAGAATGGCATTTACCATTTGCAGCAACATGGATGGACCTGGAGGACATTATGCTAAGTGAAATAAGTCATACAGAGAAAAGCAAATACTATATGATATCACTTATATGTGGAATCTAAAAAATACAACAAACCAGTGGATATAACAAGAAAGAAGCAGACTCACAGATATGGAGAACAAACTGGTGGTTACCAGTGGGGGGGGGAGTGACATACTTAAATATTTTAATTTAAAAAATAAAATTAACTTTAAAAAGAAATACAATTTAAAAAGAAAATAATTTTAAAAATCATCATATTAGGATTATAAGGATGATTTAGACATTTCATGCTTTCAGGAGTTTGAAATTAGTTCTATTTAAAACTAATATACGTTGGCCACACAAAGGTCATTTTCTTAAAATCTGCAGGAGTTAAGCTATTCCATTTTGTTGTCATGCACTAGCTTTAAGTGATACCTATGTACATAAAGAAGAAAAAATGGATTTATGTAATATGTTAAGAAAAAGCACCCTATGATCCCAGTCAATGCAAAATACGAGTTGAGAAAACATTGAATAAATGTCCCCCATTCCAAAGGTCCGGGTTATGAGAATTGCCTTTGGAAATTGTTCCTTTAATTGTGCATGTTACCATATACATTCCAGCCCATCTTCTTTCTGCTTTACGTTAAGGGTAATTTATGAGCGTGTAGGATGACTTATAATCTGAAACATCTTTGAAGTGTATTCTGCTGTGTCTCCAATAAAATGAAAGATCTCTCTGAGTGGAGAATGAACCCCTGATAGGATGAAGCTGGGGGTACATTGCTTCCAAGATGCCAAAGTGGAGTTTCAGATTTCCTTCCTCCTTTAATGCCATCCTTTGATTTTTCCAATCTGTTACCTGATAAGAAAACATTCTGGTTTTCCAAGGACCCTGCTGAGAGTCCGCCGTGCACACGTGTGTGGGCATGCGAGTCTTAACAGGCCTTCCTTCTCTGAGAGCAGCAGATTCTGTCATTGAAGGAGGGGATTGGGGTGACTGCCAAAGTCATGCTGGCAGAGAACTCTGGAATTCAGTGCTGTTACAGATATGCCAGTGAGGGATTCAGGACAGAGTTTCCTTCTCCCTTCACATTCCCAGATGGAGTTAAAGCATCTCTATCCAGTAAGTTTGGGATCAGGTATCAGATGATCTGAAGAAGGGCCCATTTTTTCTTTTTTGCGGTGCGCTGGCCTCTCACTGTTGTGGCCTCTCCCGTTGCGGAGCACAGGCTCCGGACGCGCAGGCTCAGCGGCCATGGCTCATGGGCCCAGCCGCTCCGTGGCATGTGGGATCTTCCCGGACCGGGGCACGAACCCATGTCCCCTGCATCGGCAGGCAGACTCTCAACCACTGCGTCACCAGGGAAGCCCATGGCTCATCCTCTTTAAATACCCCAATGATCCTGCTGTCACAGAATAATACTCTAATTACTCATACTTTTACTAGAATTAGAAGGAAAGTGATGCTGGCCATGTTCTGCCACTGAGGTTTACCCTAAACTGTAGTTTTGTTATGAATTGGGAGGATAAATATTGGGAAATGGCAATAGGGACTAGTGGGTAAAGTATTGGAGTCATTGTGAGCCTGGCAAGTGACCTGATCTCTCTGAACATCAGATCTGCTTCCCTGAAAAAAGGGAATAATAAAAATACCAGTTCTCTTTTTAGCTTCCACTAATAAATAATAATACTAGGGTGACTTTAATGGGTTTTTTGGTAGTAATTTTCTTAACCTAAGTAAGAGGAGATGTGGAAGGCCAGCCACAATTTTGAAAACTCTTCACCTGCCCTGGCAGCTAAAGAAGGATCTGGACACCCTTGTCTCCTGGACATTTCCTGAGAAGAGGCTGAGCTAAAAGAATGCTCTGTTGCTGGAAGTCAGAGTCTCATGTGTCTGGGCGTGTGAGGTGTCAGCCTCACAGTGACCCAGGGCCTGAAGGCGGGAGCCACAGCGCTGTGGGGTTTTTTTGTTTTTTTGTTTTTTCTTTTGTTTTTTTTGTGGTACGTGGGCCTCTCACTGTTGTGGCCTCTCTAGTTGCAGAGCACAGACTCCAGACGCACAGGCTCAGCGGCCGTGGCTCATGGGCCCAACCGCTCCGCGGCATGTGGGATCTTCCTGGACCGGGGCCCGAACCCGTGTCCCCTGCATCGGCAGGCGGACTCTCAACCACTGTGCCACCAGGGAAGCCCCCACGCTCTGGGTTTTTAAACATAATTCTTGCCACCAGCAGCTCCTGTTCCCCCGGCCAACTCTCCCGCAGGGGTTTGGAAGCTTTTGCTCAGAGAAGATTTACCTTTTATTGTGGAAGAATTGGGAGCACAAATCATGGTCCTTGGTCATTTTTTCCTCCACATACGCTTGGGATGTGGTTCTGTGTGATTTGATTTTCTCCTGGATGCCTGGTCTGTTGGTCAACTCTCAGGTACTGGGTTGGTCTGATCAGATGACTGATCAGTCCCTAATGAGAACTCTGTTTTTTTTCTGTCCTCCCTCTTTTTGTTCGTAATCCTTCTTTCCCTTCAGTCTCCTTCTCTCTCTCTTTCCTCTTGAATTCCCTCCTTTCCTCTTTTCCTCTTCTCTCAACACCATGAGTCCTCAGAACATTCTTCTGGCTTCCACCCCCAACCTCTGCCATTGGCCACTTTGGCCCTAGACCTCACCTCACAGTTGACTCTTCATCCGTTTGGATTCAGCAGGAATCAGCCCTTCAGAAGACAATGCACACTTTGTATATTTTTTCAAGGCAGAAAAGGGTGTTTCTATGTCATGCTAAACATTCCACTTGATTGAAAATATCATGGTTTCCTGATCATTTATCTTGGCATCAGCAAGCCTACAAAAAGCACAAATTTACATTAATTTGATAAGCTCTGTGCATACCAGATGAGACAAACCATACCGTATATTAACACCAGAGTTCATTCTTAAATGGTTTTGAATATGGCATAAGTTAGCATGTCCCATGAATTATGGCAATAACATATGCATGATAAACGCAAGATATCATAGTGTTATTTTGTAAGGTCATTTTTTTTATTTGTTCCTGGATTTTTGTTCCAGGGTAGCTGTCGGTGTTTGATATTTTCAAGAACTTGCAGAGAACTTTGCCTTTTCCAGTGGCTCGAGTTGGCTCCTAAGTGTGAATGCCATGTGTCTCTTCATTTGATTTGTAGCCAACATTTCCATGAAACTGAGTTTCTGTGTCAACTGTCCCCATGAAATGTGATCCCCTAATTTGCAACTGGATTACAGTGGTGGTGTTTCATATACATATATATATATACATACAGATATATAAAATTACATTTCCAGATCCAGGCTTATGTGCTTACACATGTATGTGCCATGCTGCATTGTCGTATTTGTTCTCCTTGTAATACAAATCAAAAACATAAATATGAAATAGATGAAAGTTCTAGAATGGATTAAATGTGGTGTGACTCACCATTCATTTTTGATTGATTAACATACTGGTATTAGTGTGATTTAGAGTTTTGTTCTTAATGCAGAACAACCTAGTTGTAAAACTCTTTATAAACAGCCTTTCACTAGAGCAAGTGATTGTTTTTACTATCCTATTTGGGGAACAGTAACTCAAATTTAAAATATTGATATTACAACTGAATCACCAGAATAACTAATAAAAAATATCCTTGAATCACTTAAAGAAGTAACAATACTTCATATCTAGGTTAGTCAAAATTCTTTCTCCACATACTCTTGGCGAGAAGTCCCACTTTCACAGTTTTTCACCAATGCGTCAGTGCTTTCTCAAATACTTTCAGGTGCCTTTCCCAGCTGTGTACAAAGAACACCATTCAGTTTTAGGAGACCCTAGATTTGTTAGCGGAATTGCATTATATAACACTTGTTCTTCACCGGCCATTCAATCCAAGCATCTGTTTTCACTTATGTCAGAAAATTAAGACAACAAGTATTTACTGTAGTGTTTTCCAAAGTCATCATAACCCATGGCTCACATGTCATCTGTAAGGTTTTTCTGGTGTCCCAGGAACATCCGTTTCAAACATTCCTTTTCATGGCCAGAGGTTCATAGACCACGAAGGAACCACAGATGTTAACACTAAATAAACTTCCTGTAAGTTATGTTATCAAATAATTTAAATGGCATTAAAAGATAAGCATTAGCGGAGTCAAGATCCTTTTAGGGATGTCTCTTTCTAGGGACGTTCTTATTTTGTGAGACTGTTTGTTTGTTTCTTTAAACAAACAACATGGAGAAACATGTACCTCCATTTATCTGCTTTTTTCTAAGGTCTCTCTCCCATCTACCCTTCTTCCTTTATGGTACTTTCAGCCTACATCCATCCACAAGGCCTGGTTGTAGAAGATATTTAGATGGGAATAGGAAAAGAAACCCATGAGTTTTGTTTTATTGAGATACAGCTGTTCAACAACCCTGGAGATGATCATTCTCAAACTATACTGAGGAGCAAGGAATCACTGAGTGCAGTGGTCCTTAAGCTTGAGCAAGCATCAGAATCATCTTGTTAACATTCAGCGTGCTGGGCCCCATCCCTAGAGTTTCTGATTCAAGACCTGAGGTGGAGTGGTCCAGAGAATTTACATTTCTCATCATTGTTGATGCTGGGGTCATGTTTTGCAAACCACTGACTTAGTGAATCTGTTCAGTATGCAGAGCTCTACCTCCCCCAACCCCGCCCTTCACTCCCTCTAGCCTTACTATAGTCACACCACATTCCAATTTAGTAGGTCTGATCATCTGAATGTTAAACACTGTCACCATGATTCTGATGAGATTAACTGTGTATGGAGAAATACACAGTTATAGAAACTGATCTGTTTATATAACCAGTACCAAGCACTAGGGCACTAATTCAAAGAAAGTGGCTGAGAGGAAATTAGCTAACTTACTATAATTCTATAAATTTGGAGAACCTGTGCTTTTCATTTGTTCAGCATATGACACATGACTAGAAAATGTTTAGCTTCAGACAGTGAGAGCTCTAGTTCTTGTGACGAACTTCTGTCTGGCTTTATACTTAGAAACCATTTTTTTTTTTCCCTTGTGGCACTTGGGCCTCTCACTGTTGTGGCCTCTCCCGTTGCGGAGCACAGGCTCCGGACGCGCAGGCTCCGGACGCACACGTTCAGCGGCCATGGCTCACGGGCTCAGCCGCTCCGTGGCATGTGGGATCCTCCTGGCCCCGGGCACGAACCCGTGTGCCCTGCATCGGCAGGCGGACTCTCAACCACTGCACCACCAGGGAAGCCCTAGAAACCATTTTTTTGCATTGCTAGCTGAAGCATGAACAGCATTCACCATTAACTAACCTTGTTTGGTGGTGAGTAATGTTTAACTCTGGAAGGTTTGGGTGACATTATGAGATATTAGTGAGTCATTCTGTTTGTGTATATGTATATTAAAGTTAATGCCTAATATTAGCCTGAAGCGTCTGTTAAGTGTAACCCAAACTCAAGATAGCCCACTCTAAAGTATGAACAGTTTACTTTACCAGGTCAATTAAGAAGAATACCACTGTGAAACAAAAGGTGAATTTGATACTTCACATGAAAGTCCTCTGTTATTTTGACTTACATAGACTTGTTAACTAGCCAGTCTTTCAGCTAATATTGGGCATCAGCCTTTTGTTGAACATTAGCTGTGACCTTTATATTTGGCAGCCAGCTGAAAACATTGTGTATGTTGCTTGCAAGTTAGAGTTCTTTTTCTTAGCTACAGGAGTCCATAAAAGGCTTCCAGTTGTATGTAAAATAGCACATTTGTGGGTATGTACATTGGTGGGGGGTGCTGCTGGTCTTTAGATATTAAGATTCTCAAAAAGTCTAAGAGCCAATGAAAGTTGAGAACCACATGTCTAGGCAGATGTCTTTCACTGAGTTAGAATTAGGATGCCTCAAGTGAGTGGCTGGAAGGATTACCACCATATTCATAAAACATGCAAAAAGGCCTTTGAGATGGTTCATGAAAAATCTCAAAGTTCATAACTAAGCTGTGAATACACAGTTTATGTAATTGATTTTGATATGGTGCAAAAAAATTTTAAAGTGGAAGTACACAATTCAAAATGACCTTCACCTCATGTATTTACCCTTTGTATAGTCCCCTCACACATGGAATTGTGGCTGGCCTGTGCATGCATATCCTTCTATCTACAGAAGAAGTGAAGTGAACATGTGTGACTTCTGAGGGTAGGTCATGAAAGACATTGTAGTTCACTTCACACCTTGCTCTTTCGCTGAATCTCCAAATCTGGAGAAAGCCAGGTGCCATGTCATGAGAATACGCAAGCAATCCTGTGAAGAGGTCCCCATGGTGAGGGACTGAGAAATCCTGCCCATAGCCAGCACAAATTTGCTAGCCATATGAGTGAGCCATCTTGGAAGTGCATCCTCCAACCTCAGTCAAGCCTTCAGCTGACTGCAGCCCTGGACAATATCATGACTGCAACCTTATGAGAGATTCTGAGTCGTATCTACCTAACCCAGCTGTTCCCAAGTTCCTTCCTGAGCCACAATAGCATTCCTTCCAAATGCTATCATTGTTGAAGCCACAAAGCTTTAGGCTAATTTATAGTGCAACGTTAGGTAATTAATAAGGGGAGTGTATTTGCTGCCCTTTTTATTATAATTTAAAGGAATATTTAAGTGGAATTAAAAATAAAATAAGAAATGTAGTCTTTATTGGCATATGGCTTTGAAAATATAGTCTTGCCTACAGGCAAAGGGTAAGTGGAAATAAATTCTGAAAGAGAATTTTTGGATCAATTACCTTTCCAGGACCACAAAAAGCTCGGCATAAGTGCTGACCAAAGAGTAATTGGAAAAATATGTGAACAAATAACCTTTTAAAGTAATCATGGAAAATGTTTGGTAGCTTAGAGTGGCTTAAGGACCACGTTTTCCAAGGCCTTGGTAAATGGCCTTGTCATTCATTCCAGAGGTGATTTCAGGGCGGCCTTAGGCCAAGGGTGGGTCTGTATTGGTCCTGCTATCATTTAAGAGTCGACCTGTACCCAAGACAGCTTTAGGAGAACCAGATCCAAGATCCACTCTGTAGCTAACCTACATCCCTAAATTCCCCTGAGGAGCAAATGGGTCTCCTGGGACAAACCTGGATCAGGCCAGGCTCTCATTTCCCTAACTTTGACCTCATGCTGAAGTTTCTCCATGTAATTATATCTTCAGGTTAGGTCTTTGTGAAATTTCTTATCTCTTACAGAAAAATAAACTAACAAACATTTTATAAACATCTAATGTTATAGTAGGAGGCATGACGTTACAAAGAAGAAAAATGGTTACTGTCCTTGAGTTTATATCATAGCAAAAGAAATAGATGAACTAAACAGGATAATACAATGTAGTAAAGGCTGTAACTGAGGAATGAATAAAGCTGAAATGGGGCGTACAGAAAAAGGGGATTTATTTTGCTTGGAAGAATTGAACAGACTTTGAACAGGCTCTTCTCTGCCATTATGAAAAAGTTTTACGGCATTTCCACAAGTGTTAAGTTTTTAAAAAATACTTCATGTGGGGAATTTATATGTGCTGTCTATGGAGGGCGAGCAAATTTTCTAACCCCAAACCAGAATGCATGGTAAATATAAAGATATTTTTGAAGAAATAGGTGGCATATTCATAAACTAGGGCTCTCCCAGAACATTCAGGATGTTCTAACTATATCTAACCTATAGTGTACTTCATTAATGGATGCTATTAGGGCTTTAAGCTGAACTCATTGGCTCCCTTGAAAAATACCATTGTTTATAAAATGATTACAAAGAAAAATCACAGGCACTTATTGTCAGTTACTAAGACCTTATAAGGAAGCATGTAACAAAAACATAAAATTAGGTAGGGAGTTTCCATCCAGTTGGCTAGTTCCTTGGCCAGTCAATATCAGGGTTACTTGGGTTACTTGGATGATACAAGCCACAAGGGACCTGCTTAGCCCCTCATCCCAGAACAAACTCCAGTCTGGATCTAGAGTCTTCTTCCAATATGTATCATCATTCAGGGAATCACAAGGCCCCATGTGATCCTTGCTTTCATGCAGATTCAAGGCGCCATGGACTTGACCTTCCCAGAGCATTTATCATAGTTACCAAGGAAGGGCTGTTTTAGCAGTAAAAACAACTCATTTCCTACCACTGCTTTATCCACTCTTGATGAACACACCTAATTAAGCAAGCAAAACTTTCAGGCTTTTGAAGCACGTTCTACTTGTGAAGGATCCTGTGGGCAAAGAAAAAAGTCAGGGAAGGCAAAAAGTTGAGTCAGATCTGAAACCTTCATCCAAACAGGCAGTGTACTACTAGAAAAGTCACGACTGTGACTTGCAATCAACCCCTTTAGAATCCTTTTCCCACTCTGTCCGTGAAGTGTAGGACCCCTTCATCCTCACCGGCCCCTCTCCTCCAAGGCAGCTGTGGGGCTTACTTCTTAAATGACATTGCTCTTCTAGACTCATTCATTAGGAAGTGGGAGCGTAGTGCTTCTAGGTTCAATTTTGTCATCTTGTTTGCAAAAGTTTTGTTTTATTGCAGTTTAATAAAATAAGGAAGTAACTTCCAAAGACCAGAAGCTTTTATCTACATTCAAATGTAAACATTTTTGACTTTCTCAATATCCTTATTTCTCTTTTTCCTTAGGCAACATAATTACACCAATGTTCTTTAAGAAATTTCCTATACTATTGTTAATATATCTATTATTAAATAATCTTCAGATAAATATAATAAAAGCGACTAACTTGGGCTTCCCTGGTGGTGCAGTGGTTGAGAGTCCGCCTGCTGATGCAGGGGACACGGGTTCGTGCCCCAGTCTGGGAAGATCCCACATGCCGCGGAGCGGCTGGGCCCATGAGCCATGGCCGCTGAGCCTGCGCGTCTGGAGCCTGTGCTCCACAACGAGAGAGGCCACAACAGTGAGAGGCCCGCGTACCGCATAAAAAAAATAATAATAATAAATAAATAAAAGTGACTAACTTATCAAACAGGAGAAATTTTTTGTCCAGACTGTCTGCAAACACTGTTCCTGTTCTGTCTTACAGAGATTGGACCTCAAACCACATTTAGGGCAGGTTTGACGTTCCAGAGTGCACCTTTCTTGGGATACCTGATATTCCACTCTGCACCCTAAAGTTAAATGTTACTTATTTTAACATTACATACTTTCAGCTAATTACTAAATAGTCCTCTGCAGTTATAGCTTAATCTAGAGGAATGTAACAAATGGCTTTTTTTACCTTTCTAAATTTTAAACACACCATAAAGATGTCATTTCTCTTTCCTATTTGTCTACCCCATTGTTTCATCCGATCCGAGAAATATTTTGTCCATTTTAATCAAGATTTAAAGCATTTCCATCACCCCAGAAAATTCCGTGTTCCTTTGTAGTCAATTCCTTCCCCCAAGTCCCAGCTCCTGGTAACTGCTGATCTGATTTCTGTCCCTACAGTTTTGCCCTTTCCGAACTGTCCTATAATAGGAGCATGTATTATGTAGCCTTTTTTGTCTGGATTTTTTCACTTAGCATAGTGCTTTTATGATATATCCACGTTGTTGCTGGTATTAGTCGTTTATTCTTTTTATTAGTAGAATAGTATTCCATTATATGGCTGGACCACAATTTGTTGACACACTCACCAGTTGATGGACATTTGGGTGGTTTTAGTTTAGGGCAGTTATGAATAAAACTGCTATAAACATTTACTTACAGGCTTTGTATGAACATACATTTCATTTCTTTTGGAGTGAGATTGCTTTGTCATATATTAAGTGTATATTTAACTTTAAAAAATGCCAAACTGCTTTTTAAGTGGCTATAGTACTTTTTATAGAAAAGTATGAAGTTTTCAGTTGCTCCACATCTTTGCCATAATGTGATATTGTCAGTTTTTTTGTTAATTTGAGCTGTATAATAGGAATGAATCAGATAAGTTTTGAATCCACACCTTTACACCTTAGAGATTGGCCTACACTTGATAGGTATCTTTCTTTAAAAAAATATGTGATCAGTTTTCTTAGAAATGACAATCTTTCCTAAAAGGTAACAGGTAAATTAATTTGCTGAAATTCACAGTAATTTCTTATGAGATAAGATAAAATATGGAAATTGGCTACGTTTGCCTGGTACACACAGGAAAAACATTCAATAAAGTTTACTCTTATCTTTCTCCTTTCCTGTATCTTGTATTCATGAGTCATCGTAACCCACCCATTAAAATTATACAATCTAAATTGAACTGCCACATACTTTTTTGTCTGTTTCTGCTTGTTTGCCTCTTTCAGCTTTGACCCAATGTAAGTCTGATATACACACTTGAAAAGAGATACCTTGGTGGGTTTTTGTGGGTTTTTTTGGTTTTTAAAAAAATTTATTTTATATTGGAATATAGTTGATTTACAATGTTGTGTTAGTTTCAGGTGTACAGCAAAGTGATTCAGCTTTACATATACATATACCTATTCTTTTTGAAAAGACACACTTTTTTTTTTTTTTAATATTTATTTATTTATTTGGCTGCACCAGGTCTTAGTTGTGGCACACAGGATCTTTGTTGCAGCATGCGGGATCTTTTTAGTTGTGGCATGTGGGATCTTTTAGTTGGGGCATGCGGGATCTTTGTTGTAGCATGCGGGATCTAGTTCCCAGACCACGGATTGAACCCGGGCCCCCTGCATTGGGAATGCAGAGTCTTAGCCACTGGACCACCAGGGTAGTCCCGAAAAGACACAGTTTGCATGACAGTGCTCTGGGTAGGAGAATGCTAAGTAAATCTGGGCATCCCATGTAATGAAGACATGAAAGCACTTCTCTTTATTCATAACCAAGGTATAATTGGAGAAAGGAGGCATAAGGCAGAAAAACAATCACTGGACTTGGGGAAAAAACCCTCAATTTTAGTTTTTACTCTGCTTCCAACAGGATGGGTGACGTGGGAGGAAATAATTTAGTCTCTTTGGGTCTTAGTTTCCTCACCTAAAAGCACAGAGCATAATACAGTCAATTTTCGTCACTGGTAGTACTTAACATTCTATAAAGTTGCTGCAAACATCAAATTAGCAAATACCAACCAAACCATTATTTCTAGGAGAAACACAGTGTTAGGCTCCTGTGAGCCTCTGGTCACAACATTTTTGTCAACCAGTCAATACATAACTTTGCTTTTCATATGTTTCTGTTTAAAGACACCTTATTTAACCTATGTTGTTGATTTATCAAACGCTGAACTCACAGCCAACAGCACTATAGCTCATGGTTGAACAGAGCTTATCTAGCCCAGATATTTCCTCTGCAAGGAACAACACAGCCTTCTTGGGCTTATACCGTCGACGGCACCTCAGCACTACACTGGGGGGCCGTATTAAACTGTGAAATCACCCTCCAAAAAAGCACAGTAGTGGGAAAAACGCAGCACTAAATGGACTGTGCACAGTAAGCTTGTTTACAGTCTGAGAACTGAAATAAGGAAGTGGATTGTCACCGTTTGACCACAGCTGGGAAGATGCACATTGAGGGACTCAAATTTTTTGCGACTTTGTGCATGTCCATGAATGACTGCAAAAGTGCCGTGAATATTGATCTTGGAGTTACAGGTGAATTTTAGAGAGTAAGCAAATTCACAAATACAGATTCTGCTAATAATGAGGATTGATGGACTGTATTTGCTACCTCTCTTCCACAGGGTGAATCGTATGTGTTGTTTATGTGAATGGACATGGTGATGCTTTTATTATTGCTTAGCATGGGTGTTTTCTCCAGTCAGGGGCTGAGAAATCTAACATTTATTAGAAAAAAGAAGAAATCTCAATACTTAAATATCTCACTCAAACACCATAAGCAGATTAGGGAAACCAGATAGCCGAGTGGCGCTGCTTGTTTACCTTAAAAAATATGCATTAACGTATGAAGATAACATCATGTTGAAGAGTCTTGACTGGCAAAAATAATAGCTCCATTGTTTGATTTCTTTAAGGTGGGTGAGGGCTTGCTGGAACCTGACCGCGTTTGTGAACATTTGCAGCTGTCTTCTAGGGTCCTTTATAAACGAAGCGATCATTTATCACTCCTGTTCTTGGCTCAGAGAGTAGTTTTCACATCTCAAAGGTGCTTTATAAATATTTGCAATCATCAGTTTATTTGTAGATTCCTTTCAGTACAGGTAGATTTTTCTCCACGTAAAAATTTGGTTTTGCTTACTTTAATTTCTATGGTGTAAGTTTAATTTTCTAAAATTTAATACAGAGGTTGTTTTAATGGCAGTCTTAGCTTTATTAAATCAAGGAAACTGTAAATACATCAATGCCTTGAGCTAGTGAGGTGAAATGACCAGGTTACAGAAATGTTTTTGTGGGTATCCAGTGCTTTTGGGAAGGATGACATTCTATTCCTGGTTGCCTTTCTTCCTACCCCTTTTTCGGAAGGCACAGCCTTCTCAGCCCACATTTCTGTGATTCTTTCACTGACAAAGTGCAAGTTGATTTCACTGGCAAGAACCCTCACACCTCCTTTCTGTTTTAATTTCCATTACGTTGTTTTTTTTTTTTTTTTTGCGGTACGCGGGCCTCTCACTGTTGCGGCCTCTCCCGTTGCGGAGCACAGGCTCGGACGCGCAGGCTCAGCGGCCATGGCTCACGGGCCTAGCCGCTCCGCGGCATGTGGGATCTTCCCGGACCAGGGCACGAACCCGTGTCGGCTGCATCGGCAGGCAGACTCTCAACCACTGCGCCACCAGGGAAGCCCCTAATGACCTAATTCTTGATCCATTCATTAAAACAAACAAACAGACAAAAAAAAAAAACCCTGTGGTTTTGCTGGGACACAGAAAAATACCTTGATAAGTAGGTGAATGAAATTCAGCTTCCATCAACATCTGTTAAACATCTATCAAGCTCTTAACTTGCTGGTTATATTCATTTCTATTGTGTGATACAATCCTAGGTAAGGTATTTTTTATAATTCAGGGGGGAAAATCCAAAATGTGTGTAGGCATAAATGTGAAAGTGGAAGCACATTTTATCTATGGGGCCCACACACATTCTCAATGTTGTCCTCTCTGGAGCCCAATATCTGAAGACTTCTATTGCCCCACTCCAGACTTTCCTTCTCCTTGTAATACTCCAGATTATCCCATAACTATTTCTTGTCAAAATATCCGTAGTCAGTGCCCCATTCCTCTAACCTACTCTTTGAAAATAATCTGATATTCTCATTCATAGTAAAGTGTTAATGGCTGGCAGGTAATAGCTAAATGTCTTATATCTCTGAGACATTTGCATTTTATCTGAAGATGCTTGTATAAATAAAGTCTTAATGCAAAACAGTTAGATCTATCTTTTCTAACAGGAAGGTTTCAACCAAGTAGGTTTAGAGGGGAAGAATCTGTTCAAGCATGACAGTCTTCCTTATGTCTCTCAAATCATGTCCAAAGAAGTGACATTCTGTTTATATGTCCAATGGGTCCTGGAAAAGGAACCAAGTAATGTCTTCACTGCAGAAAGACCTGACTGTAATATACATGTTTGCAGGGGACTTGCAAGGCATGTTGGGAGAAGTCTGTAGTATATTTATCCAGAAAATGATATCAGCAATCACCAAAATTTCTTGAAGCAGTTATAATGACCAAGAAAGCAGTTTTAAGATCTTTTTGTTTGATGAACTCCTTGGAGTAACTCAGTTTAAATTAAGATTTAAAGAAAAAACTCTTGGCATGGAGCATGGGACATGAACACCTGTGGTGGGCCACTCCAAATTCAAATTCAAATTTCATTTGAATACCAAGATGGAGTCATACTAACAGGTGGAGCCTCACAGCCCCCACGGTCCCTCTTTGCCTACTTGTATTTCTTCCCTCATGCTCTACAGGGAGAGGAAAGTTTTCAGCACATACTGAAGAGCTGCCCTTCTCAGGGGATGGCTACAGGAGGGAGAGGTAACAACCCAGAGCTCATGGGCCCTCAGCCCAGAGGAGAGGGAGACAAGAAAGGCAAGAGCATCACCTGAATGGCACAGATGAGAGAGGTCTGGTCAGGAGAGAGTCTGGGGACTCTCTCTGGAGTGGGTGAGAACAAGTGCATTTAATACATGTTGCTGGGCTCCAAGTTCTTAGGTTCTTTGGAATATTGAGGGGGGGCAAGAGGAAGACCCCAAATCCCAGTTTGGGTCCATATGTCTCTAAATGTGACAATACTCTACAACTGGATACCTGGGAGTCAGTCTTCATGGGCTTTGTCATCTCTTTTAGTGTGTTCGCTTTGGGGGGAACTATAACAACTTGTCAGATGTCCAACTGGACACTGTATTTTGACAGAAGCAAAAACAAATACATTTCAAAGCTAAATTGATACTTCTGATTTTGCTACTATTGTTATAGAATAAGAAGCCTAATTTCTGCTTCAAAGCAGTGAGAATTCATTTGAAAATATGAATTTATTGCCTTCTGTAGTACAGGCACCATAGGAGAATGGGTATGGATAAAAGTGCCCTTCGCCTTTTTTTATCACATAGACCTGAACAGCTACTGAGGCTGTTGGCCATCCAGGCGTATGGCTGTAAGGGAATTCTGGCTGCACCAAGGCTTTAGGGGGATGGCCAAGATCTGTATTTGTGGGAATCCATAGTGGTGCTCTGTTGAAAGAAATTCAGTAACTCCTTATGTAATATGAGGTTTGTAAGTAAAGACCATTTAATAATGATTTCCTTTAAAGAATATTTCTAACATAGCTTTTTGTTTGGGGTTAACCTTACATGAGGAGGAAAAAAAGCACAGAATGCATTTTACTTTAAATCTTAAAAAAAAAAAAAAAAAAACCTTTCCTCTGCTGATATCGTTGGGGATTTCCTCTGACTCTTGACAGATGATTTACAAAAATGAGTTAACACCCTCAGATGTGGACTCTTTCTACTCCACCCAGACTCTATTCCAGCAAAATCCATTCTTCTCTTTCTAAAAAGCATATTTTAAAAGATCTTGATGACATAGATTTGCCTTTCTGTCTGTTCTGAGCTATGCTGGAGATTTGTAGATACCACAGTTTCTCTACCTTTCTTTCCAAATGCACGTTTTTTGGAACAAGATGCTGTTCTGAGTGCAACATTTATTATACATGTGATTGATAGAAAAAATTTTTAAGCTTATAATAAACTTCAGAGTCCAGGACCTGCTGCTGGCCCTGTTTACTAGATGTACCCATGTCTTTAGTTCTTGTCTCTCACTCTGCATTGGGTAGTGTGGGGTCTGTGGTATGGGGCTGATTCGTGGACAGGAGGGTCCCAATGCTGCTAGTTAGCACTAGAACTCTACAGCAGTCACCTCACCTCACTTGGCCTCAGTTACCCCCGCTTTAAACTGAAGAGTGTGTTCTACAATCTCTAAACTCCTTTCTATCTCTAAAATTTAGGGTGGTGCCTTCTGTAAGTAAGAACACACTGGGGATTGTCTTTGTGGCTCATTGCAGCTGCACGTGTGGACGGCTTGGCTCTTATTTAGGTCTGTGATTTTCTTGCTTCATAGTTTGCATCACTTAGATCATGTCTGTGCCACCCTGCCCTTTGTGTCAAACACTGGATCCATGTAAGATGAGGCAACGGTGACCCTGCCGGTGAACTGAGAATAAATAGATTACTACCCCTGTGGGTTTGGAAAAGCTCAACAAATCCCAAGGAGAATTATGCATGAAGCCACGTCTGCAGGAAAACTCACATTCAAAGGATAACCTGTATTTATCTTAGGATGGCAAATTATATTTAAGATCTGTGAGATGTATCATTTCTTAACAGGATTCTGAGATTCAAAGCTATAGAGTATACTATTAGGATCATAGGCTGGAAGTAACTTCAATCATATCCAGAATCCGGGTCGGGTATGGCCAGATTGTTCTACTAGAACTCCCCCAGGTCACCATGATGGTCTTTGCCTCTGTCCTCCAAAACCACTGAGCCCTATTTTGATGCCAGCTTCAACCATCTGGTAATTAGGCTCTTCCTAATCTCATTTATTTTAGTAGATTTCACAAAGCTCTGTGGTTACTAACCTAGATAGCTACAGTTTTTTTCTTCATGTGTGTGAATGTATTTTTTTATGAAGACCAGGCAAAACTGAAAACTATTGGTTAATTGCAGATTAAAATTTTACCTCTCATAAAATGTTTGTTGAGATATTTTTATTCTTAGACTAATATAATAAAATTTAAATGTCAGGTTAGTTGTAATCATTCTACCTATTGAATTGATTTTGAACGGATTGAAATCAGAAAATTGCATAGAGACGTGGGTACCTTGCCATAAAACTCATTGGTCATTTGTAGCTTAAATTGGTCATTTGTAGGAATTGATTGCATTTACTGCATATTTTCAGGATAAATTGTCCTTTGTTATATTGGTGCTCCAAAAGGTTGAGAGGCCCAACATATGAGGCAGCATTAATTACAAATAATATTTGATTTACCAAAATTTTAGTACAGCAAAAACTTGATCTGTCCCTAGGAATTGATGGGAATCTAATGGGATTTACCTTTAGAGTTTAGAACCCAAAATCTGAGAGGGTATACAGTTCAAGGCTTTCCTTTCACAGATAAGAACATTGAGTTTTAGGAACATTAAGTCAATTGACCATAACACTGCTAGTCAAGGACAAGAATAAGTAACTTTTCCATACCTGAGTAATCTTCAGTATTGTTAAAAAAGAAAGAAAGAAAGAAAGAAAGAAAGAAAGAAAGAAAGAAAGAAAGAGAGAGAGAGAGAAAGAAAGAAAAGAAGCCTTACAAATTCTAGACATTTAAAATTTATTGTGCACATGCAACAACATTTGAGTTCCTTAGTGCAAGACTGTGTGCTCATCATGGCAGCAGGCAGGGGCAGTGGGGAAGGCATAGAGACAGAGCAGAGTCTCCTAGGGAAGTAATCATAAATATAAAGCCACCAAGCCTGACATTAAAAATAACTGCTTATGTCTTTTTTAAAAAAATTATTTTATTTATTTATTTTTAGCTGTGTTGGGTCTTCGCTGCTGTGCACGGGCTTTCTCTAATTGCGGCGAGCATGGGCTACTCTTCGTTGTGGTGCGCGGGCTTCTCATCGCGGTGGCTGTTCTTGTTGCGGAGCACAGGCTCTAGGTGCACGGGCTTCAGTAGTTGTGGCACGCGGGCTCAGTAATTGTGGCTCGTGGGCTCCATAGCTCAGACTCAGTAGGTGTAGTGCACGGGCTTAGTTGCTCCGCGGCATCTTGCCAGACCAAGGCTCAAACCTGTGTCCCCTGCATTGGCAGGAGGATTCTTAACCACTGTGCTACCAAGAATGCCCCCTAACCAATTATGTCTTGAAAGAAAAAGAACAACATTCTCAGACCAGTCATTTCTATGTGCGATGGATCAAGGGAAGTGTATTTGAATCTTTATGTTCATAAAATTCCTATAGCTTAAACCGTACTATAGTTTCATAGGTTTACCTAAGTAAGAAACTATATTTAACAAACCGTCTCAACTTTTCATTTGCCATCCAACCTTGTGGTAATGAATATGCTTAAGTTTTTGTTATTGCTTAATTATTTTACTTTTGAGCAGGGGTCAGCAAACTTTTTCAGTAAAAGACCAGATAGTAAATACTTTATACTTTGTGAGCCGTACAGGACTTCTTATATTCAACTCTGCTGTTTTTACAAAAACAGATGGCAGATTGGATATGGCCCATGAGCCACAGTTTGCCCTTTGGAGCATGAAATGAAGAGATAGCATTGCCTCTCTTCCTTCACTTCACCAGAGAGAAGTTGGCAAAAGTTATGCTAATGGATAAAGGACGTACCCAGTTTTCTAGATGATCAAGTTAGAGAGACTGGGCTTATTGATAGCAGATCTCTTGCCTGCATAGTCCACACATGAATTCATTGTTCTCTATTTGTGACATAACAGCTGGGCACAATGGAAACAATGTTGTGAGTCCAACGTGACCCCTTAAGGTTGGAGAACAGAAGCATTCTCAGGATGATGAAGCTGATCTTGCTTTCATGTCACTTTTTTAGGATTAAATTAGGAGGAAAACTAAACTAGTCAAAAAAACTAGATCTGGTGCATGGCCTTCTTTTTGCCCATCTTTGGCCTTGGATGAAGTCCTTCCTTACCCCAGGGACACAGCAGATGCATGAATTTATGTGTTTCAGACACATCTACAATAATGGTAGCATTTATCATTTGTAAGGATGATTTAGAACACGAAATTGAGCATGTTGGGGACAAGGACTTTGTTTTATCCACAGCTGTGATGTTTTGGCAAAATCACTAAACCAGTCTGGGTCTCTGTTGACCTCATTCATTAGATCCACCACTAACATGCCATGATTTCATTCACCAGAACACCCAGAAGAATGCCTGGCACACAGAAGTTACTCAGTAAATAATGATGCATAAACTCAGTCCTTTCCTTACTAAAACCCATTCTTCTGATGGTGAATCAAATACTTTAATTTAATTCAAAGAGTAAAGACTTCCCATGTTTCCATGTCATTACTATAGCAACTCTATTAGGATGTACTTTGACCCAGCAATAATTGGCCATTTTGAAAGACATTTGCTAAAACTATACAGTTGTATTCCTTTCATGAACCCTGCTGTTAAAAGAAACTGGAGTGCTTAACTGTTTGAGCTGCCCAGAATTCTGTCACCATACCCAATTTTCTTAGGCCTTGAAGCAGGAGAGATTTGTAGAACTTGAGAACTTGAAATGAGTTAGGATCATGGACCCTTAAAGTTGATTTATCTTAGACCTATAATTTTGCTAATTCAGGTGTCCAAAGTTTGGCTTTATATTCACACTGAAAAGGGTTGGCTTGTGTGTGGAAGAGGAGATGAGCATGGTAAAAGAGCTACAAATGACCAATGAGAAGGCTTCACCCCCGGGTTATCCGTGATCACTGCACTCACACTACTAGAAGTTAGATAATGCAGTTTGGTTTCCCTTACTGATATGAACATTTACCATGAGATAAGAAACCCCTTCGTTCTTTATCAGTCTTTCCACCTTACTAGGAATTAGCTCTTCAGATCTTTTCCAGTTGACAGCCAACAAGAGCTTTAAGGAAGGGAGGCCTCTACCCATGGGGGTAGAGAGGCTGGCAGAAACCAGAGTTGGGGTAAATGTGTTAAAACTGGAGGCAGGAGGATGCTGAAATTTTTGTTTATAGAATCCCCGCCACCCCCCAGTCTAGTACCAATAAACAGAAGCTTGCTAGAAATGATTATTCTTTTAAAATGATTTAAATGTCTCAAGTTCTTTCTAATTAAAGATAAAATAAATCAACAAGAAAAAAAGAAAGAAGGAAAGAGAGAAAGAGAGAGAGAAGGAGGAGGAGGAGTGAAGGAAGGAAGGAAGGAAAAAAGGAAGAGGAGGGAGGGAAGGAAGGGAGGAAGGAAGGAAAAGGAAGGAAGGAAGGAACGAAGGAAGGAAGGAAGGAAGGAAAAAAGGAAGAGGAGGGAGGGAAGAAAGGGAGGGAGGGAGGGAGGAAGGAAGGAAGGAAGGAAGGGAGGGAGGAAGGAAGGAAGGGAGGGAGGGAGGGAGCTTGAGGGGATGGTACCTTGTTAATTGACATTTCTGAGTTACTGAGTGCTTCTTGTGTGCCAGTTCTCAGGCATTGGGGATACTGAAGGGAAAAGAAGACAGTTGTGCTCTCATGTAGCTTACATTCTAGAGGGCAGGAAGGTGTTAATTATATAATAGAATGCTGAGATCAATATTCTTCATGAATAAGAGCCCCCCAAAGAGAAACCAAGTCTAGGCTGGGATGTCAGGGAAGGCTTCCATAGGAAGGAACTCTTAAGCCAAGTCTGAAGGATGGGTAAGAGTTTGCCAGGTGAGGAGAGGAGTGAGACTAAGAGCCTCCTTGGGAGAGGAGCTAGCTCTGTGCAGACATCCTGCTGTGGATGGAGCAGGAAAGGTAGAGGAAGTGAAAGTTGGCCAGTGTGATTGGAGTGCAGCAAGCAAATGGAGAGTGCTGACAGATGAGGCTTGAGAGAGAGATGGAGGAACATCTCACACACTGGGGTTCAACCACATTGAAATTGTTGGTTAACATCAATTAACTAATAAAATTACCATGAACAGCCTTCATAATGAGGCTCGAGGCTGTCCAGTATTTAACTACCAGGTAGAGGAGTTTGAGATTACAAAGACACAAAAAGGAGCAGTCATAGAACTAGGAGAATGTTTGAAGGGAGACAGTGGTCGACAGTGTGTGATGCTGCCAAAGTTCTAGTAAGACGAGGCATGTCTATAGAATCTAGTGACCTAGAAAATACAGTTACTGTTGGACTTACAGGGAGCAGTTTCTTTTGTGTAATGGACACAGAAGCTATTCACAATGGGCTAAGGGTGAGGGAAATAGAAAGAATGAGTAAAATCAATGTTGGGAAGTTTGGCTATGAAGAGGAGGGGAGGGAGCAGGAACTGGAAGATGATGAGAGGTCAGCTGAGGACAATGTTTTGCTGCCATTATTTGTTTTTTTCAGAGCAGTTGTAGATTGACAGCAAAATTGAGAGGAAAGTACAGGTATTTCCCATATGTCCCTTGCCTTTACATATGCATAGCCTCCCCCATTATCAACATTCCCCACCAGGGTGGTACATTTGTTACAGTTGATGAATCTGCATTGACACATCATAATCACCCAAAGTGCATAATTTACATTATAGTTCACACTTGGTGTTGTACATTCTGTGGGTTTAGACAAATGTATAATGACACATACCCATCATTATACTATCATACAGAGTATTTTTACTGTCTTAATATCATCTGTGCTCCCACCTATTCATCTTTCCCCCTCCCCTTCCCCACCTCAGGCAAACACTGATGTTTTCATTGTCTTCATAGTTTCACCTTTTCCAAAATGTCATATAATTGGAATCATACAGTATCTAGCCTTTTCAGGTTGGCTTCTTTCATTTATTAATATGCATTTAAGGTTTGTCCATGTCTTTTCATGGCTTGATAGCTCATTTCTTTTTAGCACAGAATAATATTCCATTGTCTGAATATACCACAGCTATCTACTTAAGCACAGCTTGGTTGCTTCCAAGCTTTGGCAAATATGAATAAAGATGTGATAAACATCCATGTACAGATTTTTATGTGGATGTAAGTTTCCAATTTCTTCAAGTAAATACCTAGGAGCATGATTACTGGATCATAGAAAAAAAAATATTTACTTTTGTAAGACACCACCAAATTCTCTTCCAAAGTTGCCTTACCATTTTGCATTTCTAACACCAATGAATGAGAGTTCCTGTTGCTCCACTTTCTTCCCAGCATTTCATGGTATCAGTGTTCTAGTCACTGGCCATTCTTATAGGTATGTAGTGGTATCTCATTTTTGTTTTAATTTGCATTTCCCTGATGATGTATGATATGGAGCATATTTTCATATGCCTATTTTCCATCTGCATATCTTCTTTGGCCAAGTGTCTCTCTGTTAAGGTCTTTGGCCCATTTTTTAAATCAGGTTATTTGTTTTCTCATTGTTGAGTTTTAACAGTTCTTTGTATATTTTGGATGAGAGCCCTTTTTCAGTTGTGTCTTTTGCAAATATTTTCTCCTAGTCTGTTACTTGTCTTTTCATTTCTTGACATTGTCTTTCTTAAAACAGAAAGTTTTCATTTTAATGATGTCCAGCTTATCAATTCTTCCTTTGATGAATTATGCCTACAGTGCTGTGTCTGAAAAGTCATCACCATACCCAAGGTCATCTATGTTTTCTCCTATGTCATCTTCTAGGAGTTTTATAGTTTTGCATTTTACATTTACATCTGTGATCCATTTTGAGTTATTTTGGGGGAAGAGTGTAAAATGAATGTCTAGATTCATTTTTTTGCACGTGGATGTCCAGTTGTTCCAGCACCATTTGTTGAAAAGACTATTTTTTCTCCATTGTATTGCCTTTGCTTTTTTGTCAAAGATCAGTTGACTTTATTTATGTGGTTCTATTTCTAGGCTCTCTATTCTGTTAGATTGATCTATTTGTCTATTCTTTTGCTAATGCCACAATGTCTTGATTACTATAGCTTCATAATAAGTCTTAAAGTTGAGTAGCGTTAATCCTCCAACCTTGTTCTCGTTCAATCTTCTGTTGACTATTCTGGGTCTTTTGTTTCTCCCTGTAAACTTTAGAATTAGTTTGTCAATATCCAAAAATGAACTTGCTGGAATTTATATTGGGATTGCATTGAATCTGTAAATCAAGTTGGGAAGAACTGACATATTGATAGTGTTGAGTCTTCCTGTCCATGAACATGGCTATCTCTCCATTTATTTATTTAGTTCTTTGATTTTGTTCATCAGTGTTTTGTAGTTTTCCTCATATATATATTATACGTATTGTGTTTGGTTTACACATAAGTATTTCATTTTGCAGGTGCTAATGTAAATGGCATTGTGTTTTTAATTTCATATATCACTTGTTCATTGCTGGTGTATAGGAAAGTGATTGACTTTTGTATATTAACCTTGTATACTACAACCTTGCTCTAATTGCGTATTAGTTCTAGGATTTTTTTTGTTGATTCCTTCAGATTTTCTACATTGACAATTATGTCATCTGCAAACAAAGACAATTTTATTTCTTCCTTCGCCATATGTATACTTTTTATTTTCTTGTCTTACTATATTAGATAGGACTTCCAATACAATGTTGAGAAGGTGTGGTGAGGGGGCCATCCTTGCCTTGTTCCTGATGTTAGTGGGAAAGCTTCAAGCTTCTCACCATCAAGTATGATGGGAGCTAGAGGTATTTTTATAGATATTCTTTACAAAAGTTGAGGAAGTTTGTTGTCTTCTAGTTTACTGAGAGGTTTTTAAAAAAATCATAAATGAGTGTTGGATTTTGTCAAGTGCTTTTTCTGCATCTATTGATATGATTATGTGAGTTTTCTTGTCTGTTGATGTGATAAATTACATAAATTGATTTTCAAATGTTAAGTTAGCCTTGCATACCTGGGATAAATCCCACTTTGTCAAGGTGTATAATTCTTTCTATACATTGTTGAATTTGATTTGCTAATATTTGTTGATGATTCTTGCATCTATGTTCATGAGAGATATTGGTCTGTAGCTTTCTTTTCGTGTATGTATTTGTCTGCTTTTAGTATTATAGTATGGTCTCACAGAACGAGTTAGGAAATATTCTCTCCAATTCTATCCTATGAAAGAGATTGTAGAGAATTGATAAAATTTCTTCCTTAAATATTTGGTAGAATTCACTAGTGAACCCAGCTGGTCCTGATGCTTTCTGTTTTGGAAGGCTATTTATGATTGATTCAACTTCTTTAATAGATATAGGCCTATTAATATTAGGCCTAATTTCTTCTTGTGTGAGCTTTGGCAAATTGTGTCTTTCAAGGAATTGGTCATTTCATGTAGGTTATCAAATTTGTGAGAATAGAGACGTTTCATAGTATTCCTTAATTATCCTTTTAATGTCCATAAGATCTGTAGTGATGTCTCACCTTTCATTTCTGATGTTATTAATATGTGTCCTCTCTTTTTTCCTTAGTTAACCTGGCTATAGGTTTATCAATTTTATTTATCTTTTCAGAGAATCAGATTTTGGATTCATTGGTTTTCTCTATGGATTTCCTGTTTTCAATTTCAGTGATTTCTGCTGTAATTCTCATTATTTCCTTTCTTCTGCTTGCTTTGGATTTAATTTGCTCTTCTTTTTCTAATTTACTATGGTGAAAACTTAGATTATTGATTTTAGATCTTTCTTCTTTCTAATATATGCAGTTAATGCTATAAGTTTCCCAATAGGCACTACTTCTGCAGCATTCATTCCACAAACTTTGATAAGTTGTGTTTTTATTTTCATTTAGTTTAAAATATTTTAAATTTTGCTTGAGATATCTTCTTTTACTCATGTGTTATTTAGACATGTGTTGTCTAATTTTCACATATTTAGGGATTTTCCATTTATCTTTCTGTTATTGATTTCTAGTTTCATCCCACTGTGGTATGAGAGCAAACATATTATATATTTCTTTTCCTTTTAATTTTTTACTGTGTGTTTTATGATCCAAAATGTTCTTATCTTGTTGAACGTTCAATGTGAGCTTGAGAAGAATGTATATTCTGCTTTTGTTGGATGAAGTAATCTATACCTGCCAATTATACCCAGTTAATGGTATTATTAAATTCAACTATGTCCTTACAGATTTTTTGCTTGCTATATCTGTCCATTTCTGATAGAAGGGTGTCGAAGTCTATAACTCTGGTGTGGATTCATTAATCTATTTTCTCCTTGATATTCTATCAGCTTTTGCTTCATACAGTTTGACCCTCTGCTATTAGGCACATATATGTTAAGGAATGCTTTGTCTTCTTGGGTAATTGACCCCTTTATCATTATGTAATGCCCCTCTTTATCCCTTGCTTTGAAGTCTGCTCTGTCTGAATTTAATATAGCTACTTCTGCTTTCTTTCTTTTTTTTAATTTTAATAAGTTTTTTTTTAAATATATTTTTTAACTGGGGTATAGTTGCTTTACAGTGTTGTGCTAGCTCCTGCTGACAGTGAGGTGAACCAGCCATATGTATACACATATCCCCTCATTTTTGGATTTCCATCCCATTTAGGTCACCACAGAGCACTGAGTAGAGTTCCCCGTGCTATACAGCAGGTTCTCATTAGTTATCTATCTAATACCTAGTGGTGTGTATATATGTATATTCCAATCTCCCAATTCATATCATTCCCCTTTTCACCCCCTGGTGTCCACACATTTGTTCTCTACATCTATGTCTCTATTTCTACTTTGCAGGTAGGTTCATCTGTACTATTTTTCTAGATTCCACATATATGAATTAATAAACGATATTTGTTTTTCTCTTTCTGACTTACTTTACTCTGTATGACAGTCTAGGTCCATCCACGTCTCTACAAATGACCCAACCTCATTCCTCTTTATGGCTGAGTAATAGTCCATTTTATATATGTACCGTATCTTCTTTATCCATTCCTCTGTTGATGGACATTTAGGTTGCTTCTATGTCCTATCTGTTGTGAATAGTGCTGCAGTGAACATTGGGGTGCATGTGTCTTTTTGAATTATGATTTTCTCAGAGTATATGCCCAGTAGTGGGATTGCTGGGTCATAAGCTTTCTTTTGTTTAGTGTTAACATGGTATATTTTTCTCCATCCATTTACTTTTAATCTATACATATCTTTATATTTAAACTGGGTTTCTTATAGATGACATATAGATGGATCTTGTTCTTTGATTCACTGTGACAATGTCTGTCTTTTAATTGGTTCATTTAGACTTGGTGTCCAAATATTTTTTTATGTAGTTGGATTTTTATCTATCATATCTGTTACTTTTTTTCTTCTTCTTGCCCTTTCTCTTTGTTCCAGTTTTGTCTTCTATTTTTTTTGCTGCCTTTTGTAGTTTTAATTTAGCATTTTATATGATTCCATTTTCTCTCCTTTCTTAGCATATTATTTATACTTTTTTTATAAACTGGTTGCCCTAGAGTTTGCAATATATATTTACAACTAATATGAGCCCTGAGAGAGACCATGCCTTATTCATCTTCCATTTCTTATTAATACAGGTAACTTCTATCTCTAGGATTGACTCTGTGATTCAAAATTGGAGGTTCAAATGTGATGGTGGGAAGCTGGAGTGAAGTATGTTTTATTAGGTAGAGCCTTTTAATGCCTGAAATTGGGCCCCAGATGGTGCCTTCTTTGATTCCTTATTGTATTGAATAGTTGATGCTAGAGCTGCCTTTGCTAAGCCTTGCTGTTTACAAAGACTGCTTTGAGTGGACTCATGTAAAGACTCTGTATTTGTTTTCCATTGCTGCCATAAAAAGTTACCATAAATTTAGCAGTTTATAATAACACAAATTTATTATCTTATAGCTCTGTAGGTCAGAAGTCTGGCTGCACATGGCTGGCTTCTCTGTTCTAGGTCTCAGGAGACATTAAGGTGTTGGCTTGTGTGGGCTTGTTACCTGAAGGATCTGGGGGAGAGTCCACTTCCAGGCTCATTCAGGTTCTTGGTGGAATTAAGTTCCGTGTGGAAGTAGGACTGAGGCCCCTGTTTCCTTGATGGATGTTGGCTGAGAGTCATTCTCAGCTTCTAGAGGCCATCCATACTTCTTGTCATAGGACCCCCTTTCTTGATCTTCAAAGTCAGCAACAGTGAGTTGAATCCTTTACGTGCTTTGAATCTCTCTGACTTCTCCTTACGCCTCATCTATCCTGCTTCCAGCCAGAGAGAGTCCTCTGCTTTTAAGAGGTCATGTGATTAGATTGGGCCCACCAAGATAATCCATGACAATTTCTTTACTTTATGGTCCATAACCTTAATCACACCCACAAAGTTCCTTTTACCATTTAATATAACATATCTTTTTTTTCTTCTATATGTAATATGTCTTTTTGCCTCCCAGTTTTTGTCTTTTTTGTTTTCAGCAGTTTGAAGACAGTATACCTAGCTGTTGTTGTTTGTATTTATTCTCTTTGATGGTTTCTGTGTTTCTTGGGTTTGGTGTCCATCATTGATTTAGAAAAATTTCAACTGTTTTTCTCTTCAAATATTTCTTCTGTTCAATTTTTTATCTCTTCTTTTGAGCTTCCAATTACATGTATATTGAACTGGTTCATATCATCCCTCTTAGATTCTCTACTTTTTAAAAGCTTCACTTCTTTTTATTTTTCTATTACCATATTTTTCATTTCTGATATTTCAATTGATTCATTCTTACACATTTCCTCTCTCTTCTGAAATTATCATCTGATCATACAAACTGCCTGTCTTTTGCACTAGAGCCTTAAACATATTTATCATAGTGATATTATAAATCCCATCCAATAGTTCCAACAGCTGTGCCATATAAAAGTCTGGTTCTGTGGATTGCTTTGTCTCTCGACAGTGTGTTGTTTTTCCTTGCTTCTTTATACCTCTCACATTATATTTTTTGTTTTAAATCCCACATTTCTGCAGGACAGTAGAGACAGAGGAAAATACTTTTTATGCCTGAAAATTAGCATGTATTTTCTTTTGTTAGGCCTTCAGGTTGAGACAATTGTGTCATGAGTTGAGCTGGGTTTGTATTTCATTTTTGCCATGGTTACTCCAATGCACCAGACTTCAGATTTCTCTGGCATTCCCTTGTTAAGTGAGAACTGGTTTTTCAGAGGATATTTCTTATTGTCTTCCCTTTGAGCCTACACCTCAGAGAAGGTTTCTGTCCATGCTCTTGATGTTCCCTTAGCATTAAACTCGGGGTTGCTTGTTATTCACTGCTTATTAGACAGTTGCTAGGGAGCTTGGGCAGGTTCCCTCTGTTGTTCTGATCAAGCCTTAGTCTTAGGAGTGGGGTCTGTCCTTTCTCCCAGGGATAAAGTATGCATTTCTGTTCCCTTCTCCCAGTTGCAGTGGCTCCTCACCTGTGCTCTTGGGCATCAAGCTTGTCTTTCCCCCCCAGAATGTTAGGCTTGTGTTCCACAGGAAAGATAGAAGAGAAGGATCTGGATGGTACTTTATGACTTTCCCACAGTGGCTTCTGTAACCCCCCTCCCCAACTCTAACCCTCCATCCCAGGCTTACCCCACAAAGGAGGCTTTCTCAAGACCCTGAGAAAGACTCCAGTCTTTCCTGTAAGCAACCACGAGGGTCATGGAGAAGAGCCTACAAGTGGCTGCCAATTCTCCTTGCATCTGTGGCTCCCAAGGGTTCTATATTCTCTCTCTCTCTTTTTTTTTTAATTGAAGCGTTTTATATTCTCTTTATAGTGCACAGTAGGCCTTTAGGAACTCATTAAAACTTAACCAGGGACTTCCCTGGAAGTCCAGTGGTTAAGACTCCGTGCTTCCACTGCAGGGAGCAGGGGTTCATTTCCCGGTTAGGGAACTAAGATCCGCATGCCTGCATGGCGCAGCAAAAAAAAGAAAAAAAACACACAAAAAAAAACCACAAAAAACTTTTAACCAAATTCTTCTTACTAGCTTCTATAGCATCCAGTGACAGTGACATCTCTCCTTGGATGTATTTGTCTTTTCTTAGATTTCACATTTCCCTACCACCTCAGCTCTTTGATTATTTTCTTAAAGCTTGCAAATTTAAAGTTTGTTTGGGGGTACTTTTTTTGTTGTTATAAGGATGGGAGTGATGTTTTATCCAGTTTCCTACATACTAAGTGGAAGTCAGAAATTCAGTGTTTTAGAGAAGTTTTAGAACACTTTTATACTATATTTCTGTTTTAAAACTACAGATATACATACTCCTTTCATTAGTTTTCCCCAAATAGTACATTAGAGGATATTTGTCATATGGAAGAATTATCCTGGATAAAAACACTGAATTGCTTGTCCCTCCAGTGAAGTATTATATATCCTCAAAGTACATATCCTCAATCTAATGGAGTGAGGCTGCAAAGAAAATGCTTGTGCCAACTGTTGCTTTGTCTCTCTCTCATTCATATAATTTCTCCTTTGTTCTCTGTTTTATTTCTTAGTCAATTTACTGTTTGTAGCACCAGCCACATGTTTCTCAATTTGGACTACTTTTATGAGATAGTCCACAAAAAATAATATGCAGTTATGCTGAGTCCCAGCACAGTCTCCCCGTACCATGAGCTGAGCTGTGAGCAGTGAGGCCCAGGGTCACAGTTAAGGTTTGAATCTCCTCTGGCAAATAATTTGCCATTGCTGGCTTCAATTTCTTCATGCGTCTGGTTTTCCTTCTTTCTCCCCAGCTTCTCCATCTCCTTTGCTGATTCATCCTCATCTCACCAATCTCTTAAATTGGAACATCCCAGGACTGAGTTTTTGCATTCTCTCCTCTCACTCCCTTGGTGATCTCATCTAGTCTAGTGACTTTAAATACTATCTAAATACTAATAAGTGGAAAATTTATATCTCCAGTCCTGACCATGTGCTCAACTTCAGACCCATTTATCCAAGTCCCTACTCACTGTCTCCACTTGACTTTCTAATAGACACCAAGGTTTCAGCATGTCTAAAACTAAGCTCTTGAGTCCCTTGTTCCCCAACTCTCTTCCCTACAATCTTTCTTAACTCAGTTGAAGAAAGCTCCATCTTTCCCTTTACTCAGGTTGAAAAAAGTAGACATTTTTAACTCCTTTTTTCTCATAAAAATCACCAGCAGATATTTTCAGCTTTCAAATTTTATCACAAATTTGTATTTTTCTCACTCACATTCTCTCCCATCCTATTAAACGTACCATCATCACTCACTTGGATTATTGCTGTAGTACCCTAACTGGTCTCCCTGCTTTTGCCTTTCAGAATATTCTCAATACAACACTCACAGTCAGTCTGTTAAAACATAAATCAGATCTTATCCTTCTTCTGCTCAAAACCCTCCCATAACTTACCATCTCAGAGTAAAGGTCCAGATCCTCCCTAGAAGGCTCTATCAGTATGCCCGATTACCTTTTGCTTTACCTCTTACCATTTTGCTCTTGCTTATCTTCCTTTAGCCATGGTAGCCACATGTTCCTTTCTCTGGGCTTTTGCACTTGGTACTCCTTCAGCCTGTAAAGTTCTTCCCCCAGATATCTGAATGACTCACCTTGTCTTTTTCTTCAGGTCTTTATCCTTAAACAAAGCCTTCTCTGTTCTCTCTACCTAAGAGTGTATTTCTTCCCCACCCTGACCCTTCCTAACGGCTTCCCTGATTTGCTTTTTTCCATAGCATCTGTCTCCCTCTACACTAGTCAGGTTAGGCTAGATTATGCCTGAGCAACAAACAACCCCCAAATCTCAATGGCCTTAAAATGACAAAAATATACCTCTTGCTCAATTCCATGTCCACTGATAATGGCCATGGCCTCTGTTCTTTGTAGTCATTCAAGGCCTAGACCCCATCTGGTTAATCGCTTCCCCGCAGCAGGGGAAGAATAGAGATAGAGGGTCTAGCACTAACAATTCAATGTGTTGGCCTGGAAGTGGCAACCATCCCTTTTTCCTACAACCTATTGATGAGACTTAATTACATAATCATGACTAATTACAAGGATATGGAAACATATACTCCTTTCTTGTGCTCAGAATTAGAGGGGAATCAGATTATCAACAACAGCAGTGGTATCTGCCCCATCATCTGACATACCAGATGTCTTGCTTAGTATTTGTCTAGCACTTCTCACTAGAATGTAAGCGCAATGAAAACATGGCTTTTCGTTTGTTTTATTCACAGCCATATTCTCAGCTCATACAAGAGAGCTTGGTATATTCTAGGTGTTCAATAAACATTTGTTAAATAAATGAATGAATGAATTTCTATAATGATGTTAAGAAAAAAAAACCTACCTTCCCTACAGATTTGTCAATAAATGCAAAATCTTCTACATGTATTGTCAGTAATATTACTTATTATTGTTGTTATTGTATAATTCTAATTAGAAGATGTCTGTGAAATGAAAAACATTTCTAAAAATTATCAAAATAATGGAGGATTCAAGCAGAGAACAATCTAATTTAAAATCTTATGAATAACAGAAATACATAGGTCAAATATCTATTCAATAGTATGGTTTCCAATAAGTTGTTAAATGTAATAGAAATCTTCCAGTAGTATTTACGTGGGAGGGATAGGAGGAGGTCACACAGTGAACACCTTGCAAAGGGACACTAGATCATCAGTGTCATTTGTGATGGCAAAATTCATTTTTGTTTTTCCAAAAATCCACTCATCTTCAAGGAAGGAGAGCCTCTAGGGCCAATTCTGTGCCCACCCCACTCAGATGATGCTCCTGTGACACTCGTCTGACATGCACTGAATGCAGCGCTTGCACTTTTGTCAGGGACAGGAACTTGTTTCTTTCTTAGGCCCTATTTGTTGTTTTCCTGGGCAGACAGCAAGACCTTTCAGTTAGAAATATGCAACAGGGATGTTCAACATCAAAACCGCTACCTCCTTCTGCCTGGTGATAATGTGTGTTGATTGCTCTCTGTGTGGTTATGGAGAACCTTTGCTGAGTTTATAAGGGGAGACAGGTCCTGGTTTCCCTGCCCAGTCCCTTGCCAGCCAAGCTGTATGATTCTGTGAAAAAAACAAAAACAAAACCCTACTGGAGTTAAAAAAGATGAAAGGAATTACAAACACATTTTACTTTTGCTCCAGGCTTGGTAGAAACGTGCAGTTTTCTGATAACAATGAGAGCTGCTGATAGGTATTACTGTGTGCGCTTTTGTATCTTGCGGATTTATATGACAATTTATCTGGCACTTTAATTGGGGCCCAGAATTGTGGAGGTAAAGGGTTCACCATTCCTTGAGTACTAGTGCAGATTAACATCTTGCCTCCTAAAAGGATAACATTTTCATGCTAACTTATGCAGATTATCTACTAAGACTGTCTACGTGTAATATAAAGGCCTGTGGAACTGTTTAGAACTTGTTTTGTCTCATATCACATGTTAATGATGGGAGTATCTGACAAAGTAACTGTGATTCCTTACCAGAGTCAGTTTACTGCTACTTCATTTGTTTCATTGCAAAATTTCATATTTCAATATAACAGTGAAGGACAGTGGAAAGGAATAAGAGAGAGAGACTACCAGGGAATGATCATTCTAAAGATAAATGTAGGACTTCCTTGGTGGAACAGTGGTTAGAAATCTGCCTACCAATGCAGGGGACACGGGTTCGAGCACTGGTCTGGGAAGATCCCACATGCCACAGAGCAACTAAGCCTGTGTGCCACAACCACTGAAGCCCACGCACCACAACTACTGAAGCCTGCGTGCCTAGAGCCCGTGCTCTGCAACAAGAGAAGCCACTGCAATGAGAAGCCCACACACTGCAACGAAGGAGTAGCCCCCACTTGCTGCAACTAGAGAAAGCCCACGTGCAGCAACGAAGACCCAACATAGCCAAAAATAAATAAATAAATTTAAAAAAATAAGTAAATAAAGATAAATGTAATGAAGGGAATTTAGAGAGAGCACACAATTGAAAATGATCCTTAAGTTGATTAGAAGTGATTCCGTGACTAATGGCTAGCCAGTGAAATTCTATCAGAAGGGCAATTCCAAGATTTCATGAATCCCAACCCTCTTTAGCCTTTTTATGATTTTTCCAAAATCAGAGTTGTTGCCTTTTTGGCCTGAAGTTAGTGCTTCCTGTTTGTGTTGCTGATTCCAAGTTTTGATTTATTATGCCACATTAGAAAACAAGTCTTTCAAATAACCACTGAATTATTTCTAAAATGGAAGTATCTCACATGTATCTGTAAATGCCGTGTTTGAGAGGAAAATATTCTGATGAAAACCAGAAATGCAGTGCCTAGGGTTGCATGTCTGGCCCTTTGTTAGACAAATTAGTGTTTAGGAGGGAAGAAGTTTCTCAGTTCATCCTAAGAGCAAATCCACGGTCTGACTCCAGTGTATCTGTCTAGTGTCATGCAAGAGAGAGAACCAATGCAGTTACTTTCAGATCCCTTCCAACTCTGAGATTCTAAGTAACTATTAATATGAACCTTCGATTTCAGCCAAACTGGCCTATTTGCTTTCTGTAACTGTGTGCAGGGTTTAGAGTTCGACATGACATTCTTCTTCTACCTTTTTCTGCCTGAAATGCTCTTCCAAGTCCTGCTTGTCATTTGACTCTTATTTTCAAGTCTCTGCTGAAGTACCACCTTCCCCACCAAACTTTCCCTGGAGATGAATCTCTACACCCTCTAAATTCATACGGTAAACATTGTTTTGTATAACAATATTCTCTCCAATAGTCTGGTAATCTCCTCAAGGGCAAAAATAGTATTATTTCCTCTGAGAAGTGTTCCTGAAAGTATCTTCCTCCCATGCCTCAGAAAACTCCTTTTCTTCCTTTGCAGATGTAACTCTCTGGGTATAGCCCTTACCATGTGTTACTAGAGATCAGTATCCCTCATTACTGAGGGGTGAGGGTGGGAAGTATATTACTCATTTTTGCATGTGCACTATTTCCCCCTGAGCCTGAAACATTATTTTGTAATTTTTTCCCCATTTATGAGGATAGCCTTATTTTTACCTTTATGCTGTGAGCATTCAGGAGTCAACTACTGTTTTGGTACTAGAGGTGAAAGGGGGAAGAGGTAACATAACAAAACAGGATTGTATGATTATTAACCTGGAAATATTAAGAGGGATAGATTGGAGATGGTGATGACTTTGGTGATTATAATAAAAATGGGTGAGATTGAATGGTCTTTTCAGGTTAAATATATGGATATTATACAGGCCCAGAACACACAGTGGCCCCATTTCCTAAAGAGGGATGAGGCCACCTTACATGGGGGTTTGGGAGGACTGTATTTGAAGAGTGAAAAAAAAAATGACATAAAGAGGATGCAGGATGAGGTTTTAGAAATGGAAATGAAAAGTGAGAAACAGAGAGGAAAAAAAAGTTAGAACAAGTAAACAGCTCAGGGGAACTAAGTAAGATTTTACAGAAATAAAAAGATAGTATGGAAAATTTATCTAGATTACATATATGAGAAACTGACAATTCAAGGTTGAGATGGTTTCATCTTTATATCCTTAGTGTGTGGTATAGAGCCTTGTTCATGAGAAGCTCCCTAAAAATAATTTTTTTGAGATGAATTGAACTGGAAGAGGGGCAGTTTTGACCTAAATTTAAGGGATTCATTTGTAGATAAAGATAAAAATGCCTTTTCCCCTTAGAGATTAGGATGCGAATAGGAAGAGCTGGGATTTTATTCGAGAGCGTACAAATGTGGTAAATGAGAAAAAATAAGCAATGATCTTATTGAAAAGGGTTAGGAAAGGGTAAAATGGAATTTCTGGGAAACACTGATTCATTTACAACTCATTTCAAGTGATTTAAATGGTATCAAACCATAATCTATATGTGGTTTTTCCTTGAAAGTCTCTTCAGTTATAATAAAAGTACTGGGCGATGAAATGACCTATACTGAAGTGGGCAAGGTTAAGTATGGAGTAAAGCAATTATACTCCAATAAAGATGTTAAAAAAAAAAAAAGAATAAGTAAGGATGCCGGGAGCCTGTAATATACCTGATATTTCACTCTAATCTTATGGTAGGATCAGGTATTGAAAATTAGCCAGGTCATTATTCTCTGATAAGTCTTCAAATCCTTCTACTAAATTATTTTAATCCCAGCATCAGAGATAAAAATAATAGACAACAACAAAGTGAAAGGCACTATATTAAGTGCTTCCAAAAAAAAAAAAAGATTAAGTATGGAGAAAAAAAGAGCAAAGGTCACTTTTTTCCTCAAGTTAAGCTTTTCAGAAGAGAAGCACTCCTCCAAAGCCCCAGGATGATAGTGAAGCCAAGTCATAGGCATCTTTGCATTTGGATTTCTCCATGTTTGATGCCAGTTTTATAGCAAGGGATGAAAGATGACTCTGCGAGGGTGGCTCGGGTGCCTAGGACTGTGGCCGAAGTAGGGAAGGCAGAGAAGTAAATTGGTTTTTGAGGACACTTGTGATGGTTGGCATTTGGTGTCATCAATGACAGCGTCAGTAGTTCCAAAAGTTGGGAGGACTGGACTTGAGTATGCAGAACTAGAGGTGCAGAATTCAGAGTAAGCGAAGTATTTAGTAGTTATCAGCTAAGTTATTATTGAACCCTGAGTGTAAAAGAGTTCTCTGAAGGAGCAAAAGACTGAATCTTAATGAATTGGCAAGCTTTGAGGGACAGAAGAGGAAGAAAAGTAAGGGAGAGAGGTGGAGAAGCGTTCTTAGAAAAATGAAATCTAGGATACCATTGTGTCACAGAGTAAAACCAAAGTGGGTATGGGTGTGGGTGGCTGGTTGCATGCATGTGTGAGTGCACATGTGAAACACATGTGTTATGGTGGTCAGAGGTTTTAAATGCTATAGAGAAACCATGAAGAATGGGGACTTAAAGCAAACACCTGAAGCATGGAATTCTCCAATCTGCACTAGACTTATCTCAGACATTTCTAGACTCATTAAAACCATTGAAGTTGTTCTAATCCTAGTGTGGGAAATAATAGATTTTCAGCTGCTCTCCCATGAACAGTCTTTATAGTAGGTAAATGTTAAGAATTAGCCCATCACTGCTCATTAGCGGGAACTGAGGTATATTTCTTCATTCTCATTGGATGGAATTGAGTGTGCTGGGCTTAGCGTCATGGCCCCTGGCCATGCTGTTCCAGGTCCATGAAGCTGGACATCGTGTTTCTGTGAATGGCTAGTATGAGATACCTGGAACAGGATGCACACCACAGAAATTAAGTATGTGCATTTGTTGATGTTTGGACCCCTTAGAAAACTCCCCACTCAGAAGAAAGGTTTCCATGTGGGAATATGAAATGGCACCAGATGTTTATAATCTTATACTAATTTTAAATTAAAGAATGGCTGGAAGGACTCTTTTGAACAAGAGATTTTTCTCTTTTTTTTTGCGGTACACGGGCCTCTCACTGTTGTGGCCTCTCCTGTTGCGGAGCACAGGCTCTGGACGCGCAGGCTCAGTGGCCGTGGCTCACGGGCCCAGCCGCTCCGTGGCATGTGGGGTCTTCCTGGACCGGGGCACGAACCCGTGTCCCCTGCATCAGCAGGCGGACTCTCAACCACTGTGCCACCAGGGAAGCCCTGAACAAGAGATTTTGATAGCACATGCCTTACACAGTGTCTTGTAGAATGGATTATCATAGACATCACACCCACTCATCCTTACTATTTTTCAGTTTGAAATTCCTTTCCTCCTGTTCTCTGGACAAGTCCTTCTTGACATTCAAGACCCAGCTCAGATGCTGCTTCTTCTATGACACCACTCCTGACCCACCCATTTCTAAGTAGTCAGTGTTCTTTTGAATTACTTCAGCTTGAGGCTTACTCTCCTATGTAGAATTTATTGTGTGTTTTGAGTAATAACTCTTACATGTCTGTTCCCTCTAAAATAATCAATTGTCTTTGAGGAGACTTATTTATCTGAGCATTAACTCCTATTTAATAAAAATATTGTATGTGTTTGTTCATTTGAAAAATATTTATTGAATATTCTCTCTGTGCCAGGGACAGTGTCCTTGTATAGCTTCCAATCACGTATAAGCTATACCTTTATTTATGGAATGTATGCCTGGTTGAAATGCAAGGAACTTTAAAAATTCAAAGTACACACAAATTGAAAGAATCCATGAATAAGGTCTCACTGATAACAGTTATCCCTGAGCTGTACAGTTTAGAAACTGCTTTCCAAAACTATTTCACTTAATCCTACCAGCAACTCTTGAGAGGGTAGCTATGTATGATTAATCCTAATTTAGATGGAAGAATGTGACAATCAGACCTTAGGCTAATTATTCATATGACAAGGACAATTGTGGATTTAACTTGAGACTTGAACACAGGTTTCTGGCTCCAAACCTCATATCTTCCCACCATGCAGTCCTCCAACCCTAAAGCACCACACCTTATAGGACCAGGCAGAGAATCTCAAGGACATGGAAATATTAGTGTTTACATGGCCAAAAATGTTAGCAATAATCTCACAAACAATACAAGTTAATCCAATTGTCATATGGATTCAATATGACAGCTCTCAAATGTAATGAAAAATTAGGCTCAAACTAACTATACAAACTTTATAAGATCAAGTCCTTATCTGTAAAATTAATATGAAATTTTACCAAAATAAATTCAATTGTAAAATTATTGAGATGATTGTTAAACTCTGTTAACTCACTGAGGTGTTATGGGATCAGTTTATCTACTATCAAAGAAAGGTCCCTATGAATTAGCTAAAAAATAGTACAGTCATTAAAAATGAGTATATAGAGGTGTATTTATGTTAAAGTACAGGTTATAAAATAGCACAGAATAGAATCCTATTTTGGTGTACTGTCATATATATCATAACCAGGAAAAAAGTATCTAGAAGGAAATTTTCTTTACTGAATACCTCTCTGCATCTTAGATAATGAGTAATTTTTAAAACAAATTTTATCTCTTTTGCAACACTTTTGCAAAATTTTAACTTTTTAATTTGAATTTGTAAATTAAAATAAGTGCATTACTTGTATTATTTTTAAGTTAATAAAAAGTTAATGCAGGGATTATTATTGGGATGGGGTGGAAAGGGAGATGAAAATGTGCAAGGAAGTGGAATAGGAAATATGTTAGCAGCCTGGGGTGGACAGTGCAATACAGGAATGGTTTGGGGAAGACAGAATTATAGTACATTGTCAACAGCGTAACTCTCCATCTGTCCCTGGTAACAGAGTCAATTGGTTTATTTTCATTTAGCTTTTAGCTAAAGAATAGAATTAATAACAATTGATTTTTTGTTTTTTTAAATGGAGTAAGCCTTTATTTCCTTGTTTCACAATTACAACTGGCTGAATTGGTTGCCGTAACGTGTCTGATGTTCACAGGAGGGACCTGTATTCATTGAATTCCATTAATCTGTAATCTATTGGTAAAATATCTTTAGTGTTTTTTGATTAAAAAACAGCATACTTTTTTCCTGACCAAACCTTTTTGCTTTTTGCTAAGGGCATGTGAGGCACGGTTTCTAACATGTGGATATATTTTATAACTGTATAATATTTACATTTTGTATTATTCATTTCTCAGAAATTTGTGCATATGTGTAGCTTAGTGGAAGAAAATAATTTAGGTTTGCTTTTAATACACTGATAGATCTTTAAAGGTGGCCTACAGGGGCCGCACCTACCCTCCGAAGCTTCCTTGCGACCCCTTGCCCCATCACATCCCAGTCATGCTGACCTTCTTTAAGGTCTCTAAATGTACCAGTTACTTCTTCCCTCAGCGCCTCTGCTCCTGCTCTTCTGGCTGCCTGAGAATGCTGTTCCCACACTCTGTCCTCACCCCATTTGCACACACACTTTGACTGACTGATTCCTACCCATCCTTTGGACTTGTTGCCTCCTCTGGTCATAGCTGTTGTGGTGCTGTGGAAGGTTTGGGCACCTCAGCAGTGAACCTTGGGCGTTTACTCTAGTATTCCATTGTGTCTATTTCTTGCTACCAATAAGCTGCCTTGCCCTATATTTTTTTTAATGTAATATTTATTTTTTAAAATTAATTAATTAATTTTTGGCTGTGTTGGGTCTTCGTTGCTGTGCGTGGGCTTTCTCTAGTTGTGGCGAGCGGGGGCTACTCTTCGTTGCAGCAGGCAGGCTTCTCATTGCAGTGGCTTCTCTTGTTGCAGAGCACCAGCTCTAGGCTTATGAGCTTCAGTAGTCGTGGCATGCGGGCTCAGTAGTTGTGGCATGTGGGCTGCTGAGCGCAGGCTCAGTAGTTGTGGCACACTGCATGTTGCTCAGTGGCATGTGGGATCTTCCTGGACCAGGGCTTGAACCCGTGTCCCCTGCATTGGCAGGCAGATTCTTAACCACTGTGCCACCAGGGTAGTCCCGCCCGGTATTCTTTATCTTTTTTTCTCAGCCTCATCGCTCTTGTTACCTAACAGTTTACTATCTCAACTTCAACTTACTTTGGTCCCTTATGTCTCCTCACCTCTCTTCTTCTGCTTCCCTTACAATTTAAAGTGATTCATCCCACACCGGGGAATGGTGTGACCAGTAGGAATTAAATTATTCACATCTTCAGTATTTAAGAAACAATCGTCCATGAATAGTACTTGGAATCCTCAAAGAACAATCTCATTTCTTCATTTCGTAGTTTAGAATTTGGAATAGAGAGGGGACAATTCATCATAGCTCCTGAGTTCTGAACACGAGGAAAAGAAAAAAAAAAACACCCTAATTTTGTTACATAAAAAAGAGTTATGAGGAAGCCTTCCTTCTTATTTCTGCAATTTTAAGTGAACAAGACTTTTATTCCCCCAAAATAGTTCATTCAGTTAGATGTTCCTAACATTTTACAAATATTATAAAATTCTATTTTAAGTACCTAGTCTTAAGCTTGAGTCACATTCACTGTGCAGGCTGGGAAGATTTAATAATGTCAGACCAGTAGGCAATGATACCAAGCCATTTTGGCTTTCTTTTCCTCGTCTAGAAAAGTTCAAATGCTACATTAGTCATAAAACATCAGAGAAGTTAATAATGAGATATATACATACATGAGATAAGTACAATGATCAGAAATTTCAATATCTTATCAATATTGAAAAACATTTTAGGCATTCAAAAATGTTTAATTCTGTTTGAATTTTAATTCATTGAAAAAGTAACAGTGACAAATAGTATTAAAATAGAAATAAGTCCCAAGCCTCTATAGATAACTTTGTTTACATAGTCAGGAGAATACAACTATGTCATTTTCATTTTGTTCACAGGGCCAAACTTTGTATCAAATTTCACTTTTTTTTTCCCTCTAAGAGTTTTATATTATCCGGGCTTATATTTAATTTTTTATTTAATTTTAGTTCTACATATATATATTTTTTTATTGGGGTATAGTTACTTTACACGGTTGTGTTTGTTTCTGCTGTACAGCGAAGTGAATTAGCTACATGTATACATATATCCCATCTTTTTTGGATTTCCTTCCCATTTAGGTCACCACAGAGCATTGAGTAGAGTCCCCTGTGCTATACAGCAGGTTCTCATTAGTTATATGTTTTATGCATATTAGTGTATATAGAATTGGCTAATTCTCTGATAAACATATATTCACGTAATTAGTGTAGTCTAAAATATTCTCAAACCTGAAATGATTGGAGATTGAGCAGACAACTCAGTAATTTATCCTGTATAGTAATCATTGTTAAGAATGTCAATGATCATTGTACTGTTTTGCAGAAAGCTCATTTTTTGCATAATGGATAAATTGGAGTTACTACATTTTAAAATAATTATTGTAACAAGATGAGTGGTCTTATCTTCATTAATGACTAACGAAGAATCTCAGAGTTTAAAATTATTAATTTTATTAAGTAACATATATTTAGTGGTAGTGATAGAACAATATAGCTCATTTTCTGGATGTTCACAATTTGGTGTTGTCCTCAACCAAGAGTAATATTCATAATCTTAAAATTAATATAATAATAAAGAAGCAGACTCACAGATATAGAGAAAAAATTAGTGGTTACCAGTGGGCAGAGGGAAGGGGGGAAGGACAGCATGGCGTAGGAGATTAAGAGCTACAAACTATTATGTATAAAACAAGCTACAAGGATGTATCGTACAGCACAGGGAATATAGCCAATGTTTTATAATAACTATAAATGGAGTATAACTTTTAAAAATTGTGAATCATTATATTGTACACATGTAACTTACATAATACTGTGCATCAATATGAATGAAAGAAGCCAGACACCAAAGATCACATTTATATTAAATTACCAGAAAAGCAGAAAGTAGACCAGTGGTTGCCTGGAGCTAGGGGTGGGAGCAGGTATTGGCTACAAATGGATACAGGGAAATGTTTTAGAGTGATGAAAATGTTCTCAAACTGGATTGTGGTGGATTCAGTAAATTCTAGAAGTTTGCTAAATATAAATTTAAACCATACACTTATAGGTGAATTTTGTGGTGTGTGATTATGCCTCACAAAAGCTGTTAAAAATTGTATGTGATGCTCACACACATTCTTTCCATGTGCCTATGAAAATATTTATTCTCTATTTCAAATCTGAGGTACAATTTTGGAGTCATGTGAAAAGTATCTTCTGAAAATGATTAGGACAGTGTTTTTATAAACAAGTTTATTTTCTCACTTATGTTCCTGCATTTTAATAGAAAGATAGTATTTTTTCTTGATGAGGTATTAGAGATATCCTTGAATGTGTGATTGAGAATGGATTTGGAATTCTCCAATTCATTCTACAGAGGAGAAAAATGAGCCTTAGAGAGGAAGTTGACCTAGGTCAAACATGCTGAAAGGCAAAGTTGTTGCCAGAACCTCTTCAGTTTCTTCTACAACATATTAAAATGGGATGCCCTACTACGGGGTTGTTAGCAAATGGCCCTTCCTAGAGCTTCCTGAGTCTCCTGGCCCACCCTGCCTTAGTACTTGGTACCACTGATCACACTCTCATGATGGTTTAGTCATTTCCTTCTAGCCCATGGAAGGCTTTTGATGCTGTGAGATCTCAAAATAAGCAGCTGTATACCATCAGCACTGGGTATTTATTAACTGCACAAATTATAAACAATTCATGAAGATTCCAAATGTCTAAACAGTGATGGCGGGTGAAACCATTTGTTCCAGATCCATCTTATGTTTTTATTTGCAGAAATGACTTTGCAGAAATGAATGAATGCCAGAAATATGTAAGGAAGTTTTGTTACTGTTTGATGGTGTTTTACAAGATGGCAAAATTTTCATTTTTATGAAAAGTATTTCTAATTTGATCCCTCAAGCAATGTTTTAACAAGAGCTATATAATCTCATATATGCGGGATTTATTATAGTGCTGGTAGAAGTTATGCATCTTCTGCTTCATCCTATAAAGAAGCACTATAATTAAATTCAACTTCTACTTGGTCAGTAGAATTTACTCTTTGCCCATATTGGAGCTATTGAGAAACAAAAAGAATAAGAAATATTGGTCCTTTTGGAAAAATTGACCAAAGATACTGATATTAATCAGAATGACAGCTTTTCTGTTTTTTGATACATGATCATTTTGAGATTGTCAGGACAAGCAATTAGTTTTTCTTTATGACACATGTTTAAATTGATCTAGTTTCTTCTTAGTGAAAATCACTCTTAGACGTAAGAAAGTCAATATTTTCAAAAGTGGCTCACTTGGCCTGGTGTTCCATTAGCTGGGAGTGACAGGGAAAGATATCAGAGAACTTGAGTATCAGTGACCAGCGCTTAGCCTTCCAGTGGAAATGAAATCATTATATAGTTTTGTCTGACTTTACCATTAAACCTTTATTTAAGTCTTATGATTAGGTGTCTATTGTAAATAGGAGAGTTTATAAATAGTTTTGTTTACCTGGTAAATAGCATAATGTTAAATACCTGGAAAGAAAAAATATGTATATATATAAATTCACTTGTTCTCAGAGAAAATTGTATTACAATATAATCAATATTTTAAAAAATCAGTAAATCAAGAGAGGTTCATACTTTGTGAAGACATCGGAAGACATAAAAATGTTAGTTTTAATAATTATCTGGATACTATTCAGTGAAAATAACAACAGCAAAAACTACTGATGCACAAAACAGAACTGATAAATCTCCAAAACATTATGTTGAGTGCAAGAAGCCTTACATGAAAGAGTACATAGTGTATGATTCTATTTAACTGAAGTCTAGAACAGGTAGAACGAATTTATGAGAGTAAAATAGAACAATAGTTGTTTCTAGGCAGATGGGCTGGGAATGGGCTGACAAGGAATGTGAGGAAACCTTCTGGGTTGACGGTAATATTCTACATCCTGATACGGGTTTGGGTTACATATACGTATGGCATTTGGAAAGAATCAGCAATGTATAGTTAAGATTTATGTATTTAATTTATATGTAAATTTTATCTCCAAAGAAAAATATAAATATTGAACTCTAGTTAATGATATGCATACTGAAGTGTTTAGGAGGAAGAAGAGTGAAGTGCAATTTACTTTGAAATTCATTGAAAAGTTAGATGGATGGATGGATGAAAGGATGGAGAGATGGATAAATATGTGGTAAAACAAATATAGTATGATATTGATCATTGACTCTTGGTGGTGGCTCTATGGATGTGCACTGCACAATTCTTACAACTTTTCTTATGTTTAAAATTTTTTATCATAGAAGCAAAGATGAGTTAACATTTTAAGTCTCTAAATATTGGTCAGATTTAAAGACATGTAATTGATGCTAGAAGTCAGAGAAATGTTCCTAACATTTAAAAACGATTTACCTTTTGTATCTCCAGAAATTATAATCCCAGAAAAGTGTAATTCACAGAGTTTTTTCAAAGACCAAAATATATATAAAATTCTCATGACAGGAAATTTAACATTGTGGGTGAGGTCCTTTTTCCTCCACACTGTATTGTATATCTGTAAATCTCTTTCAAAAGACATTGGGCCCATTAATTTTATTTTTTAATTTTTTTTTTTTTTGCGGTACGTGGGCCTCTCACTGTTGTGGCCTCTCCCGTTGCGGAGCACAGGCTCCGGACGTGCAGGCTCAGCGGCCGTGGCTCAGGGACCTAGCCACTCTGCAGCATGTGGGATCTTCCCAAACCAGGGCACGAACCTGTGTCCCCTGCATCGGCAGGCGGACTCTCAACCACTGCGCCACCAGGGAAGCCCTAATTTTAATTTTAATGCACTGAGTTTGCAAAGAGTAATGGTTCCCAAACTTGAGTATGCATCTGAATTACCCAAACAGCTTGTTGAGATACAGGTTACTGCCCTACCCACAAGTTTCTGATTCAAGAGGTCTGGAGTGGGGTCTGAGAGTTTGTACTTATAACAAGTTCCCAGGTGATCCTGATGCTCTAATTGGGGGACTCCTCTTTAAGAACCCTGGCATGGAGCCTATCCCTTTTTCCATCAGGAGGACCTATTGTTATCATGCCTTACTTTAAATAGCAAGAACATGTAAGCAAATCACCTCCAGGATTTTCATGAAATCAAGCACAAAAAGAACGAAAAGAAAGGAATGAGTTTTGTTAAGCCCCTTAGCCTTTTCTTCTTTTTCTTTTACATGTGTTAAAAAATAATAATTACTAAGAATCTACCAGTTGTCTAAAGCAGTACAGAAAAAGTATTACAAAACAGATTTTGATATCTACTTTCCTACCTGAATTTGGCATATCCTCATGGCATAAAAACTATTTTGGTGACCAGTTTAATAAAACCAAAGGGACACATTTGTTACATATCCTCTTGTTCCACCCCTTCCATCAGATCTAGAGCCCCTGTACTGTAGCTGCATTGAACAAATTGTTCTAATCATGCTGCACTGAAATAGTTGACTTATTTATGTGCCTAATTTACTAGGATGCACAATTTTGTGATCAGATAGGTCATATTTGAATTGGTATCACTAATGCCTAGTACCTTGTTGTAAGTGAATGGATACAATGAAAAGCAGATGAGTAAAAATACTAATTCCCTAAATTCCCCAAAGCAAATATAGATTTTATTTAGACTTTGTAGTTGTTTGAAGTGAACCAGGTTACTGCCTCCTTTCCCTTATAGCAAATATATGGTCATTGATTGCATGTAGTTGCCCCTTCTACCCACCCCCTGGGGAAAAGAAAACAAACAAAAAAAACCCCAGCATGCTTCAGACTTTAAAGACTAATTTTGGGAGAATTAGATCAAGGAAGTATGTGCAAGTGACAACTGTATGTGTCTCAGGATAAGATTTCTCCTTAAGGATGAGAGGCCATTCATTTAGAAGGTAGTCTACGAAAAGTAATTTTCCTGCTGGGCTGTTGGTTGGGTTATAAAGTAGGTAATGAAGTTTTTGCTCCTTTGGTAAAACTGTTAGCCCTGCCAAGTGGTGCTGAAATATCAACATTGGCAGGTTCAGTCTAATTCAGTCATCCAAAGTCACCAGACGGTGAAGTATTGGCCTGAGGAATCAGGGCATTGGGAATTCTTACCCAGGTGGAAACTGGTTGAAACCATGGTTGTTTTAGCTGAAATGGAACTCACTTACACAAACATCTGGGCAAATAGATATAAAGTGCCCCATTAGGAAGAAAACATTTTCTCCCTCAGATTTTTGGCAAAATGGCATTTCTTTCTGATAGCAAAACATCCTCTGTGTAGCTGATGACCATAATGTCCTAATAAAAGTTAACTAGTTGACTCCTGGGGGGTGTTAGCTCTATGGGAATCGTTCAGGTGTGGCTTCTGAGGGGAGCTCTCCAGGTAAGCTGGACTTTTTATTTCCTGAACTCTGAGAGCACATGTTGCCTGTGGGCACATGTCCTCCAGCTGGCAGTCTCACCTTGGGGCACAGGAGAGGGAGCAGCCCGCTCTGCTTGAGCTGGAGCAGAGATCACGGGACGCTCTGCTGTGAGCTTCTTGCTAACATTGATCCTGTATGTGTAAAGTCAAATTGTGAGTTTATTTAAAGCCCCCCAGTCCCTGGCTTTGGCAGCGGTCCATGTGGCTTATGGGACTTTAACCACAACTTTTTTCCTATACTTTTTAAAAAATGCCATCTTTCCTTAGATTTATAAAAATCTTGCTTTATATATATCTAAATTATTTTAATCAGGATTTTTTTCTTATACTTTCAGATATTTTCTTACATATTCTTAAAAGGTATTTCTTATATACTTTCTTTTTTATTGAAGTATAGTTGATATATAACATGTAAGTTATAGGTGTACAATATAGTGATTCACAATTTTTAAATGTTATACTCCATTTATAGTTATTATAAAATATTTGCTGTATTCCCCATGTTGTACAATATATCCTTGTATATTATTTTATACCTAATACTTTGTACCTCTCAATCCCCTGCCCCTATATTTCCCCTTCCCCCTTCCTTCTCCCCACTGGTAACTACTAATTTGTTCTCTATATCTGTGAGTCTGCTTTTTTTTTTGTCATATTCACTAGTTTGTTGTATTCTTTTAGATTCCATGTGTAAGTGATATCTTACAGTATTTGTCTTCGTCTGACTTATTTCACTTAGCCTAATGCCCTCCAAGTCCACCCATGTTGCTGCAAATGGCAAAATTTAATTCTTTTATTATGACTGAGTAATATTCCATTGCATGTATATACCACATCTTTATCCATTCGCCTGTTGCTGGACACTTAGGTTGCTTCCATACATATATTCTTATATTGTAAAAAACAAAAGAAGGGATGCCTTCTGTTCACCTCTAAAACTGTGTGGTATTAATTCATCGTTTCCTGAATGCCCAGAATCCCTTTTCCTCAATTGTTCTTATTTAGATCACTGATTCATCATCTGAGTTGTATATATTTGGTGAAGTAATTTCATTTGTAAGTTAGGGAGCACAATATCGAAAGTGTTTGTAGCTGGGTCCCTATCTTCCTTAAGCCAGGCAACCCGCCACCCAAAGCCCCTCATTACCAGTGACAGCAGAATCAGAAGGTAGGGAAGATAGAAATCAAAGGCATGAAGTAAGAAGGCGGGGGTGGGTGGGTGGGAGCAGTTTGAGACCTATGGGAAGAGATTAGAAAATTTCAAGATGGCTACCTTTACCAAATTGCCCATTTTTGTAAATAGCAATTATTTTTGCATCATCTTTGTGAATGTGGCTGCTATATAGGGCCGTAAATAAAAGATGGTTTGAATGGTGCCATTTAGACTTTTGCAATGCGCAACTTAAACAACTGTCATTGACATCCCTGTTTCTGGAAGACATGTTGTAGAGCTTCTCTGTGTTTACTGCACACTAGCTCTTTGCAAGATCTCAAAAATTCTTTACTGGGCCTTGGTAAAGAGTTGGGAAGAGAGTGATAGAGAATCTATGGGGTTTTGAGGAAGAATTCCAATCTGGAGATCCAGAGAGCCAGGATACCGTGAGATACACGGGGTTAATAGTAAGAATATAACAGGGGCTTCCCTGGTGGCGCAGTGGTTGAGAGTCCGCCTGCCGATGCAGGAGACACAGGTTCATGCCCCGGTCCGGGAAGATCCCACATGCCGTGGAACGGCTTGGCCCATGAGCCATGGCTGCTGAGCCTGTGCGTCTGGAGCCTGTGCTCCACAACGGGAGAGGCCACAACAGGGAGAGGCCCACGTACCACAAAAAAAAAAAAAGAATATAACAACTTGAAAATTTAAAAGGATTTGTCTCGTATTATTCTGTGAGTGCTTTTAATTGTAATTCTGAATACACACACCCCCTCCCACCACCATCATCACCAAAGCAATTTAATTTCTTCCACCTATCTTGTCTGGCATGCCATCATGCACTGCAGAATGGGCCCGGACTTTCCTTTTCTTCGAAACCATCTTGCACAGACTTTCCTTCTGATGGAAGGTTATTCAAGTATCTTGCCATTACAGCACTTGTAGAAGTAGTTTTTGTAATACCCAATATTATTTGATTAATAGCAATATTTAATCTTCATTCTCCTTAAAATATTTAACTGAAGGTGCTGTGCTTTTCTTGCTATGGAAAATTTCTAGTCATGTCACTGGCTTTCAGGTGGTTGTTATTGGTAAGAAAAGCCATGTTATAAACTACAGATTACACATTTCTACTGAATGATCAGGAACAACTGAAGACACTTGTCTAATTGCCTTGGCCACTCCTTTTACCTTGTGGCTGTCACAGAAAAATTAATGTAATTCCATATGGTTTTCTTTCTCCTTCTAACATCTTTCCTTGGATCATGGTACCAGGACAGGTAGAGTCATGTGAGCACCACTGTTATATGATACCTTTTTCACTCCCTAAGAATTAAAACAAATGTTAAATTATTGCCAAGTCCCATGTTAAAATTATGGTTTGTATAACTTAGCATTATAGTTCAGTTAAACACAATCTATGCCATCAGCTGTGATTTGGGGGGGAAAATTTTGAATGTGTTATCAGACAGTAACTGCCCTGTTTAATACATACACTTGAGATGTGACATATTGTTAGTTCCTTAATTAGCTGCTCTGATCATGAAGGCATTGGAATGTTTCCACTTGCAAGCTAACTGTCTGAGAAGAACACAGAATACATCTGAAACTTAGAAGGTTCAGTTCTTGGAGCATAGTAATGCCTGAAAAGGACTTGCTGCTTTTATATATGTACCATTTGTTTAATGGTGAATAATAATATTAGGCACTATTAAACTACTTTCACCAGTGCTGTAATGGCAAGATGCCTGAATGTCCTCCCGTCAGGAGAGTCTGTATAAGGTGATTACAGCGGTGAGGAAAATTTGGCTTATTCTACAGTGGCATTATGATAAACCAGAGAGATTCAACCACATTGAAATGCTGTTCTGTTTTATTGCTGGCTCATATCCCATTGTATGGATAAGCCATAATTTTTTTATCCATTCAACTGGTGATGGACATTTAGGTTCTTTCCATTTTGGTGCTGCTTTGAATATCTGCACACAAGTCTTTGCATAAACTTATATTTTCATTTTTCCTGAGTAAATACCTAGGAATGAAATTGATGGGTTATTTGGTAACTGACCAACGGTTTTCACCAGTGGTGAAACTTCATGAAACATTTAACATTCACACTCAAAATGTATGAGAGCTCCAGTTGCTCCAAATTCTGCATAACACTTGTTATTGACAGTCTTTTCATTTGTGCCATTCTTAATGTGTATGATATCCCTCACTGTGGTTTTAACTTGCATTTTCCTGAAGACTAAGGATGTTGACCAGGAGTTGGTAAACTAGGACTGGGTGGCCAAATCTAGCCAACTGCCTATTTTTATAAATATAGTTTAATTGGAACACAAACATGTCCATTGATTTACATAATGTCTATAGCTGCTCTTGTACTACAATGGCAGAGTTTAGTAGTTGCAGTAGAGAACATCTGGTCTGCAAATTCTAAAATATTTACTATTTGACCCCTTACTGAAAACATCTGACAACCCTCATGTCATCTTTGCATGTGCTTCTTGGTTATCATATATTTCCTTTAGTGAAGGATCTATTCAAGCTTTTGCCCTTTATTCTTAAATGTTTTGTTGTCTGATTGAGTAGAAAATATTCTTCTAAATATTCTGGATGCAAGCCTCTAATTGGTAAATGTACTGCAAATGTTTTCTGCCAATCTACAGTTAGCCTTTTCTTTTTCTTATTAGTCCCTTTAAAGTTCAAAACTAAAATCCGATCAAGTCCAATTTATCATTTTTTAAAGCCTATGCTTCACATATCATATCTGAACTGATGGAAACTGATTTAATTATTTTGATGTCTGAGAAAATTTGATTTTGTATAACAAAATAAGTGACTGAACAAGTATACAGGTTGGCAATGTAAATAGAATGTGTGTAAAAAAAGAGGAACATACTATGGGTTTATAGAAAAGAATAGGGTTTATTCTTTTAATCCTGAAACAAGTGAATCATTATTTTATTGACATCACTATTATAGCTATTCTTTTACTTAATATATTATGGAAATAATTGCTAATCTGATTATTCTCAAACTTGCTATTTACTGTTTTACAACACTGAGAGCTTAGAGGCTAAGGCATTTACTGCTACTACACTAATAGATATTTTTTACTTTTAAGAAGAGAACTTTCGTGTTTTGCAGTTTTTCTATTGAAGTGGTTTTATCAACATGACCAACTTCATATCAGCAATTTAGACCACATTCTGAAATATTTTGGAAAGTGTTAAGATAATCTGAAGAGAAATTAGCCATGAAAGAGTTTCTCCTACTAAATGGGTTGTGATGGTAACTCCTTTCTCACAGATCAGTGACTGGATGTCCATGGTAGTTTAGCTGGCTTAACTAAGTGCCTTGTGTTTGGGCTATGTTTCTTTACAGAGTTTTATTGACACTGACCACAGGCACTCAGAATTCTGGGGTCAACATTAAATATCTGCTCAGCACCTGTGCCTGTAGCAATAGCAATAGCAACCTGACTCCTCTGGTTGATCCAGAGGGTTCTATGAATTTGTAGTGCTCTACCTTTTGTCTGATTTTCTCATCTCACTACCTTCCTCACTGTTTTCAATGCCACAGGGCATGTATTTTCTTTTAAAAATTAAATGGGGATTATTTCTAATTTTGTTTTGAAAGGGATTTTTTTTCTTTTAAAATTTCACAACACCCTTGGAAATATTTAGAGATACCCTAGGGTGTTGCAAACAGAGGATTAGAAACAACTGTCATAGTTCCAAAGTTCTACTTTGCCAACATGCAATCTTTTTTTTCAGCCGTTCTAGTATTGCTTTCCTGAAATGCTCACATTCTTCATTTTCTCTCACTCTTGATTAGTATAGGCTTTGTTTCTCATATAGGATGCAATAAAATATTCTTCCAGTAATCTTATTTCTCTGTACTCCTGGGCTTTCCTGGGTGATATATATGCCACTTTACTTATCAATGTTTTACTAGTTAAGCTTGTATCATGTTGTACTTTTTTTTATTATCTCTATCTTAAGTCATTCACCTGAGGTCTTCGCACTAACTGTTGAAAGATAACTGTTATTACATGACTAGTGTTCCAGGCCTTTAAGCCAGAATTACTTGGAGTGAAGATAAATTTATCAAAGATGAAAAATTATTATAGAATGCACTGAGATATACCTTAAAATACTGGGGAAATTGTTTAAGAATGTAAAATTGAATACTAGTCCAAACATTCATTTGAAGGGACACTTGAGGAACTTATTCAGATGAAAAGGACAAAAAAATTACTTAACCATTTTGCTGAGCTCTGAAAGTGTCAGTAGGGTCATAACTGAGTGAGCAAAGGGGTATTGAGGGAATCCATGCTGGGTGACAATGTGAGCATATGTGTAGGGCCAGGGCCTCGTATGCATTGCAGAATGTGAGAAGATTTATACTGGCCAAAGAGAAATGAGCGATGTTGAGAAGTAACAAATAGAAAACTAATAAGGACTTACTGTATAGCACAGGGAACTCTACTCAGTACTCTGTAATGGCCTACATGGGAAAAATAATCTAAAAAAGAGTGGATATATGTATATGTATAGCTGATTCATTTTCCAGTATACTAACACAATGTTGTAAATCAACTATTCTCCAATAAAATTTTTTTAAAAAAAGACAGAATTCATGTGTAGCAAGATAATAAAGGGATTTGAGTTCCTAGATCCAGTAAGGAACTGAGATGAGAGTCTCAATATACTATTAAATTTGTGATGCTGTTTTGAGAAAAGATTTGTTTGTGTGCTTTTTTCTTTCTCAGGACTTTTAAAAGTTTAGCTCTAGAGAGTAGTATGAATTGGAATTTTGGAGAAAGTAGGTCAGATAAATGCTAATATATTCAGAAAGTTACATGATGTTGATGTATGTATTGACATAAATTATTAGCAAAAGGGAGAAAGACTGGAGTCATGAAAATTGTGGGCAGAGGAAGCAAGAACACTTCCACTTTTGTTAGTCAGTAGTTCTGTTTACAGCCTTCCTTTTTCTCAGTTGGTACAGCCATCCTTCCTACTTTCCAAGGGGGGGAATAACATGGTACATCAGGCCATAGTCTGTGAGCAAAGGTCTAATGTGATGATGCTGTGACTCTTGACTCTTAGCCCAAAAAGAGTGCAACCTAAGTTCATGAAGATTCCTAATCTCTTCTTCCTAACAAGGTGTTGGAAAGAGGCCAGCTGTTTTTTGATTTATTGTAAGACCTGATAACCTTATAAGGTAGCAGAATATTAACCCTAGATTAACTGTAGGGTTAATCTAGGCACATAACTAAGAAGGGGAAAATTGGCTTGACCAAAATCTGTGTTATATATGTAAGATTATCTGTCTATCTATGATTTTGATAAGGTGATATATATATATCACCTTATCAAAATCTTATAAAGTTAGGACAAAACATTATCAGTTAACATCAATTTCAGCATTATGGTATGGGGGTTAGCTACTCCTTACTCATTTGGGTCATGACAAAGTTCTCAATAAAAATGAGAGCAGGAAGTCCAGCCTAGCGAGAACCTAAGATGCGGTTTTGACGCTGAACTTAACCTGCAGACTGATAGAGGTGTGGCTGCCCTCAATTTAGTCATTTGTCCTATAAGAGAATTGGACTAGGTGAGCTGGGGATGAGTCTCCCTCAGACTTTTGGATAAGCTGCTCAGTGTCTCTGGGTTTTTTGCCACAAGTGTAGCAATAGCAGTCAGAGAACCAAGAAGTTATAGAAATTTTATCAAATTCTTGGGAAGTACAAAGTACTATGCACATACCTGGAAATAGTACTGACTGCTAAAGTAAGAGAGTGGTTCCCACAGCCTGGTCTCCAAGACGTGTTGTTTTTATTGCTTCAAAGGCCTAATGGAATTCTTCTATGTGGCTATATTGAGGTCACCCAGGATGACTTTTTACTGGAATAGTATAAATTTAGAGTGATAGCTTTGGGAAACACATGCTATTTAGAGGTTCTGACTGGTATATATACAATATAAGTCTTTGATTAATGAGAAATAGACTGAATTATTAAGTTGGTAAATACAGTCTTCCCAATAGGTAAAATATTTTTAAAATATGAATTCCCAGTGAAAGAAAGAAAGAAAATAATTGAAGTCCACAATCTCTTATCTAAAACTCTCAGAGCCAGACTTGTTTTAGAATTCAGAAAATCTTTGGATTTTAGAAATGTACTAGGATGCCTAGACCATGTATTAAGTAACCTGTTCAGTGAGGTCTTGATCAGCACCCTTTAATTAAGCACATTTAAGTATAGGAATTAAGATTCCTATAATTAGAATCTAGGAAAATGGTACAGATGAACTTATTTGCAAAGCAGAAATAGAGTCACAGATGTAGAAAACAAACTTATGGCTACCAAGGGCGGAAGTGGGGGTGGGATGAATTGGGAGATTGGGACTGACATATGTACACTACTATGTATAAAATAGATAACTAATGAGAACCTACTGTATAGCACTGGGAACTCTACTCAATGCTCTGTGGTGAGCTAAATGGGAAGGGCATCTAAAAAGAGTGGAGATAGATAGATAGATAGATAGATAGATGATAGATAGATAGATAGATAGATAACTCATTCACTTTGTTGTACAGCAGAAACTAACACAACATTGTAAAGCAACTATACTCCAATAAAAATTAATTTTAAAAAAGATTCCTATAATTAAACATGTGAGTAAGTCACACTGACTATTCAGTGAGATTAAAGAAAGACTAAGTGGCCTCATAACAGTTCAGGTTGAGTTTTGTTGCCAACTTAGTTTGACATGAACTTACGAAAACCTAACAAAGCTTTTTGGATTTCTAAACTGTGACTAACGGGCTTTGGATGGACCTGATTAAGTAACCAATTATCGAGCAATTACTGTGTACCAGCTTTAAGATATTGCCATTTGCACTAACCTTTGTAAACAACCTGTCAAAGTAGACATCGTTATCCATAATTTACAAATCAAGAAAGAAGGCTCAAGCACAGGTTAGTGAGCAGCCAGGGCACACTTATAAGTATATGGCAGAGCTGCAGTTTGGACCCAGCTCCTTCTGGCCCCAAATAATAATAATAATAATAATAATGCCTTGAAAATATAGAGTTTCTCTGCTTACTCTGCAGTCTCTCTGGGGAAGTTCACCCAATAATCATTTATAAACTAAAGACACCCCGATGGATCTGGACCCCATTTGTGAGCATCACACTTAGATAGTCAACTTACTGTTGGAAATGTCCAACAGTAAGTTGACTATCAGTGAGACAACAGTCAGTTGTCTCACTGACCCAGTGAACTCCAAATGGAACTAATCATCTTTCTTCTCAGCCCTGCTCCTTTTAGAATCCCTTATTCTACTATCTCAGTTACCCCTAAGACAAAACCCACCCACTTCCCTCCCTTTCCAACTCTGTTAATCACTAAGTCCTGCGAGGATACTGCTGGAGACCAGCACTGAGGAAGCTGGGGGTTTTAAAGTGCAGTAATTCAATTTACCGATAAGAAATTTCAGATCCTTTCACCATTCCCAGATAGGATGTATAAAATGAAGGTTCTGACCAACTGTGGATAGCCAAGGTAGCCTTAAATCCCATTTACCTGCTCAATTATAAACTACAAAATATTAAACCCTAAGATTTTACTTTGTATTCTAGACTGCTTTTGCTTTATATGTTATTAAGTCTGTTTTCTTTGATCTCAAAATTACCTGTATTTTAGCTGTTTTGGTGGGTGTGCTGTGATCTTGAGTAGCTAGATATCACGATTTCCAATAACAATGCCTCTAGCCAGTAACAATGCCTCTAGCCAGTAACTTTGGATGCTAAAGAGGTGAAGTAACAGCCACCTATATTTTTGTTTCCATCTTTAGGTAAAAGGCCAAACCTGAAGGTCCACATCAATACCACAAGTGACTCCATCCTCTTGAAGTTCCTGCGTCCACATCCTAATGTAAAACTGGAAGGTTTTCTCCTGGGATATGGAAGCAACTTATCACCAAACCAGTACTTCCCTCTTCCTGCGGAAGGGAAATACACTGAGGCCGTGGTTGGTAAGATCTTTGGGTTTCAGGCATAGGAAGAAGAGGTAAAAAGGTAATGGGTGTTATATGATACATAAATCTCGAAGCATCATTCTTTCTATACCCTCAGCCGAACGAAATGCCATAATTACAAAACATCTTCATAATTGTTGTAACCCATAGCACAATTTTTTACATTAAAAAATATGTAATGCATACCCTGCTTATACTGCAGAAATAATCAACTTCATTGCCATTATACCTACAGTCCCTGACCACATAACTAAACTTGCACAGGGAAAAAAAACTAGCTAAAATACCTTAAATCTCTGTAACATAGCTTGTTTATGTGGATTAATTTTCCTCCCTACTATGTCTTTACTTTCTTCTGGTGGAAAATACCATCTACAGCTTTCTGGGTGTCTATTCATGCCAAGCTACCTTTAAAAAGAAAAGACAGTGTGTTACATTTAAAAATTTTTAGGGTATTTCAGACAAAAAGATTAAAGTTTGTATTTGTGTTATGAAATTTTAAATTTCTTTGAAAATATTTTTAATCACATTAAAATGTAATTTGAGGATGTAGGTACCTTCAAGCCATCTCCAGAAAAATTATTTGCAAATAAAAGGTTTTTAAAGGATAACATTTTTTTAAAAAGGGATCATCTATTTAAAATGCTGTCAAAGGCTTCCTGAATAGCCTAAGATAAGATTTATATTTTGATCCACTGTTAGGATTATTGCTAAACAGTCTTTTCATGAACTTCCAAAGTTTAATTCTATAACTTGAACTACTGTAGACCAGATCTGACATTCATGCATATATGTAGCAATGTTGAAGATGAATCTATTTTGTCCTGCAGCCCTTTGTTCTCATAGAGAAGTCTCTGTTGTACTTTAAAATTAGGCAAGCGGGCTTTCCTGGTGATGCAGTGGTTGAGAGTCCACCTGCTGATGCAGGGGACACGGGTTCGTGCCCCGGTCCGGGAAGATCCCACATGCCGCAGAGCGGCTAGGCCCGTGAGCTATGGCCACTGAGCCTGCACGTCCGAAGCCTGTGCTCCGCAACGGGAGAGGCCACACAGTGAGAGGCCTGCGTACCGCAAAAAACATTTATAAATAAATAAATAAATAAATAAAATTAGGCAAGAGAGTAACATTATTAATTATAAATGTCTGGACTGAATTTTACATAAGATAAGCACTTTAAAGCAGACACATTACAGTTTGTAACCCTTCAAAATTTGAGAATTAGGCACTTTGACAAATGTAACAACACTAACCTTGACTATATAAACCATAAGGAATTTGAAAATTTGCAAATATTTCCCCACCATATTCACCCTCCACTATAAAAATGACTGGAAGCTGTATACGTACCCGCAAACAAGCGGAAACAGATCTACTGCTCCTTTACTTGTTGAGCATTAGAAGTAATATTTTACTTATGATAATTTTTTATCCTTGGTAATATAGATTGCAAATTTGGTCAGTAGTAAACATCCTTTCCCTATGATGTGGAAGGCATTCAATCCTAAAGTGATAGAAGTCAGATTGCTAATGAAAAATATGTGTAGAAAACTATAAAGAAAATTTCTACCACAGATATACCAAGCTTTCACTAATTCAGTGATGAGGGATGATCAAATAGACTAGGTACCTTTTTATTTCTTTACAATTATTTTCATTCCTTAAAACTTTTTATTATGAAAAAATTCAAACATATAAGGAGAGGGAAACCTGTAATTACCCTCATGTCTCATCATGCAACTTAAATACATAGCACTGTTTTGCTAATCTCTTTCCATGTATTCTTCACACATGCTATTTTTAGGGGTATTTAAAAGTGTAACTAGATATCATATTTGTAAAATTTATGAACACCTCAGTATGCACCTCTAATAGATAAGAAATAATTTTAATAATGCCTTGCTTTTATCACATTATAACAATAATCCCATAATATATTTTTATACCTAGTCCATATTTAAATTTCTCTGGTGATCTTTAAAAATGCTTCTTAGAGTTGTTTCTTTTTTGAATCAGGATCCTATATGTTCTATATGTTAGATTTGGCTGTTAGGTCTCATTAGTCTCTTTTATTCCATAACAGTCCTCTCTCCCTTCCCTTTTTAAATGTCATTGATTTGCTGGAGAAATTGGATTAGGCATCCTGGTTCACATTCTGTATTTAACTGACTGCTTCCATGTCTTTTTGAACTGGCTCCTCTATCCCTGACTTTCCTGTGAAAGATATTTAGATTTGGGTTAAGCATTTGGGGAGAAAGAATACTTTATAGATGGTATGATTTATTTCCTAATAACTCCCAAAGAGGTACATAATGGCTGGTGTCATACTTAGTGATGTTTAAAGCAGTTTGGTGTGTTTAGGTGGCCTCAGCCTGATCCCTCCATTATAAAATTCATCATCAAATTTTCACTTAATGGTTTTAGCATCTATCAATGCTCATTGCCCAGATGCATTATTTTATACAGAGGTTGTAAAATGGTAGTTTGGTAGTTTTACATTCTAGATAGAATCTAATTCTATCATTTCTTCTGTAATTTTTAGCTGAAATTCTACATTAAAGAATTTTATTTACTTTTTCACGTTTCTTATCTAGTGTTTTAGGAAAGACAGGATAAATTCTCATCGTAATAAATTGATGCCTGGAAATCTGCAGTGGTGACCAATGATGTTGTTTGTTTTATAATCAGTAAGAATGCATTGGTTATTTTGCATTGATTTTTAGATATTTAATGATTTTTAATCAATATATCACTTATCCACCCCTTATGATTCTTTTCATTGTCTAGCTTAAATATGGTTGGTTGTTTAACTCTGGTTCACTATTAAACTGTGAACTTTTTAAAGTCAAAGTTTATGTCTTATTTGGTTATTCATAGCAGGATGACCTACATTGTGTAGATAGGTAATAAATATTGTGGCACTGAATGGAACAGAGTCAAGTCTGTGTAGAATATTTAGGCTGGAGGAGGCCATGAGAGATTGTCTAGTCTAGGCCATTGTCATCAGGCTAATATATATCTAAACCATTCTAGAATAGATCACTGTGTACCTTAAAGATCTCTAAGCACAAAACTTCCCAAACTTCTCCTGGAAGGCTATTGCAAGCAGCATTTTTAAAACTCTTACCTTATCCTTTAGATCAATGTGCTCTTTTTATTTATCTCCTTTCTCTTCTAGTATTCTGGTGGAAAAGGAAAAAAAATTCCTCTTAGATATTTCCTTTTCCATCTTTCTTTATGCCAAGGAATCTGTGTGCTTCTACTTTTATTACTTCGAAATGGACTTGCATTTCCAAATTAAATGTTATCCTCTGGTTGCTTAAATTGATTATTTACAGTCTTTTTTAATGATTATGATTGTAGTAATGGCTCTTAAATGATTAAACAGCTGTGTATTAGTTTTCAATTGCCACTATAACAAATTACCATGAACATGGCGGCTTAAAACATCACAAATTTATTATCTTATAGTTCTGTATGTCAGAAGCCCAATGTGGGTCTCTCTAGGCTAAAGTCAAGGCTGTAGGCAGGGCTGCATTCCTTTCTGGAGGCTCTGAGGGGAGAACCTGTTTCCCTGCTTTTTTGCAGCTTCTAGAGGGGCCCACATTCCTCTTCTACTTTCAAATCTAAAAAACAATACAAATGAATATATATATGTATATATATATATATATGGTATATATATGTACACAGAAAAAGACTCACAGATATAGAAAACAAACTAGTGGTTACCAAAGGGGAAAGGGAAGGGAGCAGGGGCAAGGGATTAAGAGATATGAACTACTATGTATAAAATAGAAAAGCAACAAAGATACATCATACAGCAGAGGAAATTATAGCCATTATTTTATAATAACTTTTGATGGAGTATAATCTGTAAGAATACTGAATCACTATGCTGTATACCTGAAAGTAATATAATATTGTAAATTAACTATACTTCAATAAAAAAAATCCAACAACATTGGGGCAAACATTGCTCACACCACATCACTCTGATCTCTTCTGCCTTCCCTCTTCCACTTTTAAGGATCCTCATGATTATATTGAGCCCACCTGGATAATCCAGGCTACTCTCCATATTTTAAGATCTGTGGATCAACAATCTTAATTGTATCTGCAACCTTAATTCTCCTGTGTCTTGTAACCTAAGATATTCACAGGTCCTGAAGATGAGGATGTGGGCAATCTTTGAGGGCTATTATTCTGCCTGGCACAGACTGTATGTTTGAAATTTGTGTCTCTATTCTATTCCCTTTCTGCTACCAATTTACAGTATGGTCATTCTCAATTCTGTTCATCTGTAAAACAGTAATAAAGTCTATTTTTCACAGATGTGCTGTGGGCATGTTAGTAAATTCATGATCATAAAGTGATGAGTTGAAATCCCTTGGGTCCAAGTTGCAAGAGCAAAGAATTTTTATTTCTTTATGGAAAAAAAGCGTCACTTATAACCCCTCTTCTTACTTTATTCTGTGAGAGGATAGTAGTATTTCTTCAGTTGCACCAAACTATACCCAAATATTGTAACTTACTTTCGTTTTCGAAACAAAGATTAAGTGTCACTTTGTTTGACTCATTCCACTTCTTGATGTGTTTAAAAGATCCCACCACTGAAATGAGAAGCTGTTGATCATTCAGAAATATTGAGGTTAACGTTTAGTGATATGTGGACTAAGACTCCTACTAAATAATCATTTATAAGCATTTCTACATTTATTTTAATATCTATCTATCTAGTATTGACAGAGGTATTTTCAAAAGTCACTTGCTGGTCTTACATGTAAAAATAAAAAACAAAATATTCCCTTTTGCTATTTTGGAAATTAAGATTCATATGAAACGTCTGTAAAACTTTTACTTCTGTAGAATCTTCTAAGATTTTTGTAGATTAATGGGAGCAGTAGAAAAAGTAGTATTTTCCCAGGTGACTATTAATAACCATTAATAGCCTTGAGTCCTGCAGTGATGTGCTAAAATATGATTCTTATATAATAGATCTGCTAGTTTCCCCTAACCTTTTTCCCCACATCATGAATGTTCTCATTTCTGGCTTACACATTCAATTTTTGCTTTGTTACTTTTATGTTCAGCTGTTGGTAATTTTGCAAACATCCAAAAAAGGAAAAAAATGAGAATTTTTTGACATTGAATCTTTATAGACTCATACTTTATGATGTTCTCTTGACCTCTGAAAATACTTTAATCAACGTCACCTGGGAAGGAAAAAGTTACATTCCATCTGTTTTGTAGAGCAAGTTAAGGAGTTATTTTAGTATCCTTACTGCAAGAAAAGCTTAAATTGGAAAAAAGTCATATATATTTATCACTACCAGGAATTCTGACTTAAGGATTTGTCTTCCAACCAGGTGTTAGGACTCCAAATGGATATAAGAGGGCAAATTGCTTAATCCTCATGTTCTCACAGCTGCTAACCTTTACATTCACCGCCCTAAGAGAGCGAGTTTCTCACACTGAGCCTCTCAGTTACTCGCCCTGGTCGCCATCTTGCCGGTAACCCCTCAGAGTGATTCCTGCTAGGGAGGAGGCAGACACGATACCGATAGCTCTGAGGTGCTCTGCCCTGGAGAGATCCTGGACCAGAATGCTAACATCTACATTCTGGGAAAGATCCTCCTCTGCCTGGAGAGGCAGCACCATTTGGGGAAAGAATATGTATGTTTTCAGGGAGACGGACCTGGGTTCAAACTCAACACAACTACTTACTACGAAGTAGTTCTGGGTAAGTCATTGAACTTCTCTCAGTTTCATTTTTTTCATCTATAAAATAGAAAAATAATCATTCAGGAGTGTTGTGAAGACTATAAATTATTTGTGAAGACTATAAATTATTATAAGACTAACATAAACCCTAGCACAGAGTAGGTATGTTTTATAATTTTTGTTAGTTGCTATTATAACAAACTGAGTGGTTTTAGATAATATACCTAACTTTCTGAGCTTTGTTTCAGTTGCTAATAATGAATGGACTAAATCACTGGTAAAGTTTTGGTCAGCTCTAAGATTTTAGCGCTTAGATTAAAAAACCTTAGTCCAAGTAATAGTCCTGTGCTTTCGTTTTCTGTTTTGTTTGTTTATTGGAGGATGCAGTGTCAGTAAAATTGCAGAGGTAGATTGTTTTAGCAGAGCTGTCAGTAACTGAAAAGAAGTAACCATACTACTGTCTATCGCAACTAAGAAGTGTTTTCTTGGAAAGGATAACTCCCCAAACTGATTAAGAAACCAAAGAAGCAAAAGCTAAGACAGTGACACAGCACTTTTGGCTCACACACAAGTGTCTTCCATAGTCACCATCTTTTAGTCCTAAAGGGGGGATTCCCTTTCAGTGCAATTGGCTGACTACTGTTGTCAGGTGACTCTTATTAGAGTTTCACAGCTGTGGCCTCCAAAGGAGAAGGTGAATCTTCGCAAGATACAGCTGAAAGGGTTTGGCATCCCTAGATTTCACTTTTCTTGTCTCTGTCGTACAAAGCAATTTTTAGCAAGAACATGGCAAGAATTTTGACCTGTCCTACTAAATATAGATCAAAATAAGACCTTGCCACTGTCTCATTTATTTTAACTGATGGTAGTTTTATCTTAACAAGTTCAGGCCAAACTTTAATCATCAGTTTCTTATTCTGACATTTCTTGCTTGCTTTTTATTTCACTGGGGAAAATTCATTTAAAATTTTTTTGAATAAAATTTATTTACAATGATTCAGATATGAAAATTATATGCTTATAAATGCAATTTATATTCCTCTATATTATTAACACCCCTTACAAGTTTTACCCCTTAATTTTTACATTTGTTTAGAAAGCAAGAGCAAATGCACAATTTTCTCTCATCCTTGCAACCCTTAGAACTTCAGCTGTCATTTTCTCTTCGTCATAAAAATATTTAAGCATGCTCTATTCATTTTTATGGAAGTGGGATGAAATACAAAATGATAAATATTCTACTATTTATTACAGGGAAGGATAAATATTACCTAATGACAAAAAATGAGTGAATATTTATTGTAAGTGCCACAAGGAAGGTGATGGTGGATTCACTGAAGAAAAATTGGAGGTTGAAAATAACTGAAGGAACTATATAAGGAATTAATTAAGCTGAAAAATAACTAGTGAAAATGGGCAAGGTAAACTAACAGGAAGAAAAGATACAGTGTCAGCCATTGAAGCCAGCTCAGTTCTCCTCATCTCTGGCAGAATTAGCAGGAGACTGAGCGGAAAGAGCAAAATAGCCTCCTGCGGTGAATACAAGGTAGTCCCAAAATGCAGATGAGGGATATGATAGTTACGCAGGGGTAGGTAGTAGTATTAGTGCCCTTTTACACATAAGAAAACTGAACCTCTGAGAGTTTTAAGTAACCTTCCCAAAGTGCCTCAGATGGTAAATAGCACCAAGGTTTGAACCCAGGAAGTCTGGCTCAAGAACCTGAGCTATGAAACACTGCACTCTACCGCCTCTCAAAACGTAGGGAATTTTATCTGTTCTTCTACAGAGGAAAGTACACACAAGCCCCTGATTTGTTGCTTCTATAATGTCCTTTATTTTATTTACTTATTTTTTTCTTTTTATAATGTCCTTTAAATAGTAAACAGACAAAAGGAAAGGCCATGTATCATGGAAGGAGCCATTGGCTACCTAACTCATTAAGGTTTAAATGAGTTAAAATATGTAAAGCAGTTCCTGTGTCCCCAAAACTTGGTCTCTTCTACCCATACCACCACCACCATCTTTCTTTATTGTGAGCTACCCTGTCAAGCCCTACTGCCCCTACTCTTCCTAAGGCCATATCTGGCCAAGGAAGGCAACATTTTTGTCTCTCTCCGTGAATATCCTAGAGGCTAAGCATTTTCTTTGACCATCACTCTTAATAAACTGCTATTTGTTTTTATTTTGGTGTGTCTAGTCCCAGACTCTATACAAATAGAAAACTCCCAGGAGTTAAGGACCCTAGAAGCCTTAGATTTCTTTTTCACGTCCAATGTTGTCATAATTTAGAAGCATGATGAATGAATGAATGGGTGAGAGTCAAGGGAGAGACCCAGGAAGTCTGAAATAGCTGTGGGTCACATTTAAGATGCATTTTTCTCTTCTGTTTAAAACTATTTCTTACTTACTTCTTTCTCTGGAAATGGTTTTATCACTGGGAAGTATTTGGCTTTAAATAGTCAAGATTAATCCAGATTTTTCATTAAAATAATAGGAATCTCAGAATCACTTTATTTTCCTCCAAGGTGCAAAATGTAGCAGAATTTGAGTAAGCTTCAAAGGGGAATTTTTAAAGAAATTGGCCTAGTGGGTACCAATTTCTTAATAAATGTTATGCCACCACTGAAACAATTCTCCATGAGTTTATACCAGAAAAGCCTTGTTTGATAACAGATGCCTATTTCACCTGTTTTAAGATAAAGATAACATCTTTTCAAAGTTCTATTTTTTATAAAAAAAGATAACATCTTTTCAAAGTTCTATTTTTTCTATCGGATTCAACTATAATGTTTCCATGGTCTTCCTGATCTCACCAAACAATAGATAAACTGTCTCCAAATTTATCATTTCTTGGAAATACAATAAAAGAAACTCAATATTCTTATATAAAGCACAACAATTTTTTTCAAAGGTATCGCACAGTGCACTGAGACCAAAATCTAACTTTAAAAAATTTATTCTTAATTATTTCTAGAAGGGTTCCCCCAAATAGCGTATGGCCCTTTTGTCATGGGTCAAAAGTATACCCTGTCCCAGATTTATGGCAAGAGGCTTGTTGATGAGAAGTGGTCTTAGAAAGATAGCTGCCAATAGGAGGATAAATTAGAGGGTTATCTGGGACAGATACTAGATAATGTTTAGACTTTATAATTTCCTTTACTTTTAGGAATGCGTCTCAAAACCAAGGACTATGATCAAATCCTAGTTTCCTAACCACCCATATATTATTTCCTTAAACATTTTACTTTCTCTGGACACAACACTCTGTCACATACTGATCCCATCTGAAGTGCTATGCTGCGAGCGCCAGCATTTACTCACATTCTGGTTTGGATTGTTCCATTTTCATTATTTTGCTTTTGTTTTCACTAGTCATGTCTCACCAGACAAACAGCTGCTCAGGGTGAGAGCTGACTCTCACCGTCCCTCGTGTACTCCATGATCAGGGTCAATAGATCTGTGCGTGTAGGAAATGACTCCCCAGAATTTGCTGGGAGTTTGCTGGGCAGGTCTCCCAGTCAACACAATAAAGTCCCTCTTTGCCTGGGGTAGAAATCTCTAGGAGAAAAAAAATGATGTAACTGGCTTACAGCGTTGACTCTACCCTATTTCTCAGGCCTGGTTATGGTTTACACCTGCGGTTCTGGCTTAATTATTAATGGTGCTCCCATTTCTCTCAAGAGTGTCCCAGTTTAGTTGAAAAATTATGTGCATAATATACACGTGGGAGAAAGCCTTGAATTCTTAGCATCGTCCCCCAGTCTTTCATCACCTGATTCCAAGCTAATAGCTCAGCCTTTTCTCTGCCACTGGGGGTACTCCTCAAGGAGAAGAGGTTTGCCACTGGTTGGCCTGATGCATTTCATGAACGAGGCTGAGTGCATAGTAGCCGCTCACCAAATGCTGGAGTGGAAGTTCTCACCAACCCACGAGCTGATGCTTTAATGTCATTGGGCACCTACAACATGCTGGACCAAGGGCTTTACAGAGACGGGTCATTGATTCCTCACAGCAACCCCTTGATGCAGCTACTATTAGCATCCTCTTCTTCCCAATGAAGACAGTAAATCCCTGAGTAGTGAAGGAGTCTGCAGGTGGCAGGCTGGCTCTAAAGCCCGTGCATTTGACCACCATGCCATAGTGCTTTCCCCATGGCGTCTAAGTGTTATGTGACCTTTGAACCCTATGTACAAACTCGTCTCCTGGGAATTATTCCTGACCCCCTCAACCCCCTCATGGTAACGCTGACTGAGCATTTAAAAAGAAAGAAAACACCTTGCCGATTTGAAGGCTCTGGTTTACCACCTAATAGTTAACATGATCTAGCTTTATTATTTGAAAGGAAAATATCCAAAGTCCCAACTTTTCAGTCATATTTCCTGTAGAGATAACATTAAAAACCTGATGCATTCACTGGAAAATGTGTGTGTGTGCAGGCTCTCCATCAAGAGCCAGCCCTTGCCAAACATTAAACAAGTTCACAGACAACACCCTACATTAAACTTCTCTGTGGGGTGCACATATAAAACACAGGCAAGGAAAAAACTACGACAATGAAGTCAACAGTTTTAATGTCTAACAGGTCTCTAAGCTAGGAAAGGATGGGTACTGGCTGTGGCAGCAAGTCGTAGGAGAAAGAGTTCAAGTATTGGTTTCCAGGGTCAGGGAGAGAATCTGTCAGCGCTTGCAAGTGAGGCAGGGTTAGCTAGGGACAGTGGCTGAGTGAGAAGCTCCAGACTGAAAGCCAGGATGACAGGAAATGAGGAATTACCTGGTCCATCTGGGTTGTGGTCAGGATGCGGGGAGGGATTGGGGATGGAGGGGCAGGTCGGGTGTGGCTTCCTGGGCATGTGACCAGTGCACTCAGAGGAACCCTGCAGTGAAGTTTAATGCTTTGCTGTCTTGGAAATGTTAGTAAGCTTACCTTTCAGTTTTATCTCATCAGTGAGGTGGGATGGGACAACGGTGTGTGTGCTGAGGGCTTGGCGCCTGGGCTCTTGTCTTTGTCTGCCACTCCCTCCCTTAATTTGCTTCTCAGCTGCCTGGTCCCCCACCCGCTGCTGTAGGCCTTCCTCTTTCCACCTCCACTTAGCAACTACTACTGCCCTCCACCTTCCGCAGGGACTTGGGTGTGGATGCAGGGAGGGTCTGGTGGGCACCTCCCCCCTTGGTGACATCTTGCAGGATGTGGTGGCAGCAGTCCCCACACTGGCTGGCAGTGACACAGTGCGTTAGCTTCTTTCCCACCCCCATTCAGGTAGCTCTGTCCCAGGACTGAGGTTACAATCCCTTGGGGTCTGTGGGTTCTGATGGCGGGCCTTTGGGAAAGGGAGACTGGCTTTTTTTTGCCCTGGGGGCTAAGGTGTGGGGTAAGGTGCTTTGATGCTGAGGCCGCTTCTGGTGGGAAAGGGTCCCACACAGTCAGGAGGGAGGGGATGGGGGGAGGTGAGGGTTTGTACGCCTCTGCAGGGCACAACATGAAATAACGAGTAAATACCATGACAGGTCAAGACAGAGTCCATGAAAGAGAGAAAATGTTTTATATTTTGGTGTCTTTAATGTTTCTTTTAAAATAGCAGATCCATCGTTTGATTTTTGCATTGACTGGGGTCATAAACTTACGTAGTAAGCACCCGGCGAAGTGTGTATTTTCAGTAGCTTCACCTCCCCAGCTCTCATCAAAATTATAGGAAGACTCTCAGGAAAAGTTTTCAGCAATGTCTTCCACATTGAAATCTGTCGTTGAAATGCTCCTCTGTTTGGAAAAAGGGTGCATCTTTCCTTCCAGACAGCAAACTGAAGAGTGAAGGAGTGTGGCGGAGCTTTCGGGGGTCCACCGTACAGTGTTTAGGAAAAGCACCTTTGAACCTCTTCCTTCCACCTCCACCTTTTCCACGTCCTCTCTTCTCATCAAAGCTGGGTTGTCATCTCTTATTTAGAGGCTTCACTCTGCAGCACAGAGATGAGGGGCTGCTTCTTACTGCTGCCATCTGTTCTGAACATACATACCAACATGAGCTTCGTGTCAGCTCCCTTCTGTGGTCTATGACTGAACATTCTAGAATCCCACCAATGGCAGATGCTCCTAGTCATTTTTGCATTAGCAGCTGCTCTGCGGTCCAAGGTGGCTGCGCCTTTTATGGTTTGTTTAACCTTCACCATTGTCTCACCCTGCTTGGGCGCCAGGGCCCTCAGGCTGCCTCTTAAGGGCTGAGAGAAGCCAGAACTGTCTCGGAGCCCCAGGGCATAGCAGAATGCTTTGTCAAAATGGGCATTTGTTCATTTTCCAAGTGATTTTGTAACGTTTAACAGAAATAAGGCCTGAACAGTGATTAGTAGGATTTCCTTTAAAATTTGGCTTAAATTACTTTTCAGGTGAAAGGTAAGGATTATCCTTACACACAAAACCACATACTATTTATAAGAAAGAACTTCAAAGGAAAAAAATATCAGTTCTACAGATAGGCTCCTCAAAGACGAATTCAGTGGTTGAAGTTTACCTGCTTTTCAAAAGATGATTTGCTGTTGCTGACAGCTATTTCCCAGACCTATACTTATTTTTCTTTTTCTGCAAAGCATCAAACTTCCTCCATCTTTACTCCAACCCCAGGCAATAAAGGGGTAGAGAAAAAGATTCATTCATTCTTTCAGAAAATGTTTGTTGTGCTATTACTGTGTTTCTAGGTTTAAAGGTACAGAAATGAACAAAATATGAACTGAATCTGGGCCAGATCCCACGTGATCCTCAGCCCACATCTTCCTACAGAGGCTTTCCTACAGAAATACTCTAAAAGGTGGAGGACTTCTATCTGTGATGATTCATGATGCTATAGACGTTCATTTTTATGTACAGCTAAGGGCAAGGTACTAGTAATCTACTTAGTGATTTATTAAAAATTGCTAAACTTCTGTATTCATAAATTCAGTAAGCATAGTAAATTTAGAGCAGAACTGGCACTACTTATAACTACTGTCTTCTATTTGGACTTCTGGCTTCCATGAGGCTTTGCAAAGCTATGACTTAGCAGGATTTCCCCATTTTCCAGAAAAATGCCCCATTAGTGTTTTTTCCAAAAGGGACACTGAACGTCCTGAAAGGATGTCAGTGATATTCCTGAGTTGGTCAAGACTATCAAGGGCCACTGTTAGAGCTTGTTAATATGTAATTACTTTAGGGTTACTTAATTATCACAGATGTGTTTTGTGGTGAGCTTTGTTAATACTACCTTTTGACAGGATACATCTGTTGCCTCAGTGATATTTGAGCTTCTCATTTTCTAGTAACCAGGCTTCAGAATGGATGTGGACTTCGGTTCAAATACAAATCATTTGGGCCTCCCTGGTGGCGCAGTGGTTGAGAGTCCGCCTGCCGATGCAGGGGACACGGGTTTGTGCCCCGGTCCGGGAAGATCCCACATGCCACGGGGTGGCTGCGCCTGTGAGCCATGGCCGCTGAGCCTGCGCGTCCGGAGTCTGTGCTCCGCAACGGGAGAGGCCACGGCAGTGGGAGGCCCGTGTACCGCAAATACAAATCATTTGTACCCCATTGCTGAAAGCAGTTTGCTGCTGTGGTGTCAATTTGTTATCCTTACTTTGTCACCGGAATGTGAGGATGGGGGTGGGCACGGGGAGCAAGGTTCGTTACAGGACTGAAATTTACAACTGCTTAGAGTAGCCCTTCAAGCGATGAGTAGACAAGTAGCATTTTATGGTCTTTTTACCCTCCAACCCCCTCACCAGACTGCACCCCTCTCTCAGCGAGACTGCTCTCTTTCAGCCCTCCTTCATGGACCAGCAGGTGAGGGAACAGTGTCTGAAGCACGGGCAAGGCAGCTGAGACAGAACTGCAGCACCAAAGGCCCCCCTGAAGCTCTGTTTGCTTACCCGTAGAGTGGCCGCACTTAAGATTGTGCTTTTTAAGAACTGAATAGTCCGTGAGTGGGACTCTCTGCCTGGGCTTAAAACAGAAGGAGGCTTTTCAAGGGTAATTTTCAAACAGACATTACTCAGTGTTGATGAAATAAGGCGCAGGAGCTGTCTGCCAAATGTTAAAAGATAAAGGGAATACTTAAATTTGGATTGTACCCCTCAGGTCAGATTACAGCTAAGTGTGGCATGTGGATGCTTGCAGATGCAGAGAAAAACTAATAATTTTCTATATGGAGATTTCCATGACCATAGATTCTTTTTTCAGGTTTTGTGGATGACATTGTACTTAATAGGAGTCTTATGATATGCCACATTGATTTCCAATAAAATAGTTACCTTAGCTTATCAAATCCTAAAGTACCTTTAACTATAAATCATACCACTATTTTATATAAATCTAAGAAAGAATAAAGCTGCTGATTTATGACACTGCTTTTGCATCCCTGGGGCTTGTGAGGGAGCTTCCTTTGACTCATTGATACATAAATTTTTTTTAACATCTTTATTGGAGTATAATTGCTTTACAATGGTGTGTTAGTTTCTGCTTTATAACAAAGTGAATCAGCTATACACATACATATATCCCCATATCTCCTCCCTCTTGCATCTCCCTCCCACCGTCCCTATCCCACCCCTCTAGGTGGTCACAAAGCACCCAACTGATCTCCCTGTGCTATGCGGCTTCTTCCCACTAGCTATCTATTTTACATTTGGTAGTGTATATATGTCCATGCCACTCTCTCACTTCATCCCAGCTTACCCTTCCCCCTCCCCATGTCCTCAAGTCCATGCTCTACATCTGCGTCTTTATTCCTGTCCTGCCCCTAGGCTCTTCAGAACCTTTTTTTTTTTTTTTTAGATTCCATATATATGTGTTAGCATATGGTATTTATTTTTCTTTCTGACTCACTTCACTCTGTATGACAGTCTCTAGGTCCATCCACCTCACTACAAATAACTCAATTTTGTTTCTTTTTATGGCTAATATTCCATTGTATATATGTGCCACATCTTCTTTATCCATTCATCTGATGATGGACGCTTAGATTGCTTCCACGTCCTGCTATTGTAAATAGAGCTGCAGTGAATATTGTGGTACATGACTCTTTTTGAATTATGGTTTTCTCAGGGTATATGCCCAGTAATGGATTGCTAGGTCATATGATAGTTCTATTTTTAGTTTTTTAAGGAACCTCCATACTATTCTCCATAGTGGCTGTATCAATTTACATTCCCACCAACAGTGCAAGAGGGTTCTTTTTTCTCCATACCCTCTCCAGCATTTATTGTTTGTACTTTTTTTTTTTCCTCTTTTTTTTTTTTTTTTTTTTTTGCGGTACGTGGGCCTCTCACTGTTGTGGCCTCTCCCGTTGCGGAGCACAGGCTCTGGACGCGCAGGCTCAGCGGCCATGGCTCACGGGCCTAGCTGCTCCGTGGCATGTGGAATCTTCCCGGACCGGAGCACAAACCTGTGTCCCCTGCATTGGCAGGTGGACTCTCAACCACTGCGCCACCAGGGAAGCCCTGTTTGTAGATTTTTCGATGATGACCATTCTGACTGGTGTGAGCTGATACCTCACAGTAGTTATGATTTACATTTCTCTAATGATTAATGATATTGAGCATCCTTTCATGTGTTTGTTGGCAATCTGTATATCTTCTTTGGAGAAATGTCTATTTAGGTCTTCTGTCCAAGGGTTGGGTTGGGTTGTTTGGTTTTTTTGATACTGAGCTACGTGAGCTGCTTGTGAACTTTGGAGATTAATCCTTTGTCAGCTGCTTCGTTTGCAAATATTTTCTCCCATTCTGAGGGTTGTCTTTTGGTCTTGTTTATGGTTTCCTTTGCTGTGCAAAAGCTTTGAAGTTTCATTAGGTCCCATTTGTTTATTTTTGTTTTTATTTCCATTTCTCTAGGAGGTAGGTCAAAAAGGATCTTACTGTGATTTATGTCATGGAGTGTTCTGCCTACGTTTTCCTCTAAGAGTTTGATAGTGTCTGGCCTTCCATTTAGGTCTTTAATCCATTTTGAGTTTATTTTTGTGTATGGTGTTAGGAAGTGTTCTAATTTCATTCTTTTACATGTACCTGTCCAGTTTTCCCAGCACCACTTATTGAAGAGTCTTTTCTCCATTGTATATTCTTGCCTCCTCTATCAAAAATAAGGTGACCATATGTGTGTGGGTTTATCACTGGGCTTTCTATCTTGTTCCATTGATCTATATTTCTGTTTTTGTGCCAGTACCATACTGTCTTGATTATTTTAGCTTTGTAGTATAGTCTGAAGTCCGGGAGCCTGATTCCTCCAGCTCCGTTTTTCTTTCTCAAGATTGCTTTGGCTATTTCGAGTCTTTTGTGTTTCCATACAACTTGTGAGATTGTTTGTTCTAGTTCTGTGAAAAATGCCATTGGTAGTTTGATAGGGATTGCATTGAATCTGTAGACTGCTTTGGGTAGTATAGTCGTTTTCACAATGTTGATGCTTCTAATTCAAGAACATAGTATATCTCTCCATCTGTTTGTATCATCTTTAATTTCTTTCATCAGTGTCTTATAGTTTTCTGCATACAGGTCTTTTGTCTCCTTAGGTAGGTTTATTCCTAGGTATTTTATTCTTTTTGCTACAATGGTAAATGGGAGTGTTTCCTTAATTTCTCTTTCGAATTTTTCATCATTACTATATAGGAATGCAAGATATTAATTTGCATTAATTTTGTATCCTGCTACTTTACCAAATTCATTGATCAGCTCTAGTAATTTTCTGGTAACATCTTTAGGATTCTCTATGTTTAGTATCATGTCATCTGCAAACAGTGACAGCTTTACTTCTTCATTTTCTATTTGGATTCCTATTTATTTCTTTTTGCTATGGCTAAAACTTCCAAAACTATATTGAATATTAGTGGTGAGGGTGGACAACCTTGTCTTGTTCCTGATCTTAGAGGAAATGGTTTCAATTTTTCACCATTGAGAATGATGTTTGCTGTGGGTTTGTCATATATGACCTTTATTATGTTGAGGTAAGTTCCCTCTATGCCTACTTTCTGGAGGGTTTTTATCATAAATGGGTGTTGAATTTTGTCGAAAGCTTTATCTTCATCTATTGAGATGATCATATGGTTTTTATCCTTCAATTTGTTAATATGGTTTATCACATTGATTGATTTGCATATATTGAAGAATCCTTGCATTCCTGGGATAAACCCCACTTGATCATGGTGTATGAGCCTTTTAATGTGTTGTTGGATTCTGTTTGCTAGTATTTTGTTGAGGATTTTTGCATCTATGTTCATCAATGATATTGGCCTGTAGTTTTCTTTCTTTCTGACATCATTGTCTGGTTTTGGTATCAGGGTGATGATAACCTCGTAGAATGAGTTTGGAAGTGTTCCTCCCTCTACTATATTTTGGAAGAGTTTGAGAAGGGCAAGTGTTTCTTAACTCTTCTGTAAATGTTCGATAGAGTTCACCTGTGAAGCCATGTGGTCCTGGGCTTTTGTTTGTTGGAAGATTTTTAATCACGGTTTCAATTTCAGTGCTTGTGATTGGTCCGTTTATATTTTCTGTTTCTTTCTGGGTCAGTCTTGGAAGGTTGTGCTTTTCTAAGAATTTGTCCATTTCTTCCAGGTTGTCCATTTTATTGGCATATAGTTGCTTGTAGTAATCTCTCATGATCCTTTGTATTTCTGCAGTGTCAGTTTGTATTTCTCCTTTTTCATTTCTAATTCTGTTGATATGAGTCTTCTTTTTTTTCTTGATGAGTCTGGCTCATGATTCATCAATTTTGTTTATCTTCTCGAAGAACCAGCTTTTAGTTTTATTGATCTTTGCTATCGTTTCCTTCATTTCTCTTTCATTTATTTCTGATCTGATCTTTATGATTTCTTTCCTTTGCTAACTTTGGGGTTATTTTGTTCTTCTTTCTCTAATTGCTTTAGGTGTAAGGTTAGGTTGTTTATTTGAGATGTTTCATGTTTCTTGTTTCTTGAGGTAGGATTGTATTGCTATAAACTTCCCTCTTAGAACTGCCTTTGCTGCATCCCATATGTTTTGGGTCATCATGTTTTCATTGTCATTTGTTTCTAGGTATTTTTTGCTTTTCTCTTTGATTTCTTCAATGATCTCTTGGTTATTTAATAGTGTATTGTTTAGCCTCCATGTGTTTGTACTTTTTTTTTTTTTTTTTACTGATTTTTTCCTGTAATTGATATCTAGTCTCGTAGCATTGTGGTCAGAAAAGATACTTGATACAATTTCAACTTTCTTAAATTACCAAGGCTTGATTTGTGACCCAAGATATGATCTATCCTGGAGAAGATTCCATGAGCACTTGAGAAGAAAGTGTATTCTGTTGTTTTTGGATGGAATGTCCTATAAATATCAATTAAGTCCATCTTGTTTAATGTATCATTTAAAGCTTGTGTTTTCTTATTTATTTTCATTTTGGATGATCTGTCCATTGGTGAAAGTGGGGTGTTAAAGTCCCCTACTATTATTTTGTTACTGTCGATTTCCCCTTTTATGGCTGTTAGCAGTAGCCTTATGTATTGAGGTGCTCCAATGTTGGGTGCATAAAGATTTACAATTGTTATATCTTCTTCTTGGATTGATCCCTTGATCATTATGTAGTGTCCTTCTTTGTCTCTTGTAGTAGTCTTTATTTTAAAGTCTATTTTGTCTGATATGACTATTGCTACTCCAGCTTTCTGTTGATTTCCATTTGTGTGGAATACCTTTCTCCATCCCCTCATTTTCAGTCTGTATGTGTTGCTAGGTCTGAAGTGGGTCTGTTGTAGACAGCACATACACAGGTCTTGTTTTTGTATCCATTCAGCCAGTCTCTGTCTTTTGGTTGGAGCAGTTAATCCACTTACATTTAAGGTAGTTATCAATATGTATGTTTCTATTACCATTTTCTTAATTGTTTTGGGTTTGTTATTATAGATCTTTTCCTTCTCTTGTGTTCCCTGCCTAGAAAAGTTCCTTTAGCATTTGTTGTAAAGCTGGTTTTGTGGTGCTGATTTCTCTTAGCTTTTGCTTGTCTATAAAAGTTTTACTTTCTCCATCAAATCTGAAAGAGATTCTTGCTGGGTGGAGCCATCTTGGTTTTAGGTTTTTCCCTTTCATCACTTTAAATATGTCTTGCCACTCCCTTCTGGCTTGCAGAGTTTCTGCTGAAAGATCAGCTGTTAACCTTATTGGGATTCTGTTGTATGTTATTTGTTGTTTTTCCCTTGCTGCTTTTAATATTTTTTCTTTGTATTTAATTTTTGACTGATTAATATGTGTCTTGACATGTTTCTCCTTGGATTTATCCTCTATGGGACTGTCTGCACTTCCTGGAGTTGATTGACTATTTCCTTTCCCATATTTGGGAAGTTATTAACTCTGATCTCTTCAAATATTTTCTCAGTCTCTTTCTTTTTCTCCTCTTCTTCTGGAACCCCTACAATTCGAATGTTCATGCATTTAATGTTGTCCCAGAGGTCTCTGAGACTGTCCTCAATTCTTTTCATTCTTTTTTCTTTATTCTGCTCTGTGATAGTTATTTCCACTATTTTATCTTCCAGGTCACTTATCCATTCTTCTGCCTCAGTTATTCTGCTATTGATTACTTCTAGAGAATTTTTAATTTAATTTATTGTGTTGTTTATCATTGTTTGTTTGCTCTTTAGTTCTTGGTCCTTGTTAAATGTTTTTTGCATTTTGTCTATTCTATTTCCAAGATTTTGGATCATCTTTACTATCATTATTCTGAATTCTTTTTCAGGTAGACTGCCTATTTCCTCTTCATTTGTTTGGTCTGAGGGGTTTTTACCTTGCTCCTTCATCTGCTGTGTGTTTTTCTGTCTTCTCATTTTGCTTAACTTACTGTGTTTGGGGTCTCCTTTTCGCAGGCTGCAGGTTCGTAATTCCCATTGTTTTTGTTTTTTCCCCCTGGTGGGTACGGTTGGTTCAGTTGGTTGTGTAGGCTTCCTGATGGTGGGGACTAGTACTTGTGTTCTGGTGGATGAGTCTGGATGTTGTCTTTCTGATGGGCAGGACCATGTCCAGTGGTGTGTTTTGGGGTGTCTGTGACCTTATTATGATTTTAGGCAGCCTCTCTGCTAATGGGTGGGGTTGTGTTCCTGTCTTGCTAGTTGTTTGGTATAAGATGTCCAGTCCTGTCGCTTGCTGTTTGTTGAGTGGAGCTGGGTCTTAGCATTGAGATAGAGATCTCTGGGAGAACTCTCACCGACTGCTATTACATGGGGCCAGGAGGTCTCTGGTGGACCAGTTTCCTCAACTCAACTCTCCCACCTCAGAGGCACAGGCCTGACACCTGGCCGGAACACCAAAACCCTGTCAGCCACATGGTTTTCAGGATGTCAGAGGTCTTCTGCCAGCATTCAGTATGTGTTCTGTAGGAATCGTTCCACATGTAGATGTAGTTCTGATGTATTTGTGGGGAGGAAGGTGATCTCCACGTCTTACTCCTCTGCCGTCTTGAAGCCATCTCCTGATACATAAATTTTATATTATCTATTTTTTGTAAAAACAGATGATTTTATATTTAATAAATTCTTTGTTAGAATAGCTTTATGTTTAAGAAAAGTTGCAAGTATAAGACCGAATTTCTGTGTACTTGACATTCAATTTCTCCTATTCACATCTTAGGTACAATATGGTACATTGTCACAACTAAGGAACCAGTATTGATACATTATTAGCTAAAGTCCACAATTGATTTGATTTCCTCCATTTTAACCTAAGATCTTGTTCCATTCCAAAGTCCCATGCAGGACACCACATCACACCTAGTCATGTCCCCTTAGGCTCCTGTAGACTCAATCTCCCAGACTTTCCTTGGTTTTGATGACCTTAATGGTTTGGAGGAGTCGTGGTTAGGTATTTTGTAGAATGTCTTTCAGTTTAGTTTTGTCTGATGTTTCTTCTCATGTTTAGACTGGGGTTTTGGGGAGGAAGAGGTGTATTACTTTAAAAAAAATATTGAAAGTAAGCAAAAGAAAAATTACTGCTAAATATTCTTCACCTTGAGAATCCAACTCTCATGCCTCACCCTTCAACTCAGAGCTATCGGTAGCCTTGTTTTTCCACCACATCACTCTGTGCCAGCATGAACAGTGGTTAGGCCATGTTTTAGAAACACTGCTCCCCTGGGTTTCCTTCTAAATCACTGACCCTCTTCAGCCAGTTATTTTATTTATTTATTTTTTTTGCGGTACGCGGGCCTCTCACTGTTGTGGCCTCTCCCGTTGCGGAGCACAGGCTCCAGACGCGCAGGCTCAGTGACCATGGCTCACGGGCCTAGCCACTCTGCAGCATGTGGGATCTTCCTGGACCAGGGCACGAACCCGTGTCCCCTGCATTGGCAGGTGGACTCTCAACCACTGCGCCACCAGGGAAGCCCTTCAGCCAGTTTTGAAGCTGTTCCTTTCTTGACCTTACTGGAAGGTGTCAGGCAGTGGCAGCAAGGACCAAACTGCCCCTGGCCAAAGTACCATGCCACTGACTGTTAAATGTATTTGAAAGATTTCAAAAGCTGGGGAAAAAGTATGTCTTAGAACCAATGAAGTATGGTATTCTGAACTTTTAATATGCCATTTCCTATAAAACAGCTTTATATTGAATATTGTCAAATTACCATTTGAGGTTCAGACATAAATATGTTGATGTTATGTCTCCAGATCAAATTAAAACCAGTCAATTTCCACCTGCTAGATTCATGAAAAGTTGAATATCTTTTCCTTAAGACTCTTTCACTGCCCCCACAGTTTTCAAAATCCCAAGGAGCTGGTACGGTCCCAATGGAGGCCCATCCAACTTATGCATGCTGTATGGCTTAGTTACATTCAAGACCACCTCGCCTGCACTAAGCCCTGTTGTTGGCTGGTCCTCCACCACCGTATCAGGTGCCTGCTGGCCAAAATCCCTGCATGGGCGAGCACAGCTGCTCAGAGGAGACCCGTTCTGTGAACAAGCCTCTGGCTCAGTGCCCAGTGTTCTCCTTGGCAGGTTTCCAGGGCGGCAGCTCAAGGGTCTTACTCTCCAGCCCATCCTAAGACTCCATCTACCTCCGGAGAGCAAGAGGAGATTCCAGCCTCCACTGGGGACCCAGAGGGAGTTGTCTCCCTCCTGTTTGGGGATGAACCGAGGATTAAGCCTCAGTGTTGTTGTTGTTGTTGTTGTTGTTGTTGTTTTGCGGTACACGAGCCTCTCACTGTTGTGACCTCTCCCGTTGCGGAGCACAGGCTCCGGACACGCAGGCTCAGTGGCCATGGCTCACGGGCCCAGCCGCTCCGTGGCATGTGGGATCTTCCCGGACTGGGGCACGAACCCGTGTCCCCTGCATCGGCAGGCAGACTCTCAACCACTGCGCCACCAGGGAAGCTCCCTCAGTGTTGTTTTTAAACGTCCAAATCACGATAGAAACAGTCTGGCCTCCTTCAAAAATAAACCTAACTACTGACAAAAGGTGTTTATGGACTGTCTTTAACAGGCTCAAAGTTACTTGGAAATTGATTTTGATTTTGAAACTTCTCTCTGGGCCTTGAACAGTGTCTGGGATGATGTCCACCTTCCCTGATTGAGTCCAGAGGGTCCCAGATCTTTAAAGCAAAAGGGTGAGAGCAGAGTGGTGCCTGGCCCTCTCCTGCTAGAGTAAAGCCTGCACACCCTCCACAGATCTGGTCTCTGACAGGATGTTTGCAAGCCAGCTGTCTTTAGCTTATGGAGAAGGTGGCTCTCTGTATATTGTGATTTCAGGGACAGAAGAAAGGAATTAGGAAGGGTGCTAGGCCAAAAGATTCTCCCCATTGGTTACTTGATGCCATGTATATATTCAGTAGAGGACATATGCTTGTCTTTTATGTAATTAAAATAGAACAGATCATGAGTAGGGGTAGTGTATTAATATGAATTCACTCATGCTAAGTTGTAAATAGTTGCTTTTGTGATCCTCTCTAAGAACAAATGAAAATAAGATTGATGAGGATTACCACATCTGGTAAAGAGATAGTCAAAGAGGGAAATGGACATGGAAGCTTAAATCTGGGGCCTTCATAAGCAAGTTTGTTCTAACTCACAATTCTGGTAAGCTTGGCTTTAGGTGTAAATATTCCAGTAATGCTTCCAATCCACTGCCTCGGTTTATATATTCCTACATCATTGGAGTAAAAGAATATGTAATATAATTGGTTACATCATTCTTTGTTTATTTTCCTAATCCATGTCTCAGGCACTCAATAAAAATGCTGAAGCAGGTTACAAAATAAAATCCTAGTGTAACATTTAAAAATATTTAGTAATAAAAGGGACAGAATAATGAGGGTTCAATATTCTGATAAAGCCAGGGAGTTACTCAACAGAAATGTATGTTTAGGGTCCTGCATGTTTAAAAAACGTGGTTCAGATATTTTACAGTAGGTTTTATCATATTGAGGAAGTATTCCATTAAATCCGTATTAATAAAGAATTGATGTTGAATTTTGTCAAATGCCTTTTCAGCACTTGTGGAAATCGGTGCTTTTTTTTCTCTTTACGTTCCTGGAATAAACTACACTTAGCTGTAATGTACTATTATGTGCTGCCAGATTCAGCTTGTCAATATATTTTACAGGATTTTTTGCATTGATATTTGTGAGCAAGTATTGTTAAAGAAAAATTATTCAGTGACACTTGTTAAAGATGGTAAGGAAGACTTTATTCAAGGGGGAGGGGGTTCTTGTGATAGATATAGGGAAAATTGCAGTGTTGTCTTGTAGTGAGGGAGAGAAATTGGGCTCAACTCCAAATATAACAAGGAAAAGTGGGAATTATAGCTAAGGAGCAGAGTAGGAGTGAATGGATGGAAAATTACTAAAAGGAAACGTCAGGGGTCAGGGAGGATTCTGGCGAAACTGACCTAACAGTGTTCTTGATGTAGATAGGCCAGGGTGATCAGATATCATCTGTGAGATGGAGGGTGATGGGGAACTTGATTGGATACCAAGTGTAATCAAGTATGGAAGATGGCGGATTCTGGCTCAACTGTCTCAGGATTCCTGCTCTAATTGGACAATGCAGAAATGAACACAGAAGCCCAAATGTCAGAGCCTAGTTGAGCAAGAGCTCAGAAGAGCCTGATAAGAGTTTGGTCAAGAGAGAGAATCTTTGTCAGGGTGGGGTGTAATTTTCTTTTTTAGTGAAATTTTTGCATTTTGAAATCTTTGCTTGCTTTAAAAAAAAAAAAACGGTTTTGGGCTTCCCTGGTGGCGCGGTGGTTGAGAGTCTGCCTGCTAATGCAGGGGACACGGGTTCGAGCCCTGGTCTGGGAGGATCCCACATGCCGCAGAGCAACTGGGCCCGTGAGCCACAACTACTGAGCCTGCGCATCTGGAGCCTGTGCTTCGCAACAAGAGAGGCCGCCATAGTGAGAGGCCCGCGCACTGCGATGAAGAGTGGCCCCCGCTTGCCACAACTAGAGAAAGCCCCCGCACAGAAACGAAGACGCACACAGCAAAAATAAATAAATTAATTAATAAACTCCTACCACCAACATCTTCTTTAAAAAAACAAAACAAAAACGGTTTTGAACATTTTCCTTTTAAAATATGTCCTCAGGGCTCTTAGGACACAAAATTCTGCTTTTAAGAAATCATCATTATGATTGCTAACATTAAATTAGCACTTTCTGCGAATAATCATTACTAAAACCCCTATGAGCCCAGGTACTATGAGTTTTCAATTTTGCATGTGAGGAACTAGGTGCACTGATGTTAAGTATTTTTCCTTGTACTAGCAACTAGCTGAGCAGGATTTGAGTGCAGGCTCCAGGGTCCATGCTCTTACCCAGAAATTTAGTCTGTGATGAAACCAAACTGTTAAAAAGATGACAGGGGTAAAGTACATTATTTTGTTTGTTCAGGTCCCTTACCTGATTTCCTTTAGGATCATCCTGGCTTATTTTGTTTCTTTTGTGGAAACTCGCATGGCAGGAAAAGGAGAAAAAACCTCACTACGACACCATCCTGAAGTAGTGTGGCTTGCAATGCAAATGTCCCCTAACAAAAATGTGAGAATTAGGATTTTTTGAGCAGAGCGAGTATGGGAAGATTATTTGTGTTACCAAAAAATCTAGGACTTTATAAAGAATTTCAATAGTAGATTTCCTTAAACAGGAAGCTGTCTGTATCCTCCACCACAGGGCATTCAAAATATGAAGCAAATTAGATTTAATTAGTCTGCAACATTGTCAGGTATGGAAAAAGTGTCAAGGTAACTGCATTCTATACATTTTCTTAATATTTCTTAATAATACACATTCTCTAAAAAGTAGTTGATTTTGGCATGTGTTGCCAAAATTTCTGATCAGGCTACAGTGTATATATTTCCAGACTGCTACAAATCCACAAAGAATTTCATAGTGCAGAACAGAAATAGAAATCTTGTTTTTCAGTTGTTCTATTTTTCCACGTCTGTGTTCCCAACTGAACATAAAGACTACTGAAATGCGTGAATTTGGAAGTTTTTAATGAGAGTGAGAGCCAGCATATGCACCCAAGTCCCGACATCTGTTCCAATTTGTAATTGGCTGTAACAGCCTATGCTCTATGCAGAACAACTGTGATCATAACAAAAATTACGTTTAAATTGCTCATGTAACCATATGTCTCAGATCATGGCACTGTCTTTAGCTTCTATGTGTGTTATTTTTCTAGTATTTCAGGCCTTTTTTTTAAAAAAAAAAAAACCACTGAGGTATAGTTGAATTAACGTGTATCAAGGAAGGAAATAAAAGGCTAACTCTACTCTGCCACAGTGAGAACAATTTAAGAAAAATGGGATTTAGCTTTGTTTTCTAGAAGTGAGTTCCAGAGACTTATTAAAAGGGCATTTTGGGGACAAGATTAAGAGCTACATAATTTGCAGGGCCAAGTGCAAAATAAAAACACAGGGTCCATGGCTCAAAAACCAGGAAAAAATGTCATTAAAGGTACTAAAATATAAAGTGTTTTCCAGTTTCTCAACTTGTCATGGTGCTCTTTTATTTGCTATTTAAGGTCATTTAAGTAAAGAAAAATGACGAGTAAATTATTAGTATTTCTTTATATTGCACAGTGCTAGTTTTAAATGCAAATGTAAGATCCTTTAAGTCCTAAGCAGAATCACTAAAATGCCACAATTTGTATTTTGTAGTTCATGCATACGTACTTTATTCTTGCCACACTAGTGGAAATGCACAGAACTCAACTTTTTGATGCTTGCTCATTCTGCTAATACCCTCTGCCTTCCACTTACTCACGAGTGAGGGAGAACTGAAAACAAAAGGAAGCAGGGGTTTCTCTAGCTTTTCCTTTCCCTCTGTGTCCTAATTTTCAGTGTCAGTGTCTGGCTAATACAGGAAAGGAACATGAATAAGAAAGGACATGATAGGATTCTTTGGTCATTTTTGTTTCTTAAAATGCTGTTGCCTTCTTTCTGCATTTGAAGCAAGTTCTGGTTCAAATGGAAGTGTGACCTCACAGGGCTGTCAGTTTCCCTTCCACAGACCCTTACTCAGTGGTAGATGTAATACGCTTACCTTATTTGACCTTTGAGTCTTACTGGACTCCCACACGACATGGGCCCTTTGGAATGCTATGCTAATGGGTACCTAGAATGCTATACATGGATGGAAGGAAGTGCAGACATGCATTATTGTTCTCATCTGCTCTGCTCACACTCATGCTCCATTATGCCATTGGACAGCCCTTATAAAACATGAATTCAAAGATAAAAGTATTAAGAATTTCATGATGGTGACAGCAGGATATTAAACTAAGCGTGGGACCCTTCTGAACATGGGGCCCATGTGACTGTACGTGCTGCCCATGAGGCTGACCCTGCCTCAGTGACCTCATCTACAAATTGGGATGAGAATAGTTCTTGTCAGGTAGGATTGCCATGAGGAGTAACTAAATTATGAATATAATGTATCCAGCACATAGGAAGTACTCAACACACAGTAGTTTCTTAATACCTATATTGCTCTATATCCCAAATAAAATCAGGAAATGGTTATTATATTGTTACTAGAGAACTTGATTTAAGTTGAGCTTTTCCTTATATAAGCTCCACTAAGCAAGATATGCTTTCAAATACATGAGACTGAAACACAGCAAACGCTCCTTTATCTGTATTTTGGTTATTAGGCACCAATACGATCAATGAGCCAAAGCTCTGAGGTCAATTCAAGAGGTTACCTGGTTTATCTTTTGCAGTGGTAATTACTGCAGCAGGTTATAGCAAATAGGGCCTGGTGAGGTGTCCAGGAAAAAGACAAAGGCTTGAGTCATTAAACATGGTTGAAGGCCAGGTTGTCTCTGGCTGAGAATGAGGTCAGCCCCATAAAGCCTTGGGCTTCAAACACATGGAGGGGAGATATTTGAAAGAAAACAAAGACATGAGCTCCGTCTGAGCAAGTAGGAGTGAACTGCGATTGACTACAGCATCTGGATGAAGTGTGGTGTAGAATGAGTTCCAGGATCCAGAGTTACTGAAGAAATATTGTAGATAGTACCCATCAATCAATTGATTAATCCAATAGAGCTGCTTATAAAATGCTATTTTATATGCCCAGAGTGTATTTGGTTTATTTTTACACTGTGTATAGACCAACCATTCCTCTTTTTTTTTTTTTTTTTTTGCGGTACGTGGGCCTCTCACTGTTGTGGCCTCTCCCGTTGTGGAGCACAGGCTCTGGACGTGCAGGCTCAGCGGCCATGGCTCACAGACCTAGCCACTCCACGGCATGTGGGATCTTCCCGGACCAGGGCACAAACCCGTGTCCCCTGCATGCATCGGCAGGCGGACTCTCAACCACTGCGCCACCAGGGAAGCCCCAACCATTCCTCTTGAAAACATCAATTTTAAAAACTTTGATAAATTATCAGCCCCTGATTGAGTTAACACATATTGATTGTCTAAATATCATTTTATTTAAAACCTAAATATTTTAATTTTTATTTATTTTTTTTACTGTCCACATTTTAATTTTTATATTTTTAGGTTGTTAAAATTTATTGAAGTGTATTTGATTTACAATGTTGTGTTTAATTTCTGCTGTACAGTAAAGTCACTCAGTTATACATACACGTATTCTTGTTCATATTCTTTCCCATTATGTTTATCACAGGATATTGAATATAGTTCCCTGGGCTATACAGTAGGACCTTGTCATTACTATTCAATGTTTTGATGAATACAGACACCTGTGTACCTTAAAATTGTCAAGACACCAGCCCACAGATTTCCCTCATAAAACCTAAATCTTTTTAAAAGAGATTCTCTATTTTCCATTGGTATATTTTAGGTGAAAATTATACCAACTTAAATTGTGATTTTGTTTAAAAATTGTTCATGAAAATGATTGATTGGATGTGATAACAGACTGAAATGCAAACAGGATAAAAAAATAGGTAGGATGTTATGAATATTCAGATTCCCGAGAAAGTGAGCAATTTCAGATCGTTCAACAGGTGAGACTCTTGTGTCCTGCACGAGTATGATTTTCCTTCTCTGACTTTGAAGCACCAGACTGACCCTCTGTGAGGAGTAGGATAACAAAAGAAATATGATCTGATTTTTAAAAAAGTCTCTTCGCAGAGAAAAGGACTGATGAAAATGTGGCATGAAATCTGTGTCTAGCATAATTCTTTTAAGACTTCTCCCTGACTCCTGTCCATGGGGTTTTGAAAATCTGGATTTAATTTTCATTTTAAAAACTTAATGGCCTGGACTATCCCGAGAAATTTGAACTTTCTGAATTCCTGGGCCCTCTCACCCACCCGTGCTGTGGTTACGATGACTGAAGCTGACTAAAGCTGGGAACACTGATTCAGGAATGGGTTTGCTGTCATGAACTCTGTTCGCAAAGAATCTTACTGATAAATAATGTTACTGTTTCCAGATGCTGAGCCTAAATATCTGATAGTCGTGCGGCCCGCTCCTCCTCCCAGCCAAAAGAAGTCATGCTCAGGTATTTTTGTTGATTTTTTTTTGTAATTAACTTTAAAGCATGCCTTTTCGTCTCTTTTCTACCCACAAAGACCACGTGGCTTGGGGATGTCTCAGGAATATAGGTTAGAAGATGTACCATGCCCAGCAGACCCCCGTCAACACAACCCTGCTTGGGGAGTAGCATAGCCTGGTGGGAGAGGCTCTTGGGGTCTTTTCCAGCCTCACCAGAACAAACTGCAGGGATTGAGGCAAATTATTGAACCTCTCTGTGCCTTCATTCTGACGTATGGTAGGGTCTGCGTGAGGATTAAATGAGTCCACAAATACGCAACACGTAGGACAGGCCTGGCCCAGAGCAAGTGCTCATTTAGAGTTAAATCCTGTTGGCCTGTCTCTATTTTGTAATGTGTGAACTAAAGCCCGCTCTTGTGCCTTTCAGATTTTTTAGGGCAAAATTTGATGTCTAACCTTTGCTGAAGGAAACTGTTGACATTTCAAAAGCATAACTCATTTACGTGTGTGTTAAATGGGTTGGAACTTGGATTTTATTTACACCTCTTCCTTCTAAATCTCTTGTATTTAGTCAAACATAGAAAATAGGACTTCTTTCATAAAACAGCAGTGCAACACCCATCTTCCCAGGGCTAGGGAGACTTAAAACAGGAAAGTAGATACCATATGTATAAAAAAGTAGAAACATTTCTGCATGACTAAGGAAGATTAAAATCCTATGTTGTCCCGGGACTTCCCTGATGGGCCCGTTCTGCCCGCCAATGCAGGGGACATGGGTTCGATCCCTGGTCCAGGAAGATCCCACATGCTGCGGAGCAACTAAGCCCGCGCGCCACAACTACTGAGCCCACACATCCTAGAGCCCATGGGCCACAACTACTGAGCCCATGTGCCGCAACTACTGAAGCCCGCGTGCCTAGAGCCCATGCTCCGCAACAAGAGAAGCCACCACAATGAGAACACTGCATAGCACAACGAAGAGTAGCCCCCACTCGCCACAACTAGAGAAAGCCCGCACGCAGCAACGAAGACCCAACACAGCCCCCCCAAAAAAATCCTATGTTGTCCCAATTTCACTGCTAAAATTTCTTCTCAGATCAAATAAGGAAGCCGTTGCTATTACGAAGGACTGATAGAACTATAAATATGCTTTTAACATCTGATGTCACATCTTACTACTCTAGATAAAGTTGATCATAGTACTTTTTTCTTTTTCATGTTCTAATATGAACTGTTCTCAAAATAATTATTTCCTAATCATATTTGTCTTTTACAGTACTCTGGTTGCCACACAGAAAAAAGGATCTTTCTTAAAGGGATGAGAAGGGTTGGGGGAACGTACAGATATTCACATACACTGAACAAAGGCGCCCTTTGCAGCTCTGTATTCTGTCTCCTAGGTGTATTAGCCATGCCTGGTTACCAGAAATCAGTTGCCACTATCCCCTCCCCTCCTTCTGTTGGTTTTCTTTTCTTTTTAGAGAAGCAATAAATGGTCAAGTATTTTGAGAAATACAGATCCTTTTCCTTGACCTCTTATATTATCCCGAAGTGCAAGGAAAATTTCAATCAGTACTTACAACTTACTAATGGTAGTCGTCCAGGCAGCTTTCCATACACTTGAAAAGAAATGTACTCTCATCAATATTTCAAGATTCTATTTCAGAATATTTAACAATAAAGTCAGGAAGCATGAGTATGGTTTTATGGGATTCTGGCTTCATAGTCACTGAACTTTTTCTTAATATGATTATAAAACAAATATACAAAAAGAAGTAAGGAAGGTCAAGAGAGTGATTACAACTTAATAGCATTTTATAACTTCGTTTCATTTGGGGGCTTCTGTGACGCTGGCCTTAGAGATTATTTTTCAGTATGATGACCAACACAGGAAATTGTTTCATCCCACTCAGGATATAATACCCCACTTTTCCTTTCAGGCAACAGATATAATTTTTGTTTTTATAATCTGCATTTAAGAGTGATGTAATGAGTCATGGATTAGCTTCCATTCATTTTATATTTGTATCTGCCACATAAATTTTAATTATTTAATCATTTTTAAAGTAAGATCCAAACTTAGTGAAATAATTATTTGATAGTCATGTAAACCTTAGGTTCCTTGGGGAAAAAAAATGTACCTTTTTTCTCTAAGTGGCATTATCTTCATACATTGTGAGCTAAGCCAGTGATATAGTAAAAAGAAAAGTAGATTATAATTCAGGAGACCTGGATTTGAATCTTAACCTTGGACAACCTTGAAACTACTCTGGGCCTTGTTTTTCATCTATAAAATGAGACAGCTGTGTTACGTGAAAATCAACGCAGGGGTGGAAAAAGACTTATCAGAATCACCTCAGGGCTTTTTCAAGCTACCCGTGTCCCCCACCTTTATCTCAGATTCTAATCTGCCCTCCTTGGGGGCCAAACTTGAACCCTTTGAATCATAGATAAGGTACTGTTGCAGGTGGATCTGGACAGATTTTCAGAGAAGTATAGTTGCATGTTTGCAAGTAATTAAACAATAACCATCTTTGAAAATTATTTAAGATATCTTTTAAAAATTCATCTATGTCACAGTGAAGTAACTTTCCACCACTAGGTTGTGTATATTCTTGTTTCAGAGGGCTTTTCCGCTAGAATAACAACTTATACAACTTAAATCTGACAGAAGCAACAGTCATGGCACAATTTTCAAGGGTATTTGGTTCAGATAACCTTAGCTAAGCTCATACAAGGGGTACCCTCCTACCCACCTTCTAAAGGTCACAGGACATTTTGCTGTTTGGCTCACACTACAGTAGATGAAGATAAAATTTCTTTTTATAGCAAATATACGTAGTATCATGAAATGAAAAAGAGAATTAATGGAAATACAAAGCATATATGTTTTACATTAGTGCTGCATAATTTTATTAGGTCCCATTGGATTTTTAATTAATCCTATTAGATTGTACCCTGATTTCTTTTATGAGCCAGTGTTGGTTTCCATGGTTGAAAATCTTCCCTCCTCTTTTTCACTCTCCTCCCATGCCTGCAATTTCAAATATTTTTGAAAAAGCAAATGTCTGCACCCCCACCACATACTTGAAAAGAATATAGAATGGTATATCAGCATCACTTTTAGCATTGCCCCAATCCAGTTAGTCTTATCAGAATAACTGTGCTTCCTGTATTATTCGTACTCTTCCAGCAGTATTAAAAATGTGTGCACCTTTTCCATTTAGATACTCACTGTAAAAAAAAAAAAGGCTATTACAATGGTCTCACAAGGGATTTTACACTTCCAAATAGTTTTTTTTAAAAAAGACTATAACCTGCAACCTACATGGTAAGCTTTCTTTTCTAAGGTGTTATTTCACACTAATTCACAGTCCCAGGGGAAGAAAAAGCATAATTTATTTTGTCTGTAAAAGAAAATTGAGTATATATATATATATGTATATATATGTATATATATGCCTATATGTGTGTGTGTTTATTTCATTGATAATAGCCAAGACCTCCATATTCATCCCTGACTCGCAAGAAAATAAAAACTAGGAATGTATATAGTTTATATGAGTATACACACACACACACACACACACACACACACACACACACACACACATAAATCTCAAAAGGGTATTTCATTTGATTCCTGCTTAAATTCATGGGCAAACCATTATTAATATTTGTGCACTATATAAAAAGAAAAGGAACTTAATGCTTTCACATTCTTCATCTCTTGCTAAATTACCTTTGTCTATTTTACCCAAATCATAAAGCACTTCCCTGGTGGTCCAGTGGCTGAGACTCTGCACTCCAGGGGACTCCAGTTCGATCCCTGGTCAGGGAACTAGGTCCCACATGCCACAACTAAGAGTTTGCATGCCTCAACTAAGGATCCCGCATGCCTCAACTAAGACCCAGTGCAGCCAAATAAATAAATATTTTAAAAATTATTTTTAAAAAAGAAAATACACTAAATATTAACGAGAATTAACCTGTCTGTTACCTCCGCAGGTAAAGCACGATCTCGCAAACCTCTCCAGCTGGTGGTTGGCACTCTGACACCAAGCTCAGTCTTCCTGTCCTGGGGCTTCCTCATCAACCCTCACCATGACTGGACATTGCCAAGTCACTGTCCCAATGACAGGTAGTTCACCATTATGGAAAATTTTGTTTTTTATCTGAAAATTGGCACTTGCTTTCAATAGTATCTGCACATGCTTTAGAAGAATGTGTAAATGGCAGGAGCATCAGTATTTACAGATCAGCTATTAGCTGTAGAGCCTGATCTAGGTGTAAGGGGAATGAAGATACATTAGTCAGGATCCCTACCCTTCAGGGAGTTATCACCTATCTGAATAGAAAACACATGCAAGTATTTTTTTCTTTCTGAAGAAAAAACTAGAAAGGAAAATAAGCCAAATAGCAAGTGGGGTTATCAGTGATAAGTGTAAAAAAAAAAAAATCAGAGGATGAGGTTGAAAGCACTTAGTAGAGACTGTTAAAAGTTGCAAAGCTTCATCTTTGGTTTGAAAACGATGGATCTTTGATCTGTCAGTTGACGAAGTGCTAAAACAGTAGTTCTCTCAGTGTGGTCCCTAAACTAAGCAGCGTCAGCCTCAATAAACATCACTTGGGAAATTATAAAAAATGGAAATTCTCAGGTCTCCAGACCTACTGAATCAGAAACTTCACCTAAGCTTAGGGATCATTGACTTAGAAAACTGGAGGGAGGAACACATGGAGAAATGTAGGTCAAGGAAAAGCACAGTTGGAAATGAAGCTACCATCTTCTTTGGCAGAACAAAATAAGAAAAACCTAAGTTTATTTTTAAATTACTGCCATTCATCCATCCAGCATATGTAGTTGGCATTGTCTATGTGCTGGGCACTGTATAAATGCTGAACCATGATTCTAAACTGGGTATAAGATGATATTTGCTTTTCATAAGTATTTACTACAGTAGCTTCAAAATTCAAAACTTTGCATCTGACAATCAAAATTTTCAAGCTTTAACCAAGGAGTTTTTATTTTAGAAGATTTTTTTTTAATTTTAAATACTCAAAGTGACTTAAATGTTTAAGATTTGTTTCATTACTTTTTTACATAAAAAACTTTGTTATTGAGGAATAATTTAAACCTAGTAAAATGCACAGATCTTAGGTGTACAATTTAATCAATTACAAAAAAAGGTGTGTAACCATGTACTGTACACCCCATCAAGACATAAAACATTTTCATTACTCCAGAAAGTACTAGAGTTGGCCACTCTAGAATTCCATATAAACAGAATCATAAAGTATGTTCTCTTTTTGTGTCTATCTTATTTATTCAGCATGTTTTTTTGAGATTCATTCATGACATTGCAAGTATACATAGTTCATTCCTTTTTTATTCCTGAGTAGTATTCCATTATGTGAATATTTCAGAATTTATTGATCCATTTTCTTGACGGTGGACACCTGAATTGTGTCTTGTTTTTTGGTTATTTTGAATATAAATTTTATAAACATTTTTGTATAAGACTCTTGTAGATATATCTTTTAATTTCTCTTAGATCAATACCTAAAAGTAGAATTGCTATGTCACAGGGAAGATGTATATTTGATTTTTTTTGGCCTAATTTTTCCATTTAAATTCCCACAAGCAGTATATGGGAGTTCTGGTTGCTCCACATCTGCACCAGCATTTTGTGTCATCAACATTTTTCATTTTAGCTATTCTAGTGTAGTCATATCTCATTACCATTTTAATATGTATTTCCCTTGTACTAAAGATATCGAAAACATTTTCATGTACTTTTTTTGCTTTATATCTATTTTTTAGTGCTTTATTTCTTTTTATTTGTCTTAAGTGAACAGAAAAGAAAGAGCTTTAAAATGTTTGTAAGTTCTCAGAAGTACCTTTCATATGACTTTGATTAAGAAGTCTAAACTAAGAAAGAAAAAATTTAAATTTTCTTTCACATGTCCATAGTTCTGAAGGAAGAAATTCTTGGAAAAAGTATGTAGAAGATATGCCAAAACTAAATTTTTTGAAAAGTAATTTTGAGCTGTTTCAAAGAATCTGAACTATTCCTTATTTCAACCACTACTAAACCCATAACTTACTTTGTTTGGAAATGGACTCTTGAAAGAACTTTCTTTCTTGTGATAACTTCAGTTTCTAATGGGTTCACAGGGTGCCAGTGCTGAGAAAACAAACACTTAAGGGTTGCTTTCTTTTCCTTTTTTTAGTCTCTTACTAAGAAAGAAAGAAGGAAAACAAAGAATGGAGGGGAGGGGATGGGCAGGAAGGGTAGAAGGGAAGGATGGAGACCTGATACTCTTGTAACAAAATGTAGCTGATTTTAATGGTTACTCAACTTGCTTGATAAATCCATGAGGTTCAGTAACTTGCAAATTCATATAGCAGGATTTGGATACGATTTCCTCCCCTGTCCTCAAGCCTTTTCTTCAATTTCACTTGGTTCTGCTGACCCCTCCATGAAACGACTTATCTGATGATTGATTCTAATTGATAGAGGTTGCCACGGTTTGACAGCACAAGGAGATAATGAATATGAAGAAGGTAGAGGAACAGTTGCCCGGATAGAGTTAGAATTTTATCCAAGGCAATTGACTTGAAGGCCCCAAGCTACTCAGACAATGTATATACCTCACCCTCTCATCCCCTTGCCCATACACCCTGGCTCTGCTCTTCTCATCAAATAGATGGAGTCATGCCCATCAAATCACAATATTTAAAATAAATAATTCTACCTAGAATGAAGTTTTTTAAAAGATTCAATAATAACATGTCAAGATGCTTGCCAAGTTTCAAACGTGAGTGTGTGGGAGGATCAAAGTATCCTTGACAGAAATAGGGAATTGTTAGGACATGACTAAAGGGGAAGAATTAAATGGTAATGACAAAAAGAAGCATTTGGAGTACTTGTGAATTTTATTTACCCATCCCTCCTTTCTCCCTAGTTAGAACAGTTAATAAAGAGCTGACATTTGAGAAAAAATAATAGTCCTTATTTAAAAGCTCTGGAAATACTGTACATATTATAAGCACCCAAATAAATCCACCAGAACAACTCAATTGGTGTACTTAGATGCAGAATTGGAGAAATCCACCCTCATATGATTATGTAGATGGTATTTTTTAGAATTTAGATTAATCCAGTAGGTTAGAGTAAGCAATAATAGTTACAGGGAATGATTCCTCCTTAGAAGATTAGTACAGCTCAAGTTTTCCTTCAGGAGCATATTCTGACAAAACTGTTGGAATCTGAATGCCCTTGGCTTGCTACAGGAACATCAACTGATGTCATTTTAATCCATTTAACTCTAATATTTGGCACTATGTGTAAAGTCTCTGTTTTTTTTTAAAACAGAATCATTTCACATTGGTTGGTATAGCATCATTTAGTAATTTACATATTACTGTGCAAGTGCAAGTTATTGGAAAGGTTTCTTTACATTATACTTTGACTTTTTTTTACATTTTATTTATTTATTTATTTTTGGCTGTGTTGGGTCTTCGTTTCTGTGTGAGAGCTTTCTCTAGTTGTGGCGAGTGGGGGCCACTCTTCATTGCGGTGCGCAGACCTCTCACTGTCGCGGCCTCTCTTGTTGCGGAGCACAAGCTCCAGACGCGCAGGCTCAGTTGTTGTGGCTCATGGGTCTAGTTGCTCCGCGGCATGTGGGATCTTCCCTGACCAGGGCTCGAACCCGTGTCCCCTGTATTGGCAGGCAGACTCTCAATGACTGCACCACCAGGGAAGCCCCTATACTTTGACTTTATATATCAAAGCTCTCTTGTGGTGAGTTTCTAATGAGAAAACCTCTGTTTTCTGTTTTATTTGTTTTAAGCTTCGAAACATTAATGAGTCACTTTATCCTTGGTTGTATGTTTCCATTCCTATTTGCATAGGGTCCATATGGTTCTCCCATGTTTTTAGAGCCTTTTCTGAGTTCACATTCTTTGGAGAGTAGATGTACCTAATTTACAGTTTTTATTCTTAATGGGCTTTGAAAGGAAGAATGTACATGTTTGTCCTCAATATATCTAAGGTCAAAAGAAAGCTTTCCAGATTGGCCCAGATGAAGAGTTAAAACCACAATTTATTTCACCATTAATAGCATATTTTTTCCTTCCCATGTTTCCAGCTTGTTAAAGTGTTCAAGATTGCCTTAGTTCTCACTCCTTTGCCAACTTATTAAAGCTTTATGATTCTTTTAGAATTTTCTTTTCACATTTTCTAACACGTTCACATTGTACTTACTTGCTCTTAATGTACAGTGAGGGCCCTCCTTTTTGGCTGGTCCCGGGCTGACTCTTGCCTTTTTTTTTTTTCTTTATCCCAAGTTGTTAAGAAGTGAATATTTTTGATGTCTGGAAATTCTCACTTGATTTAGCCCAATGCCTTGTTACGCATTTGTCTTTCCATGTAAATTTTAAGCTCTGTGAGGATAGGGACCATGGGTATCTTAATCCACCATTGTTTCCTCAGTCCCCGGGCCAGCATCTGGCACATAGTAGGCCTTCAGTAAATTTATACTGAATGAATAAACAGTAAAATGTTAGCATTTTCACTTTTATGCCTTACCATTACTTCAAACGTAGAACAAAATTGAACTCCTACTTTTCTCTTGAAATATCAGTTCCCCTATTACTTTCTGAAGTATCATAATTTTCACTCTCCATAATTTGAAACTTCATGAATTTTTAAATTCTTCATTTCCTATAGGTATTGAGGCTCTGAGTTACATTGGTTTTGCCTTTGAGAAGTACCCATATTAGTATCTTTATCTTCTGCTTCTCCATTTCCATGTCAATGATTCCAATCCAGACACTCCTTACCTTACCCTGCATCCTGGGAATAGCATCCTGGCTACTGACCCTGACTCTTTTCGTATCCCAATCCATCCTGGTTTCTGCAATACTGAAGAAAATTTAGGCTATTTGCCGTCAGCTCACTGTTTCTTCATCCCACATTTAGTTTTAACTCTCTTCTGTTCTTACCAAGGAACATGTTTCTGACTTCAGACAGTGCTCATCATCTGGTCGCTTCCATATTCCATAAGCCTTTGATCTTTTACATTTGCCTCTTTACTGATATTGGTGCCCTGCCTCTTGCTTACAAACAAGCTCAAGATTTCCCTACTCCCAAACAACATCTTCTGTTGACTGTGTTATATCTTCTAGGCTACTTTTCAGACTCTTCTCTTAATTCCAAAACTTATCAGATTAATGTGCTCTCATATTCTTGACTTCTCTACCACACTCACAGTCTTTATTCTCTTTCACTGGCTTCGGTCCTCTTTTTACCATTCCACTGAAACTTCTCTTGGTGATCTAGCAATTAATTGCTAGATCCAGTAGAGTTTTCTCAGTTCTTATCCTTTTAAACCTCTTTGTGGGAATTTTGGCCATCCTCCCATTCTTGAATTCTTTCTTCCTTTGAAATTTTTATTTCGATTTTCCTCTTACCCTCTTCCTCTTATGTTTTGCTTACTTGTTATCCTGTCTCTCAAATGTGGAATAGAGATATATCCTTGGATGTCCACCTATGTATCCTCCTTATCTCAGCTATAAGCCATGTCTCTATCACCTCTATATAGAACAGTGATTTTCAAAGTTTGACATACTTGCAAATCATGTGGGAGATATTGAACTTTGACGTACTTGCAAATCACGTGGGAGATATTGTTAAAATGTGGGTTCTGATTCCACAGTCCTTAGGAATAGCCTGAGATTGTGCATTTCTAAAACCTCCCAGGAATTTCTGACGTTGCTGTTCTACAAGCAATAGCAGGAGTGGTATAAGGATGTAAATGACTTCCAATGCTAAACCTCTGACCTTGACCCAATTCCAAAGTTCTAAGAGTGTATTTTTAGTTGTCTGTGGAATATTTTCATTAGGATGACCAGGTAACAGTGTTCAGCACCTCAAACTCAAACTAAATCAATGTTGTCTATACTACTAAAAAAACCTCCTTTTCCATCTCTTTAACTTCCCTCTTCTCAAGCTTGAAAATTGAGTTTTGATTTTTATTTACACTTCCCTTGTCACCCATATCCCATAAGGAGTCTAGTCTCATCAATTTAACTTTGATCTCTTCCTTTTTTCCCCTTCATTCTATTCCTTCCATGGTTCACTCCTTTGTTATCTCATATCTGGACTACAGCAAAGTGAGATTCCTCCCTCCAGTTTTTCTCTGATTATTCCACTGCTGATAACTTCCTTCATTACTGCTCAACTTTATTTACCTGTTGATTCTGTTGAAGAATCTTCCCCAGGTTCCCACTGGCTGGTTAAAAAAAAAAAAAAAAAAAAAAGTCATAGATTCTCTCCAAGAATCTATCTCAAGGAATCTTTGAGTCATCCTCCTGACATGGGGTTTAAATCTGGCCTACTCTGCTTTCCCTGGATCTGGGTAGGATTTCCTGCTCTAAATCTACCACTGAGGTGGGGTTTACAAGGTAGCCTTTTTACAAATTCAGGCTTCAGGGCGCCATGCCCAGCCACCCTCAGGTGCTTTGCTTTTCATCCTGCCTTCTTTAGTCATATGCAAATGTACACCTGCCTCTTTCCCTATTCTGTGAGTTCATTTTTTAATTGATGCCCAGCGTCTTACTTGTCTTGCATCACACTTTACAACAGTAGTTCTCAACAAATGCATGAATGAATAGGCAAGTGGAATGTCCAAAACTAGCTTTAAAAATCATCTAACTAGTCCATTCAGCCCTTGAACCTCCTCTGAAACATCTCGCAAACAGACGTCAGTCACAGTGAGTATCTCCAGGGATGGTAAATAGCATGATTGCTCGGGGTATAAATTCTGGTCAGACTGACCTAAGTTCAGACTTCTGCTCTGTTAGCTGAGTGACCTTGGACAGGTTACTTAAATGCTTTAAACCTTGATTTTCTCATCTGTAAAATGGGAGTAATAACAGTAATATCTCATAGTGTTGTCAGAATTAAATGAGATGACACATGTAAAATGTGAGTATGTTCACTGGCATGCAATGAATACTCAAGAAATGATACTGAGGCGTGAGGAGTTTGGGGGCACACAAAAAGAAGTCCAGGCAGCCTGTAGGAACAGAGAGCAGCTCCGAGCTTCCAGCCAGCCAGGAAACAGGACCTTGGAGCCATAGCCAGAAGAAACTGGATTCTGCCAACAACCTTAATGAGTTAAGAAGCAGGTTCTTCCCAAGAGCCTCCAGTTACCTGGCCAGGGATCACACCTGCACCCTCGGGACTGAAAGCTTAGAGTCTTAACCACAGGACCATCAGGGAATTCCCCAGAATCCCCCACTTCTTACCACCTCTGCCACCCTCGTCCAAGCCACCATCATCTCAGGTTTATCCACTAAGAGGGACTGCAACATCCCAAAGCAAGGAACCCACTTAGCAACTGGATCTTAGATTCTGAGTACTAGGAAATCTGGCAGAGACCATCTTCATCAAATGAATCAAGTAAACAAAGTTAACATCACAAGGAATGCAACAAATTGAAATTGTGCACCCCCCGATAGGATGCAACAGGAAGAACACAGCATCATTTGCGTGATACTCCTGCCAAAGTGCATCACTTGAGACCTGTGACTTGCGCGAGTGACACCTCCAGTCGAATCCTGTGGGATGTATTTCATTTTCCATGTGGATAAGAATTATCAAAGCAAAAACTACACTGGACAGAGTTATAGAGCCGTGTGGCTGACAGGGTCTTGGTGCTCCGGCCAAGTGTCAGGCCTGAGCCTCTGAGGTGGAAGAGCCGAGTTCAGGACATTGGTCCACCAGAGACTTACTGGCCCCAGGTAATACCAGTCAGTGAGAAATCTCCCAGAGATCTCCATGTCAACGCTAAGATCTAGCCCCACTCAACGACCAGCAAGCTCCAGTGCTGGACAAGCAATGCCAAACAACTAGCAAGACAGAAACACAACCCCACCCATTAGCAGAGAGCCTGCCTAAAATCATAATAAGTTCACAGACACTGCAAAACACACCACCGGACATGGTCCTGCCCACCAGAAAGACAAGATCCAGCTCTCATCCACCAGAACACAGGCACCAGTCCCCTCCACCAGGAAGCTTACACAACCCACTGAACTAACCTTACCCACGGGGGGTAGACAGCAAAAACAACGGGAACTACAAACCTACAGCCTGCAAAAAGGAGACCTCAAATGCAATAAGTTAAGCAAAATGAGAGGACAGAGAAACCATAGCAGATGAAGGAGCAAGGTAAAAAACCACAGACCAAACAAATGAAGAGGAAATAGGCAGTCTACCTGAAAAAGAATTCAGAGTAATGATAGTAAAAATGATCCAAAATCTTGGAAATAGAATGCAGAAAATACAAGAAACGTTTAGCAAGGACCTAGAAGAACTAAAGAACAAACAAACAATGATGAACAACACAATAAATGAAATTAAAAATCCTCTAGAAGGAATCAATAGCAGAATAACTGAGGCAGAAGAACGGATAAGTGACCTGGAAGATAAAATGGTAGAAAAAACTATCACAGAGAAGAATAAAGAAAAAAGAATGAAAACAATTGAGGACAGTCTCAGAGACCTCTGGGACAACATTAAATGCACCAACATTCGAATTGTAGGGGTCCCAGAAGAAAAAGAGAAAGAGAAAGGGACTAAGAAAATATTTGAAGAGGTCATAGTTGAAAACTTCCCTAATATGGGAAAGGAAATAGTCAGGTCCAGGAAGCACAGAGAGTCCCATACAGGATAAATCCAAGGAGAAACACGCCAAGACACATATTAATCACACTGTCAAAAATTAAATACAAAGAAAAAATATTGAAAGCAGCAAGGGAAAGTCAACAATTAACATACAAGGGAATCCCCATAAGGTTAACAGCTGATCTTTCAGCAGAAACTCTGCAAGGAGAAGAGTGTGGCAGGACATATTTAAAGTGATGAAAGGGAAAAACCTACAAGCAAGATTACTCTACCCAGCAAGGATCTCATTCAGATTTGATGGAGAAATTAAAACCTTTAGAGATAAGCAAAAGTTAAGAGAACTCAGCACCACCAAACCAGCTTTACAACAAATGCTAAAGGAACTTCTCTAGGGAGAAAACACAAGAGAAGGAAAAGACCCACAATAACAAACCCAAAACAATTAAGAAAATGGTAATAGGAACATACATATTGATAATTACCTTAAATTTAAATGGATTAAATGCTCCAACCAAATGACAGACTGGCTGAATGGATTAAAAAACAAGACCTGTATATATGCTGTCTACAAGAGACCCACTTCAGACTAGGGACACATAAGACTGAAAGTGAGAGGATGGAAAAAGATATTCCATGCGAATGGAAATCACAAGAAAGCGGGAGTAGCAATTCTCATATCACACAAAATGGACTAAAATAAAAACTATTACAAGCGAAAAAGAAGGACACTACATAATGATCAAGGGATCAGCTAAAGAAGAAGATATAACAATTGTAAATATTTATGCACCCAGTGTAGGAGCACTTCAGTACACAAGGCACATGTTAGCAGCCATAAAAGGGGAAATTGACAGTAACACATTCATAGTAGGGGACTTTAACACCCCACTTTCACCAATGGACAGATCATCCAAAATGAAAATAAGGAAACACAAGCTTTAAATGACACATTAAACAAGATGGACTTAATTGATATTTATAGGACATTCCATCCAAAAACAACAGAATACACTTTCTTCTCAAGTGCTCATGGAATCTTCTCCAGGATAGATCATATCTTGGGTAACAAATCAAGCCTTGGTAAATTTAAGAAAATTGAAATCGTATCGAGTGTCTTTTATGACCACAACTCTATAAGACTAGATATCAATTACAGGAAAACTAAAAAATACAAACACATGGAGGCTATACAATACACTACTTAATAAGCAAGAGATCACTGAAGAAATCAAAGAGGAAATCAAAAATATCTAGAAACAACTGACAATGAAAACACAACTACCCAAAACGTATGGGATGCAGCAAAAGCAGTTCTAAGAGGGAAGTTTATAGCAATGCAACCCTACCTCAAGAAACAAGAAACATCTCAAATAAACAACCTTACTTTACACCTAAAGCAACTAGAGAAAGAAGAACAAAAATACCCAAAGTTAGCAGAAGGAAAGAAATCATAAAGATCAGATCAGAAATAAATGAAAAAGAAATGAAGGAAACGATAGCAAAGATCAGTAAAACTAAAAGCTGGTTCTTTGAGAAGATAAACAAAATTGATAAACCATTAGCCAGATTCATCAAGAAAAAAGGGAGAAGACTCAACAGAATTAGAAATGAAAAAGGAGAATTAACAAGTGACACTGCAGAAATACAAAGGATCATGAGAGATTACTACAAGCAACTATATGCTAATAAAATGGACAACCTGGAAGAAATGGACAAATTCTTAAAAAGCACAACCTTCCAAGACTTAACCAGGAAGAAATAGAAAGTGTAAACAGACCAATCACAAGCCCTGAGATTGAAATTGTGATTTAAAATCTTCCAACAAACAAAAGCCCCAGACCAAATGGCTTCACAGGCAAATTCTATCAAACATTTAGAGAAGAGGTAACAGCTATCTTTCTCAAATTCTCCCAAAATACAGCAGAGGGAGGAATATGTCCAAACCCATTGTACAAGACCACCATCAACCTGACACCAAAACCAGACAATGATGTCAGAAAGAAAGAAAACTACAGGCCAATATCACTGATAAACATGGATGCAAAAATCCTCAACAAAATACTAGCAAACAGAATTCAACGGCCATTAAAAAGATCATACACCATGATCAAGTGGAGTTTATCCCAGGAATGCAAGGATTCTTCAATATACGCAAATCAATCAATGTGGTACACCGTATTAACAAATTGAAGAATAAAAACCATATGATCATCTCAATAGATGCAGAAAAAGCTTTTGACAAAATTCAGCACCGATTTATGATAAAAACCCTTCAGAAAGTGGGCTTAGAGGGAACTCTCAACATAATAAAGGGCATATATGACAAACCCACAGCCAACATTGTTCTCAGTGGTAAAAATCTGAAACCATTTCCACTCAGATCAGGAGCAAGACAAGGTTGCCTACTCTCACCACTATTATTCAGCATAGTTTTGGAAGTTTTAGCCACAGCAATCAGAGAAGAAAAAGAAACAAAAGGAATCCAAATCAGAAAGAAGAGGTAAAACTGTCACTGTTTGCAGATGACATGATACTATACATAGAGAGTCCTAAAGATGCTACCAGAAAATGAATTTGGTAGAGTAGCAGGATACAAAATTAATGCACAGAAATCTCTTGCATTCCTATACAGTAATGATGAAAAATCTGGAAGAGAAATTAAGGAAACACTCCCATTTACCATTGCAACAAAAAGAATAAATTACCTAGGAATAAACCTACCAAGGAGACAAAAGACCTGTATGCAGGAAACTATAAAACACTGATGAAAGAAATTAAAAATGATACAAACAGATGGAGAGATATACCATGTTCTTGGATTGGAAGAATCAGCATTGTGAAAATGACTCTACTACCCAAAGCAATCTACAGATTCAATGAAATCCCTATCAAACTACCAATGGCATTTTTCACAGAACTAGAACAAAAAATTGCACATTTCATATGGAAACACAAAAGACCCCGAATAGCCAAAGCAATCTCGAGAAAGAAAAACGGAGCTGGAGTAATCAGGCTCCCAGACTTCAGACGATACTACAAAGCTACAGTAATCAAGACAGGATGGAACTAGCAGAAAAACAGAAATATAGATCAGTGGAACAGGATAGAAAGCCCAGAGATAAACCCACACACATACAGTCACCTTATCTTTTATAAAGGAGGCAAGAATATACAATGGAGAAAAGACAGCCTCTTCAGTAAGTGGTGTGGGAAAACTGGACAGCTACATGTAAAAGAATGAATTTAGAACACTCCCTAACACCATACACAAAAATAAAATCAAAATGCCTTGAAGACCTAAATGGAAGGCCAGACACTATAAAACTCTTAGAGGAAAACATAGGCAGAACACTCTATGACATAAATCACAGCAATATCCTTTTTGACCCACCTCCTAGAGATAAAAACAAAAATAAACAACTGGGACCTAATGAAACTTAAAAGCTTTTGCACAGCAAAGGAAGCCATAAACGAGACGAAAAGACAACCGTCAAAATGGGAGAAAATATTTGCAAATGAAGGAACTGACAAGGGATTAACCTCCAAATTATACAAGCAGCTCATGCAGCTCAATATCAAAAATAAAACCCCAATCAAAAAATGGGCAGAAGACCTATATAGACAGTCCTCCAAAGAAGATATACAGATTGCCAATAAACACATGAAAGATTGCTCAACATCACTAGTCGTTAGTGAAATGAAAATCAAAACTACAATGAGGTATCACCTCACAGCAGTCAGAATGGACATCATCAAAAAGTCTACAAACAATAAAAGCTGGAGAGGGTGTGGAGAAACGGGAACCCTCTTGCACTGTTGGTGGGGATGTAAATTGATACAGCCACCATGGAGTACAGTATGGAGGGTTCTTAAAAATCTAAAAATAGAGCTACCATACGACCCAGCAGTCCCACTACCGGACACATACCCTGAGAAAACCGTAATTCAAAAAGAGTCATGTACCACAATATTCATTGCAGCACTATTTACAATAGCCAGGACATGGAAGCAATCTAAGCATCCATCAGCAGATGAATGGATAAAGAAGATGTGGCACATATATACAATGGAATATAACTCAGCCATAAAAGGAAATGAAATTGAGTTATTTGTAGTGAGGTATATGGACCTAGAGACTGTCATACAGAGTGAAGTAAGTCAGAGAAAAACAAATACCGTATTCTAAACCATATATATGGAATCTAAAAAAAAAAAGTGGTTCTGAAGAACCTAGGGGCAGGACAGGAATAAAGATGCAGATGTAGCGAATGGATTTGAGGACACAGGGAGGGGGAAGGGTAAGCTGGGACGAAGTGAGAGAGTGGCATGGACATATATACACTACCAAATGTAAAATTGATAGCTAGTGGGAAGAAGCCGCATAGCACAGGGAGATCAGCTCGGTGCTTTGTGACCACGTAGAGGGGTGGGATAGGGAGGTTGGGAGGGAGACGCAAGCGGAAAGGGATATGGGGATATATGTATACGTATAGGTGATTTAATTTGTTATACAGCAGAAAGTAATGTAGTATTGTAAAGCAGTTATACTCCCATAAAGATGTTTAAAAGAAAAAAAAGAAATGATACTGAGTTTGCTGCTAGTCTTGTTAGTTTTGATATTAGTTATTTTATGTGATAATTGCCACTTCAGGCACGCTGTTCCATTTTAGATAGCGCTAAAATCACTAGAAACTTCTTTCTCTTGAGCTTAAACAGGCCAGCAGTGAGTGATAAAAAGATTTTGGAAATGGTTTACCAGTTTGAAAATTATTCTAAGAGTCCAGAGATAGTAAGAACCCAAACTGGGCCTTTAAGCGTTACTTAGTAGTAGAGGCAAGACAAGTGCAAGAGGTATCACTCAGGGAAATATAACTGGACTTGAAAACTGATTGGACACAGGGAGAAGGAATGTGAAGACAACGGGAATAGGAACAGATTTGGAAAAGATGAGTAGATTTTAAAGTAGTTATGAAGTTCACAGATGATTAAATCATTGGATTTGACCATGATGTTTTACTGTACTAACAGGTCAGACACCAGACTGCAAAGAGATTTAGGCATTAAGAGTGGTAAGAAAACAGAAGAAAGTAGATTAATTTTGAGAAATCTTGTGTTAAAAGGTAATGGCAGGCATAAGAAGTATTAGTTTTAGTTTTGCTTTGATATAGTGGGAAATAGTTCAACAACTTTTTGACTCAGAGAAAGGTCCTTGAAGAATCAAGAGAAAGGATGCAGAGTAGGTGGAATAAGAAAATGGAATAAAATTACCAAGACACTTATTTTTTAGAAGAAGGGAGAACCCTGGAATTGGAGAGGGGCAAGGAGAGAGTGAAGGGGGAGAGAGAGACTTTGAGAGGAAGGGAGTGAGGGCAGATTTTATATCAGCAGTCACAGTCTCAGCAAGGCAAGAAGCAAGGATATTGACAACGGGGGAGGGGGGGCGTCAGGAAGTGTCCTTTGATGTGAAGAGAGCAAAAAAAATGTGTGATGTGTGGAATAGATGTTCTAGGAAATATAGTAATTAATCACATAGAAATAAAAGAATTGCTGAAAAAAGTATAGAAAGTCCCACAGCTGGCCAACCGTGTGCATCAGTCCAGGCTAGTTTGTGAAAGGACTAAATTTATTGACACTATTCAATTCCTCCACTTGGCAGAATTCAATGCCATTTACATCATAAATTTTATTTATGGGATTTCTGCCTCTAGGGTTTCTAGCCTGTGTTATGCCTCTGTATTTTATTAGAATAGAATGTCTAATTTGTAGCTAGAATAAAATTTTAGAAACAGAAAGGATTCAAAGATTGTCTAATCCAACCCCTCTTTTTCAAAGTAGAAATTTGATATATAAGTGGGCAAAGAGACCCTCCTGAGGGCATGCTACTAGTTTGCAGCTGGCAGATATCCACGCCAAGCCACTATCTGCCTTCTCCATTACATTTGGAGCAGCTATGGTATTTTTTAAGTTATAATAACGATTATTGTCAGTTTTGAGACTCTTGGGGAGACCCAAGCACAGAATATCACCAGTTGAACCAAACACTGCCCTCAACAGTTGCTTACCACTTAATTAGGATGTGAGATATCCTTGTTTCTAAAATCCAAATTGCTAGTCAGGCTTTGCAGAGGTCTGCTCTGATGACATTCACTGGCTGTTACCTCCGTCTTTAGTAGACTTGTTGCCTCTCTATGCATTTGTGTCCAAATTTAATTAACCACAGAAAAAAAGTGCAATCAACATTTGATCCTGGATGTCCTCAGACAATATTGGGAAGTCTGTGATTATGTGAAAGCCTTAAGTAATGCTAAAAGAACTTCTGATTCCTTTTACTTCTCTTCCATTCTGGGTCATTTTACCTTGTTTTTGCATCTCCTTTTGCTGAGCCCTGCAGTAGATAGTCCAATGCAACACAGAAGGTATTAGCTTATGAGTCAGAAAACAGCCATTTGCCTGGTTCTGTCACTGATTCTCAGGCTTTAGGCACTTCTTGGCCTCTCTCTTCTATAATAATTCTTGCTGTGCTCATTTCAGAATTTATTGTGTGGATACATGGAAATACATTTAAAAATCCTAAGCCCTCTGCAAATGTACCATGTAGACATTTATTGAACTCTCCTTCCATTTGCATTGATTCTATAAGAATGCTGAGGTTTGGTAAATGAACTCTTATGCAACAACATATTGCAAAATATAATTGTAGACCTAATGGCTTAAATCAGAATATTTTGGTGATCGAGTCATTGGCCATTTAGAGCAACTATAATTTTAGAATGACCCTATGAGCACCTAAGTATCCATTCTATTTGTTCCACAACATATATGGAGTACATACTCTGTGCTAGGTTGTACAGTATTATCATCATAAGGCCTATATTTTGCTTTAAAATCAAGAAAATAGACTTCACCACTTTATAGCTAAGTAGCCTTGTTTACTGTCTCTTTTAAAAATTTAGAACTTGCCTATATTATACAAGTATCAATTAAGCCAATGTTGGTGAGGGTAACCTAACTGAAGCCGAGGAGAAGGCCTAGCTGCCTGTACTTTTATTTTTCCTGACCAAGTTGGTACAAGAGAGGTTAGTTAGAAAGCTTTGTGATCAAAATAGAAAAAAATTTACAGGCTAGATTTTTTTCAACAAAGTCTTAGAACATGTCTGTCTCATTCCTAGGAAGAGGATATAAAATCAAACTTCCTGGGAATCCTGGAATCTGGCCTCTGGTAGTTCTGTTAGCATTGCCCCACACCCCTACCAGATCATGCAAGCAGTTCAGAACTTCAGAAATGTATCCAAACTAGAGACACATAACTCTGGAGGCCCATCTGGTCTGATTTTAGTTTCTCTGCACTTCCCTGAAGTCCTGTAATAGCCAGGGCACGGGAAAAACGACAGAAATTCCGTTCGACGTACTTGTCAACAAATGTGTTTCATAAACTACTGTTGATGGTTCAACTCACGGGACACAGAGCATTCGTATTCTGTAACATTTGTTCCCAGTAGCAGTTAGTGTTCTGGCTGGAACAGCCTCCTTCACTCGTTCTGTTTTTTGTGACTTTGGAATGGAGTATGGAGCCCAGAGAGCTGCTTTTACGAGGAAGACGCAAGCTAATGAATGATTTCGAACATTTCAGTAATTTGTGACTAGTAAGAAAGTAGGCTGAATGTACGAATACATCCCTTTTCTGTACTTAAGAAACTATAACCCCCTTGCTGACTTCATGGGCGTGCAACCAGTACGGTCACACAGGTTCCCCACTTAGAAGGGCCCATGCTTGGTTTAATGCTCTGTTGTCAGCGTCTTAAAAGTCTTAATCATTTTTGAATAAGGGGCTCCATGTTTTCATTTTGCTGTGAACTCCACAAATTGTGTAGCCAGTCCTGGCCCTTGTTTCCAAAGATTCTGGGTGGTTTTTTTTTGTATCAAGAGCTTGTGCCTGGCACTTAAAGAGGACACGATAAACATTTTTAGCATGAGTAAATGAGGGATTTTAGGGCTCTAAATAAAAGCAATTGACCTGAATCTTAGGGTGAGGAGTGGGGGAGAGGTACTAAATTTTTGAGAGAAAATTTAGAATGTAAAAAAAAGAGTCTAAAATAGTATAACAAGCATGTATGTTTCCATTGTTAGTACATGACAATTATTATTTTATTTTATTCTATTTACTTAAAATGTTTATTTAAGAATAAAAAGCAAATAAAGTTTATCAGTTGGCCCCATCTCTAGTCTCATGTATTTCCCTACTTGCTCACTGGGAGCCAAAGCACTACCATAAATGTTGTATCCTTCCAGTATTTCTTGTCCCTTTACACTGCCAGGAATGATATACGGTAACATATTTTGTGTGAGTGTTTTAATCTTTGTGCAAATGGTGTGAAACTACATGCATCATTTTGCTATTTTCATTCAATATTTTGTTTGTAAAATTTAGCCGTATTGATACACGTAGCCCTAGTTCATTCATTCTCATTGCTGTATCCAGTAGCAATGCAATTTCCTTTCCTGACCTGCTTCCCCACTTTGTGAGACTGTTTAGAGCAGAGCCAGAGGAGTTTTTCCTGCTTTTCTGGTTCTGCCACTAGTAAAAATCACTAGCTGGATGACATTGGGCGAGTTAAGAGATCTTTCTGAAACATGGTTTTCACATTTGTAAAGTAGGATTAATGATTTCTACCACTTAAGATGTTTTTGTGACAATTAAATGAGATAATATATATAAAACCTACCATGTGTTAAAGATAATATATATAAACCTACCATGAGATAATATATATAAAACCTACCATGTGCAAAAAAAATAGTGAGGATTATTAGTACCTTGTGATATATATGTCTGAATATTATGAAGCCCTAAGCAAATATGTAACAGTGATCTTGAATTTGCATTGTTCGATTTTTCTCATTGTACTCTCAGCCTGACTATTGGTGTTGATGCCTTTTTTAATAGTAAGAAAATTTCACCCTTGAAATAAAGTCCTGGATGCATTAGAGTGCATCAGGTTCCTCTCTTACAAAATTGAACGGTATTACCTCTAATGTGCCTTCTATGGTGTTAAACGATATTACCTCTAATGTACCTTCCATGGGCTTAAACCCATACAGTTATGAAATTATAATATTAAATATTTATAAATATATGCCTATGTTCTTCTCTATGCATAATTAGAAAAAAAATGAATGTCTAGTGTTTTCCAACTTTCAATTTGGAAAGTATCAGATAATAGAATTGAGAGATCTGGAATTCTGTTAGACCATGACTGTGCTGTTACCTAGTCCCCTAACTTGCAATTAGAAATTAAAAACTTAAGCACGCACGGAGAAACTGTTTTTATGTTCTCTGAAAATTAAAAAAAATCTAAACAGAAGCCAATGTGAAATCTTGAGAGTAGGTGGGAGTCTATGGTGTATTAAGAAACTGGAAGTACATTCTGAATCTCCCTGTGGTTTTATAGCATATTTTGGTTATTCAACAGATTTTATACAATTCGCTATAGAGAAAAGGATAAGGAAAAGAAATGGATTTTTCAACTCTGTCCGGCCACTGAAACAATTGTGGAAAATCTAAAGCCTGACACAGTTTATGAATTCGGAGTGAAAGACAATGTAGAAGGTGGAATTTGGAGTAAGATTTTTAATCACAAGACTATTGTTGGAAGTAAGTACCTAGAACTATTTAAGTGAGCTTTCTGTAATATTTTTTCCTAATTATCAAATTTTAAATTATTTTATTAGTTGTATAATAGGAAATGAGTTAATTCTCATTATCCATATTTATGAAAATACAAAAGTAAACAGAATTTCAACATTGATATTTCAGAATCTTTTTTATAGTGAGTGTTTTTTTAAAAAAATGGTAAACTAATATTTGACAGTAGCAATCGTTGATAACAATTTATTTGGCCATTGTCATATTTTAAATCAATCTCTGACCTATGAACACTGAGCCAAAAATCGATAACATGTACAAATGCTAAGTTAAAAAGCTGGGTCAGTGGAATTGAACGTGCAAAGACTTTATGGGGCTGGGCTTGCTTCCTATCATCCCTTGTTTCGAACATCATTGGAATCAGTGTTTGAAATGAGAGCAAATAAAATAATATGCCCAAGTTAGAGCAGAACTTGTAGTTGTCTTCATAATGACTAGTAAGAATTGATTTAGGGAAAAGAAGAATGAAAAGAATGTCATTTTCCTCTTGTTTTTGTCAGGTAAAAACAAAGTAAATGGGAAAATCCAAAGTACCTATGACCAAGTCCACACAGTGGTATGTACCAGCTTATTTTCAAGAATGTTCTTTTAAAAATGTGTCTGCATTATACTTTCATTTAAATAAGGGAGTAGTCCTATTATGAGGTACTGAAGCTGGATTAACTGCCTAGCTATAGGGTTTTGGGTCAAGTACATAATGTTTTAGGAATTAGTTTCTTTCTCAGAAAATGGAGGTGGAAGCATGAAACCAGATTATCTCTAATTTGTTTAAAGCTCTAAAATTCTGATATTCTGTATAGTTATCTAGTATTTCAGTATTCCAGGTATTTTGAGATTATTCTTATTATCTTCTGTCCTGTGGGTTGTTTTTTACTATAACATGTTTCAAGAGTGAATAAGTACATGCACTACTTAACCCTGCGATTGTTCAAATCTTTCCTCTATTTTCTATCATTTCCTACTTAAAAGAGCCAACCCTTTTCAAAATGATGAAGCAACTGGTTTGGTTTTGTAACATGCCCAGCTTCTATTCAGTGCAGTAAATGTTTGTATATTTTATGGGCCCAGCATTTTCCCCGTCTAGAACTCTTTTCTCTCTCACCTTAGGAGCTCAGTCCCTTGTTCTCCTCTTTCCCTCCACTTTTCAAAATCTGTTCTCAGGAAGCATTATATCAGTTCCATACTACCTGTTATAAATGTAAGCCATTGTTAGAACCATCACAAAGACACTTGCCATTGAAATCACATGCCTAATTATAAAGTAAAGAACATTACGTCATAGAGCAGGTAGAGAAGGCACTTTGGTGAGAAGAGGGGAATTTGATGCTGGCTTTGGTCTATGTATTGGGAGTATCCAGCCAGGGAAATATTCTACAGTCAAGTGAACATGCAAAGACTCTATTCAGGGTTGCAAATTTGTTCTTTTCAATGTGTGCACGATGTATGTGGATAGATGGTTTTTTATGTCTATTGAATAGTCCACAGAATAACCCACTGTTCATGTAGCCCAGTGGGGGGAAAATGGTAGTACATACCTCAGTGAATAAAAATATGCAAGATTCTTTTCATTGACAGAAAATGCGTTTGGATAAAATAGAACTGAGAATTACTGCTGATAAAGGAAATGTTTCTTTGGTTTGAACTGGCAGAAAAGTGTGTATATTGGAAAATTATTGTCATGATTATTAAATTATTGTGACTGCCCAGGAAAGTATTTTGATATATTTAAAATCAAAATATAAGAAAGGAGATTGTAGGTAAATTCTGAGGCCTGGATTGATTGATTCATTTATTTTCTTTCTCTCTTGCCTCCATCTCTTCTCTCTCTCTCTCTTTCTCTGTTTGGTTTTGACTATTTTTCTAATTATCTGATATTTAAAGATTTATAATGTATAAAAATGAGAAAAGAAAAATTAACAAAATTACCTATAACACTGCCAAATAAAGACCAGTAGAAAACCATTTATGGTCTACTGTTAAAACTTTAGAACATTGTATTTTTTTTCAAGCATGTTTTCATTATAAAATTAAAATCATGCTATATGTGCAATTTTATATCTCATTCTTTTCACTTAGCCAAAATATGACCTAGCATAGTTCATGTCATTAAGTACTTTTCATATACATAGTTTCAATTGCTGCGTATTACATAATCTAAGTACACTATCAGCTACTCAATCTGTTTCCAATTTGTAGGCATTTAAGTTATTTCTAACAGTTTAATTATAAGTCATATTATGGTGAACATTTATGATCATAAATCTTTGTTCACATTTCTGATTGTTTCCTTAAAGTAGATGCTTAGAAGAGGAATTAACAGTTTAGAGTTTTAACATTTTTTCAAACTTTCTAATATGTTTGGTCAACTTTCTTTCCAGAAAGGTTTTACCAATTTACAATCTTATTGGCAATGGATCAGAGTTATCTTTCTGTAGTACCCTGATTTGCAACATTATGTATTTCCATCCCTAAAATTTTGGCTAGTATAATAGTATAAAATGGTTTTTAAATTTCTATTTCTGATTGCTGATAAAGCAGCACTTTCTTCACTTATTTATTAGCCACTTGTATTTTCCATTTAATGACCTTTAGTTTCAGTTCTTTGTTTATTGGGCATCTCATGGTTTTTTTTATTGAATAGTTTAAAGACTTTAAAGAGCAAAGACTCTTTGAGATATCATCTAGAAACATTATTTGCACATTCGTTATCAATTTTCTTTATGGGAATTTGTGAAATAGGCAAGTCTTAATTTGCTTAATCAACTTATTTGTCTTTTCCATTGTCATATCTCCAATTGCCTTATATTTTAGAAAGCCCTTCCCTATCCAGAGATCAGATAAATATTTCTCTCTTTTTCTTGTCTTATAAGTGGTTTGATTTTGTAGTAATTAAACTCTAACCTATGTGGATTTTATTTTGCTATATTATATGTAGTAAGTTCCTATATTGATGAGGTTATATATTTTCCCAAATAATTAACCAATTGGCTTAACACCAAGTATTGAATTCTGCCGTTCCCTAAGGTCCCTTTGTCTTTGTCTCTCTTAAATCCAATCACAGGGAATAGAGTTGCTCTTCCATGCTCTTCTAGAACAATCCTCGCTGTTGTTGTGAGTGGTTTCCTAGGAAGCACATCTTATCTCCATCCTCTTGGCTGTCCTGCTTTATCTTACATGTGACTCGATGTCGTTTCTTTCATTCCTTCTTCTCAGCAATCACATCTCAATAATTTGTATTTCTTTTGGCAGAATATTTCATTTAGGGTGAGTTACTCAGCAAGATTGGGAAAGATGATTGACAGTTTATTTCCAAAAAATTTAATTTATTTTCCACATCATAAATAGCCATGGCAAGAAGGTCCAGTTAGAAACTTCCTGCACCTATGACACAGAGCCAGATATTTTATCACTTCAAGCTGTGAGGCAGATTACCCCAAACTCCAGCCAGCTCTAACGAGCTGTGCTCTGAAACTCTTGGGTATTTCCAAAGGAAAAGTCGGATTAACTGAAAAGATATTTTAAGGCTTCTCTGTGAGCCTTTCTTCATTGTTACCTTCTAGATAGCAGAAAAAATGTTTCCCAAACTGCCGTCTGTGCATTTGGGTAGCTCTGGAACATGGGAAAGTTGAAAAGGAACCAGCTGGGATAGACTTTGACCATCTTATATAATCATTTAGAATTGATTCTGAAAGTTGATTTGATACTTCAGAGGTATATTTTAATATTTTAAGTCGATATCAATCCAATGTTTACCCATCTCTTCTCTGAGACTGATCTTAGAAGGCAGTATTTCAAGAGATATTAAATTAATTCCAGAGTTTTAAGTAAAAGATACATTGAAAAATGTTTTTATTCATATATGCATGCTTATACCTAAAACTTAAATGCAGCAGAAACTCCTTCACACCTTCTGAAAAGAGATTGGAAATGTGAAAAACAATTTGAATGTGAGGCGATCCATTTTTAACAGATAAATAATATTTAGATTAAAAATTTGAATGTTAAATACAGCCCCATCTTAAGCATCTTGTTACATTATATATTGTAATTCATGTATCTAAGCATGTGTTCTGCAGGCAAGTCCCAGTACACTTGTGCCAGAGGGCACTTAGCAGGGGTCTCTTCTGATAGGTTAGTGCCTTCCTTCTACTGCTTGTTAAATACTTTCAATATCATCCCTGCCTACACCTCTAGAAAAATCAGAGAAAAGATGTATGCATAAACAATAACCCTGATTCTTCCCATATAAGTTGTATCACTTGAGATCCATGTAACTGCAGAAGAAAAAACAGATGATAATTTTGCTATTTTCTTCACAGTGAGAAGCAAGAACACTCTTTTTATCAAGGTGAAACCTAGTGTTTACTGTTAGATTCTTCTAAAAAATTTTATTGGATTATAGTTGATTTACAATGTTGTGTTAGTTTCAGGTGTACAGCAAAGTGATTCAGTTATACATATACATATATTCATTCTTTTTCAGATTCTTTTCTCATGTAGGTTATCACAGAATATTGAGTAGAGTTCCCTGTGCTATACAGTAGGTCCTTATTGGTTATCTATCTTATATATAGTAGTGTGTGTATGTTCATCCCAAGCTCCTGATTTATTCCTCCCCATCACATTTCCCCTTTGGTAACCATAAGTTTGTTTTCAATATCTGTAAGTCTTTCTGTTTTGTAAATAAGTTCATTAGGTTTTTTTTTTTTTTAAAGTGTAAACTGTTTTTTGTGTTTTTTTTTAATTTATTTATTTATTTTTGGCTGTGTTGGGTCTTCGTTTCTGTGCGAGGGCTTTCTCTAGTTGCGGTGAGCATGGGCCACTCTTCATCGCGGTGCACGGGCCTCTCACTGTCGCAGCCTCTCTTCTTGCGGAGCACAGGCTCCAGACGCGCAGGCTCAGTTGTGGCTCACGGGCCTAGTTGCTCCGTGGCATGTGGGATCTTCCCAGACCAGGGCTCGAACCTGTGTCCCCTGCATTGGCAGGCAGACTCTCAACCACTGTGCCACCAGGGAAGCCCCATTAGGTTTTATTATATAAAAAAAATAAAGGAATGATGTCTAAAAGGACCTAACTTTAATACATTCTCTCTATATTTTAAAAACACTTAGTTATCTAACTAGTTCACTAACCAAACAATAAATTTTTGAAGTATGTAGCATTTATTAACAGATATTTTAAAATATAAGTTTAATTATTTAATTAATCCAAATCTCCTTAGAATAAGTGTTCCCCTAAAATATGACATCTATTTTCACCCTTCCATTTTTTTCCATCAGAGATCCACCTACCTTTTTAAAAAGCCATTTCAGTCATTGGCAGAAAGAGAAGTGGTACCGATTTTTAAAGTGTAACAGTTAGCAAATGAGTGAATAGGGAAAAATACAGTGTGGTCCCCACCCGCACCCTAAGATTGTATGCAGTGAGTACATCAGGTGTCCTTCCATTCTTAGCAATCATCGTCCTAAGCAGAAACTTGAAAATTTTATGTCTAGACCACTGATATCACCAAAGGTGTATGTCTGATTCCTCCCTAGCTGACTGGAAATATGGAGACTTTCGCAAGAAGGATGTTAGATTCACTTTTAGTCAGATGTTAGATTGAATCAGTATATTTCATAACTTTCATCAGGACATCCAAAAAATGAATTAAAACCAGAATGTAACATGCCCAAGTTTTTCTCATGTTGTTTAGCTCTTGAGTCTAAAGAGCTGAAATTTGATTTTGAGCAACCCTTAGCCACTCCCCAAATGGACAGTTCCTCTTTATCTCAGGGCCTAAGAATAAAGTTAAATCTACAATGGATATGCTGCCGCCACAAAAATATCAAATGGACAAACCTGTAAAGAGTACCTTGCAAAGAACAGCACCCTGATGTTACCACTACTTTTATTAAAGCTAATTTTCAAAATATAATATCGGGAGGAAGGTAGTGTAATGCAGGGTGAATCCAAAGTCTTTCATGTGGCTACTGCTGCTGTGGTTATTTCTAGATGAGTGTAGGTTTTCCCTAACCAGAACTGGAAAGCAAGCTGGACTGGCCCTCAGGGGTATTGCCTTTTACCGCTTCAGCATCCTCTCCCCATTGAATCTGACCAACTGGATACTCAGCCACAGTGTCCCCAGAAAAATGGTAAAAATGATTTCCCTTAGCCAGTCACCCTGCTCAGGATATAGCACAACCTGGGTTCTTAAGGAATAGAATTTCTCAAAACTGAAAAAAATAATTAATCCCTTAAATGGTAGGAGGGAAATATGCTCACTTCCTGACATACAATAAACATTTAAAAAATAATTGCTGAAGGGTGGGATGAGAGCTGAGGAAGGAAGTGGTGATGGTGGTTTGCGGCAGGAATGGGGTCAGCAAGCAGCAGAGAAAAGAGAGCCAGGGAGGAAATGGCCTAAGAAAGAAAACTGGTACCAGGGTGGTGTCCGTGGGGAGCAGTAGCACTGTGCTGAGACCACCCCAGCAAAACTGTCGCAGCATCTTGTGGGATGTGGGACTTTCACTACCTCGCTTCCCACCCCGACACCCGACACCAGCTACACTGAGACTTCTATACACGTTGATAGATGCTCATAACAGCAAACCTGTGACTGTAAGGAAAGGTTACTGGTAACTTTATAAACAACATCATACATGAAACAGTTCAATTGAAATTGAGCTGTAATTGGTTACATACTGTTAACTTGGAAATTATCATAATATTTTATTATGTTTAGTAAGTCCAGGTTACAGATGTTTCCCTACATTTTTATAAAAAGACACAGGGAAAGAATTCATAGTGTGGATTTCTTACTGGGAATTTTAGAGCCTTCAGCATTAAACACTTTGGGCAGAAGGATTTTCCTGATGCCCTTGACCTAGAGATTATCATACTAAGTGAAGTGAGCCAGACAAAGACAAATATCCTATGATATCATTTATGTGTGGAATCTAAAAAAAACGATGCAAATGAACTTCTATACAAAACAGAAATAGACCCACCGACATAGAACATAAATTTATGGTTACCAAAGGGGGAAGGGGAGGGGAGAGATAAATTAGGAGGTTGGAATTAACATATACATATTACTATGTATAAAATAGATAACCAACAAGGACCTGTAGCACACAGGGAATTATACTCAATGTTACGTAATAACCTGTAAGGGAAAAGAATCTGAAAAAGAAAATATATATATATATATACACACATGTATATATGCACATATATGTATACATTCTTATATATATATAATCTGAATCACTTTGCTGTACACCTAAAACTAACACAACATAAATCAACTATATTTCAACTAAAAAAAAAAACCCTACTTACAGAGAGGGAGCTAGTACTTGCTCATTAGTCTTGGCGCATCTTTGGATTGTAGATTGGGCAAGAGAATAATTATAGGTCTAGAAAGAACTTGATTCTGCAGCTAAATGGTTTCCTTGTTTTTTGGCAGCACACGCTGCCCATATAGTCATGTCATCGTCTTAACAGAACACTGGTCTGTACCCATATAAGAACTCGAACAGACACTGTGTTCCATTCATGCCAAGAGTGGAATATTTTCCACTTGTTTTTGTCAAAAACTTGTTTAAAACAAATCATCCACAGGGAAGGAAATAAGAATTGCAATAATGCCGTTCAAAAGCAATCAGCACATCAACCCATAGGCGTTTCTGCTATAACGTGATGTGTCTCTGAAAAACTTCACGCTCTGCCAAGTATACACTACATGGCAGGACTCACTGGGCAAACAGAGGATCAGCCATTCAACAGTCTTTGGAACGGTAGACACAGTTTTGTCGAACGTGATTATTAGCACCGGGAAGGACACTGCGGCTCCGCGGGCTAGCATCCCCTGTGGAACCGGAGGTTGCCGCAGCAGGGGTTAAATGCTCAGGAATGATAGAGGCCACGTGTGGCAACCCTTTCGCTGAAGCAGCACAGGTGGACGTAAGGTGGACACACCAGTGCAGGGCCGTGGGCCTGCCTGTCCCTCTCTGGGGAAGGGTCCTGTGAGCAGGTACACTTATTTAATTTTCTTATGGTAAATCCAGAGGTCTTCTGCCAGTGTGACCTCAAAACTGACTTTTTTTTTTTTTCTACTGATGGTTATACTTGCATTCCTGCTATTCCCCTCCCCTTGCCTGGGAAAAGTTGTGTATAAATTATATTTACATCATTCCTCTATTGACCAAGAGTGTATGAGCTATGCAGTACAGAAGCATATATAGTAGCTAAAAAGACTGCTGGTTAAAATAGCTTTTCCTAGTTATAAATGTAATTCACCCTTGTAAGGAACTTGGAAAATATAGAAAGGTACACAAAATAAAATATGAGATTATAAGAAATAACTACTGTTAAAAAAAAAAAGCTATCTCCTTCTGGTCTTTTGTCTATACATATTCGTTATACAGTTACGTTATACTATGAATATAAATTTGTGTCCTTTGTATTTATACTGTACATATTTCCCACTTTAGTAAATAGATGTCAGAAATTTGAACCATAATTTATTTAACAAAACCTCTGCTTTGGAATGATGAGGTTGTTTCACATTGTGGTAATAAACACCCTTACACGTAAATGATGCCTGTATCTTTGATCACTTCCTTAGGCTAGACTGCTAAGTAGGAAATTACTGGGTGTTTTAGTCCATCAGGGCTGTTATAACAAAAATACCACAGACTGGGTGGCTTAAACGGTCAATTATTTCTCACAGTTCTGGAGCCTGTGAAGTCCAAGATCAAGGCACTGGAAGATTTGATGACTTGGGGAGAACTCACTTCTGGCTCACAGACAACCATCTCACATGGTGGAAGGGTGGAGGGAGTTCTCTGGCATAAGAGCACTAATCCCATTCAAGAGGGTGGAACCCTCATGAGTTATTTACTTCCCAAAGGCCCCACCTCCAAATACCATCACATTGGGGATTAAGTTTCAACACGTGAATTTTGGGGGGATACAAGCTTTCAGTCTATAGTGCTGGGCCAATATACAATACAAGAAGTATAGATACTTTTTAAAAATAGTCTGATAAAAGTAAACTTTTATTTTTTTGTGTTTTTTAAACATAAGGACTTTACTACAAGAAGAAAAATAGCCAACAGTAAATGTGGTATTGTGGCACTTCTTTATTATGGGCATATCGTTTATTAGAATGGGAACGTGTTAGCAAGTCTCTTCTGTTCACAACTGTAAACACCTATGTGGTTAAGTACCTCATTCAGCATATCCTGGATTGTCAGCAGATCTAGTACATGGAGTATCTATACCATGCATACAGGCTAAATCAAGCATCAAAAAATGCATGTCATGCTTACGCCTTTACCTCAATCTAATTCTCTGTATATTTGCTGCCCTTCTCTTGTCCTGTTCTGTGTCTCTCCCATGGCCGTCTTATCCCTGGCTCACAATCTCCAGTGATGACTCCACTGTAAAGTTAACACTAAATGTGCCCCTAGGTCAAGCCACTCTATGGCATCAAAACTTCCTGTGGGACGTCTGAGGCAACTTGGAAGAAGGGAGAATGCACAGTCCTCTGGGACCTGCCCTTCCAATTTTGAGGTCCTCTGGGCATGAATATGTACAGAATAGTTAAAAGTACAGGCTTTGGAAGTAGCAATGTCTGGATCTGAGTCCCAGCTCTGCCTTCATGGACAAGGAAATACGTGGCGTCAGGAGTTCACGGCAGTTGTATCTGAAGGAGCAGGGCGGCAGTGGGGCATACTCAGACAATTGATGTTGATTGGTTTTAAAAGAATATGTAGCTTGAAATCTTTTTTTGAGAGGAAACGTAAAGACAGAATTTGGCTGGTTCGCCTCTCAAATGAAGTGAAAATAAACTAGTATTCAATTCAGAGGATTTAATTTCTTTCCATTGCAGTTTCTAAGTAAATTAAACTAATGGGAGTTTTGAAGAAACTGCTTCTGTCAAATCTTTGGACACTTATGGGGAAAACCAAGTGAGCACAATAAAATAGAGGCAGATATATGTACTAAAGATCTTTTCAGCAGCTGTTAAACCTGTGTCATGGGGAACTTCACTAAAGACAAGGTGTGCTTCCAGTTTTTTTTACTTATTTATTTTTTTAAGTTAACAGTAACTCAAAAGCTGACTCTCTTCCTCTCTTTTCAGCCAGCATATGTCCCAAAAAAGCTAATCCCAGTAACAATCATCAAGCAAGGTAATTTGTATGCCTCTGCTCTGGATATGTGTTTAGAACTATTTTAATATACTTTTTAAACTGAGATAATTAAACATAGCACATAGTTTTTCAATTTTTCTGATTATTTTCCAGAAAAAATTTGAAGAAATCAGTCTAGTAAATTAGAAGTTGACAGATAATTTTGACTCTTGTACTGTTAGGCCAGGTCTTGGCAAAGCACATTGGCTGGACAACCAGGGACAGAGCAACCCTAACAAGCATTAAGTTTTAAAATCCAATTAAATATATGTGGCTTTCTTCAGGATTAAGATAGCTTACATGTAGAAAATCATTAATAGGATATTTGGATTAATGAAATGATAATTATGATATAGAGGTCACTTTAAGGAAAGTAAAGAAATCCAGGTTTTAAGAGTTATGTTTTATTTCAGCCTCCACTCATTTTTGTTTTGACTTTCAGTTTTTCAAATTATTTAAATGACTCCATTATTTCCAGAAAGTTTCTTGGTGGAAGAGATTGAGCACTTAAAATAGTTATTCATTTTAAGGAAACACAATGTCCCAAGAGTATTCTCAAAACAGTGTCAGTCAGTATTGGAATTATCCAAAGATTCTTTGCTCTGAAAATGTACATTTCCTAAATCTCTTTATTTACTGAGTCAGTCTTTGCCTCATTTTGTGCTAGTTCTTTAACTTGGGTAGGCTGCCGAGAGTAGAGCTGAGAAAGGAAATTTTTAGCTAATTAGAATGGAACACTTTCATTGCTTAAAGGCACAGGAATTAAGATAAGATGTGCCTTCTAGACCTTTCGTTGCCTGTGTAGCCAGCCCAATGAGTTCCTTTCTGTTAATTAAAAAGTTAGATCAGGGTTTCTCCAGTGCAGATGGTGTCATGTTATTAGCTTCTTTCTGCTTCCTGACTATTTTTTTTCCATTCACACTGTTATCTTTTGGTATTTCAACAGTGATTCAGAATGTTACTCACAGGGCCTCAACTAAATCCCCAGAAAAGACTCCCTATGGAGGAACAATACTGGGTGAGTCTATCTTGAAATCTACACCTACATTAGTCAAGTCAGGCTCTTTTTTTTGATAATAAGGCCTTATGGAATTTTGCACTGTGAGCAGGTCTGTTAAATTGATGTTGGTTCATTTACCTTCAGTATTTAGCATCCTGGCTTGTGACCATTCCAGGCTAGGATCCAAGAGATGCTACCTCTATCCTAGTGTGTTAGAGAAACAACTCTAGCTTGTGCCTATTGGGCATGATGGCTCCCCTCCTGCCTACCCCACAGGGCTGTTGCTGTTATGAGGGAGTCTTTGTCATATTGAATTACTCTCTTAAAAGTTGTTATTAATAATGGTGTTTGTTCACACATTTTAAGCAACCATTTTACAATTTTTGAGTCTATGGATTAAAAGCCAGAATATTTGGTGGTTCAGTTCTGAATATGAAAAAGATTCTGCATAAAAGTTACTGTCATATTTTTTCCAACATTTTAAAGTTTGGGTTAAAATTGACTAAGCAAAATAAGCACAAAACTTCATGGTTTCTAATGCTCTGAACTTTGTGATGGGATGCATTTTCTTTTACTTCTGTTTTCTTTCAGTCCACCTTGTTATTCCAGGTCTTAATGAAACCACCATAAAACTTCCTACCTCCATAATGTTTGAGATTTCGGATGCAATCAAGACACAGTTAGGTAAGCAGCAAAGATCTATATGTGAACTTTGCAGGGACAGTACTAGCAGTGATATTCCTAGGATATCCAAGGGATCTAGCAAATGAGCTGTTTGGGGATCTCAAAGTAAAAACTAAGGAACAGGCACGTGCACTGTTGATGGGAATATAAAATGGTACAATTGCTGTGGAAAACAGTATGACGATTCCTCAAAAAATTAAAAGTAGAATTACCATATGATCCAGCAATTCCACTGCTGGGTATATAACCAAAAGAACTGGGTGGGGAAAAGGTCTTAAAGAGATATTTGTACACTCATATTCATAGTAGCATTATTCACAATATCTAAAATGTGGAAACAATCCAAGTATCCATCAACAGATGAATTGATAAACAAAATGTGGTATATATATACAATGAAAGATTATTCTGCCTTAAAAAGGAAGGAAATTCTCACATTTGCTATAGTATAAATGGACCTTGAGGACATAATGCTAAGTGTAATAAGCCAATCACAAAAGACAAAATGACTGTGTGATTCCACTTATATGATGTACCTAGAGTAGTCAGATTCATAGAGACAGAAAGTAGAATGGTGGCTGCCAGAGACTGGAGAAGGAGGAAAATGGGGAATTAGTGTTTAATGGTATGGAGTTTCAGTTTTACAAGATAAGGAGAGTTCTGGAGATGCATGGTGGTGATGGTTGCACAACATTATGAATGTATTTAATACTACTGAACTGTACACTTGAAAAATGATTGAGATTGTAAATTTTTTGTTATGTATCTTTTACCACGATAAAAAAAATTGGAAAAAAAGTAAAGGGTAGATAGGATGGAGTGTTGGAGTTATTCATATAAATCACATTCTATAGGGAAATAGTTATTTTATATTTATATTTATGAAAGAAAAGTGAATGATCAAATTAACCAAAATATACACATTTATACAGGTATAATTTTCAAATGGAGTCATTGTTATAAATTACACTTATTATACTATACTATCAAGGGGCCACTAGAGGTCTTCAGTGGTAACTGAGGTAAGGGTCAGGTCTGTTAGAATTATTATTTACTTTGAGATTGATACTGCTTCCTACTTCTAGAAAGCACCTGATATGATTTTAGTGTTTAAAAAACATAAAACATAACAATTTGGGGAAAAAAGCAGCAAAATTCTGTAAAAGGAGTCCAGGAAACAATTGGGGTGGCCAGTGGGCTAAGCTAGTTGCTGCATCTGAGTATCACATTAGTCTGAATTCTCTCTGTAGCAGAGGATCTCACCCTTGATGAAGCATCGGAAGCCGTGGCGGGCTTGTTACACCCAGGCTGCTGGGCTCACCCCCAGGATACTGATTCCGTGGGTCTAGGGTGGGGCCTGAGAATTTGCATTTGTACCCAGTACTCAGGTGATACTGGTGCTGCTGGTCTGGAATCCACACTTTGAGAACCACCCCTGTAAAGTCTCTGGAGAATGTCTTGGGCCACTGATAAATATGGAAGAAGGTGGCATGATGTGGTGGAAATTGAACAAGACTTAAAAATGTAGAATATTTTTCTTGAACTAGGCAATGGCTAAGAACTTCAGCACTTATATACTTGAATCTTCACATTTTATGGGTGTGGAAACAGGCCCAAGCCCCTGTTTGGCAACATTTATTCAACAAATATTTATTAAGCATTACTCGGGGCCAGAACT